>NW_004524651.1:11107720-11140102 GCF_000260255.1 Octodon degus
CGGGACTCAGGTGGGACATTGCCATGGGCTTGGGGTCATGAGTGGGACTCAGGCGGGACATTGCCATGGGCTTGGGGTCTTGAGCGGGACTCAGGCGGGACATTGCCATGGGATCCAGGCCCTCACCTGGAATCTTTGGGTCCTAGTGTGTGCACAGATTTCCTGCACTCTTCTACATTAGACTCTTTGGATCAGTATTATAAAATAATCCTATAAGGTATGCATCCTTTATTAAACCTCTTCCCTTGAACCCCTGACTATAGCAACTTCTGTGTAAATCAGAACCAAAAAAGACCCAGAGGTCTGTCCAAAAGATGGGGCTCACTCATCATTGTCTTACTTCATGCTGAATTCTCAAGATTTTATGTTTATGTTTTCAAAGTATATAATTATAAGTTAATTTTTAAAGGTGTAGCATGTGTGTCAGCTAGCGTTACAGTTTCTGATATCAGAGGCCCAAAGGAAAGAAGCGTAATAAGATGGCATTGGATTTCCCTCTTGGAAACTGGGAAGTGGTTTGGGGCTGCTCAGGTAGTTCAGGATTGCAGGAACCTGTCCCCTCCTTCGTCACGGCTTTATGCTGCTGACGGTGACGCGCTCCGTGGCCCACCCTGGCTGCATGCGCTCCATGTCGGTCAGTGCTTGCTAGAGAAACTGCTTGAGTGCAAGACACGTGAATATCTAAAAGTTTATGAGGCCTCCCACAGAGTCAGGCTGGCAGAGCGCGAAGGGCCGCGGGCCCTGCAGACCAGGGTCCTGTGTGAGTCCAAGTCAGGAGGCCGAAGCGCCTGCGCTGGAGGCTGAAGGTCTGCTCTGGAAGCCAGGAGACGACGTCCAAGGTTAAGACGCACCCGGGACTCCTCCAAAGACACCGAAGCGGCCCTTCCTGCTTCCTTCCCCCTTATGCAGGTGACGAGCGGCTCTGGAGTGGGTCCTCTGCACCCGGAGCTGAGCAGGCCAGTCTGGTCGGGCGTCTCCTCCTCAAGTTGATGCAATCAGCTAACCAGCATGAGCTCCAGTCAGCACATCCGCAGTCCAGCTGTGAGGAAAGAAAAGCAGGGGAGGTGGCAGCTGCCCTTCCACGGATGCCTCCTGGAACCTGTTCTTTACATTTCCTCTCCTGTGCCTTACCTCTGAAATGAGACGCAAGACCACCTTCTGCTGCAGAAGACTGGAAAATTCAGGCTTTCTTCTGGGTGGCCTTGTGCCTTGTTGATTCATAGGAATGTTATTACTGAGCAGGAGGAAGAGACCTGGTAGCTATGACAGGTAGGAATGTTGCTGCTCATTCATAACTTTTTTCTCTTGTTCTCTTTTTCTTTTTTGCTTTTTAAAACAGATCCCATGCGTGGTCCAAGAAAACTGGAAGTTGTCGAGGTCAAGTCCCGGCAAATCACCATCCGCTGGGAGCCCTTTGGCTACAATGTGACCCGTTGCCATAGCTACAACCTCACAGTACACTACTGCTACCAGGTGGGCCGGCAGGAGCAGGTGCGGGAGGAGGTGAGCTGGGACCAGGACAGCATGCACCCGCAGCACACCATCACCAACCTGGCCCCCTACACCAACGTCAGCATCAAGCTCATCCTCATGAACCCCGAGGGCCGGAAGGAGAGCCTAGAGCTCGTAGTACAGACAGACGAGGACGGTGAGTGTCCCCATGTCCAGGGGACTGAGAGGGGAAGGGACTGCTTTGAGGAATGTTCAGATGGGCATCTGCGCTGTGCCCTGCTAAGCGCTGACTACAAGCACAGGGATGGAAATGGGAGCAGCACCTGCTCCTTGCTCCTTAGCCACACAGCGCTGCTCTCCTGGGCCTCCCTACCCGGCCCTGAATACCCCCAGCCCAGGTCCTCTCACTGCGTACGACCGGACTGAAAAGCTGTGGGTGCTAGGTGAGTTATAGAAAGTATTTTTAAAGTGTATTTCAATGGCGGTATGAATGGTTTTCGTAGCTCTACATCCAAATTCAGCACACAGTAGAGGCTGCCCTGGGTTCCCAACAAGGGCTGAGAAGCTGTAGAGCCAGTGGGTGGGCTGCGAACGGCTTATCTTTTCTCAAAACACAACACTGCCTATAGTGCCCTGGCAAGCGCAAGGACCCTGCCCTGATTTGATCCCCAGTACTGCCTTTCGTGCCAGCCCCACACAGTGCTGACCAGCAAACCAGGCATGGTGGCGCACACCTGTAATCCCAGCGCTGGGGAGGCTGAGACAGAGGATCACTGAGTTCAAGCTGCGTAACAAGATCCTGTACCAAATAATTAAGGAAATAAAACATTTTTTAAATTTTAAAAAAATAAAAAGAAATTTTGCAAATTTAGATATCAGGGTTAATATATTCAAAATTTTGAAGACATTTATTAATCCTAAATTCCTGTAAGATACTTTCTTCTCAAATTGAATTAATCTTTAGGTGTTTTCTGATTTGTTTTTATACTAAGGATTGAACCAAAGACCTCTACACTGAGCTATCATATTAACTGTCTTCCCTCTCTGTAGTCTTGAGACAAATTTACCTAAGTGAGGTTCAAATTTGGGATCCTCCTGCCTCAGCCTCCTAGCTCACTAGGAGTACAGGCACGCATACCATGTCCAGATTGCTTTTATCTATTCCTGAGCTTACTAAAGTTATAGGAACCCAATTAAAGTCTCCCTAGTCGTTAGGCCTCCTGCAAAACTGTTAGCACATTGATCTTCTAGGGTGTCCCTGATCAGCGTAACTTGACTGCCTTTCATTTGATTTTACTGCTTCACACTTTTATATTTTTATGAAACCAAAGATTTATTTTTTCTCAGTTTTACCTCTGTCAAAGAGTATTTTAAAATAAGAAAGAGCGCCGCAAGGTGACAGAGCCACACCGATACTTATCTTGATAGTGTGGGAAGCCAGACAATAGAAGCCCCTTTCGGGCGAAGGGGAGGCGGCGCAGGCCAAGGGCGCAGGTGTAGCCAAGCCAGCTCCACCATGGCCAAGAGGAGCCGCGGTCCCAGAGGCTGGAATTCCAGTCACCTAAAGCCAGTGTCACAGCTTCCCAAATATCTTGTTCGTTTTGCTCAAACTTTAAAGAAAAAACGTGACGTTTTGGGTAAGAGCAGCGCAGATAAACTAGCCTTAGATTTCAGACACTGAGGAGCAGTCAGAGTGGGTGGGGGGCTGGCACGGCTCTGACCCTCCACAGCGGGGACAGCTCCATGGTGGTTGTTAGCCCGACTCACCTCGTCCTTCCCTCCAGTCCCAGGCGCTGTCCCTACCGAGTCCATCCAAGGAAGCACCTTTGAAGAGAAGATATTTCTTCAGTGGAGAGAGCCCACCCAGACGTACGGTGTCATCACGCTCTACGAGGTAGCGTCCGCACGGGTTGGCGCTGTCCCTCTCGTCTCTGTTGCTCTGGGCTCGCTAGTAAGCGACTGTGACAGCCACACGTGACTGCCACACGTGACAGCCACACGTGACTGTCTAATGCCTTTTGGGAACTCCAATGCTTTCTGTGCTTCTAAAGGGTACTCTCCAGAATCCAAGGTTTAAAAAGGAGCCCAGAGGGCCGGGGAGATGGCTCAGTAGAGTAAGTGTTTCCTGGTAAGCACAAGGGCCTGAGTTCAATTCCCGGTTCCACCAAAAATAAAAATAGAAAAAGAGCCTAGAATTATGTGCCAGTTCAGGACACATATAGATGGCAAAGGGGGTATTTCAGAGTCTGTGTCATCATCTATCAAAACAGCGTAACATTGAAGAAGTTACCTTAATTGAAAATGAAGAGTATTTTAAAACATCCGTGGATGAGGAGGCAAACACTAGTCCTGTTCTTTCTTAGCTATGAAATATTTTTCTACTGAATGAGAGAAGAACACCAATTATCCAATTAGCAGAGTCGACAGAAGGAGTCTTGGGAGCGCAGACTCAGGTTCCTTCGCATTAACAAAGCCTCCGTTAGACTTCACTGACAGAGCTCTGACTGCAAGGCGCAGCAGTCGGTTGAGTGAGAGATGGCACAGGAGAATTTGATGAATTGTGTGAGGAAAAAGCGAACAGCAATAACAGGGCGACATCCATCAGCACATCTGTGCCAGCCCCATTTCACTGCACCTATTGTCATAGAAACAAGCAGGTGCATTTTTTAAGCTAGCACTGTTGGAATGCAAATTCAACAAAATTCTGTGTTGTGAGGTTTCTGAAGCCCACAGTGGACCCTCACTTGCCCTAGGCCACCTCTGCCTGAATACCGTTAGGACCAGCTGACAAGTTGGATCAGGGCTGTCAGGCGGCCCTCACTGGGAGCCCCTTCCAGCTCTGTGGACTTCACGTCTGTGTTTCCTTGCACCTTTGAAAATTCGGTATTGAAATGCAAAATTATATATACATTAGTTGAAAGTAAATGGGAGAAAGTTGATTTTCAAGCTGTGATTGTTGATGTTGAGTGGCTGTTTTGTGATAAAATAATTGAGTTCTGTGAAAATCCCCAGCTCAGCTTTTACAGACCTAAGTTTTATAATCAAACTGCTCCCTTTGTTTTCTTCAGTGCTGAAGCCTTTAGCTCAGATTTTTGACCTTAGACCCCTCGGTCTACAATAAAACGCAAAGAGGCCAGGATGCAGCTCAGTGAGGAGGCTCTGGGTCTAATCCTAGCACCATGAAGGCGCGTCAAGCCATGCATCCAGCTGTGTCCCGAGCCACGAGCTGCTGTCTGGACAGACAGAAAATGATTGCAAGACTCTCCCTAGCCCGCCAGACCTGTGTGTGTGTGATAAGTGACCTCACTGTGCAAGCAGCTGGTGCCAGTAACTGACATGCGTCCTGCCGGCTCCACAGCCGGGATCTTCCCCTGAATGCTGCCCTAAATGCTGCTGCTACCCTGGCCCTCTGAATGTGTCATGAATCCAGAGCTTGAACATCAGGCATTTGTTAAGTAAAGCAGGTTGGCTCGTTTTTCTGTTGAATCAAAAGGGAAAAGTCCAATGTGTGGATCAGGCATAGGCGACTAAATATAAGTTTTCTGGGCACAACCCCCCTCCCCAATTTCTCAAAGCGGGAAGGAGAGGAACACCCGGGTTCTCCAGCCTGGCCTCAGGGGCAGCTCAGGAGGGGCTCTGAGAACTGGGAGGCCCCGGTGCTGTGCCTGAGGATCCAAGGGAAACCAGCCTGGCTCCCCTCACTGGAGGCTACAGGCTTCCAGGATAGATGCCAGGCTAACCAAGTCAAATATCTGTCACCCAAGAAGCTCCGCTGTAGTGTCACAAAGGCAGAAGGTGAAAAGCTGGTCATGGTAGAAACCTGTGGCGGTCAGTGACCAGGTGTCTGTCTGTTCAGGGCGGTAGGGGCTGCGGATGCGCTTTGAAGCAGAGAAGTCCAACCGGATGGGATGTGGTCTGCATCAGTGAATGTGTGTGTCTGGGTCATTCTTGAGATTTCCTTTGGCACCTTGTGAAGGTGCCTCAGGGCACTGGTGACAGAAAGCTGCGGCCGCCATGGCTTTTGCAGAGGTCGTGGTCCAAGTCCCTGGGTTCACCTCTGCCACTGCTCCCTGCTGTCTGGCCCGGCCCACCCCTACAAGCCTGCATGTCCCTTGTCCTCATCCTGGTTGCCCTCCCTCCCTCCCTCCCACCTTGCTCCACAGCCCACCTGAGCCCCCCACCCCCCGACGCTGGGTCTGACCATCATGTCTTTCCTCCGCATCCAGCGCAGCCGCTGTTGGAATTGCGCACACATCTTTGTGAGTCACAGTGCTCCCTTGCTATTTCGCAGTTTGACTTTCACAGACTCACTCTTTCAAGGATTTTCAAAGAATGTTAACCTAGACTGGGCATAGTGATGCACGCCTGTGATCCCAGCACTGGGGAGGCTAAAACAGAAGGGTCACTAGGAGTCTGAGCTGCACACAGATCCTGTACCAAATACATAAATTTAAAAAAATTAATCTAAATTATCACAGATTTCTTGCTGTATCATGCAATTTTGCAATACCATACAGTATACATATGTTGTTAAAATTATATAAATTTATGAGTTTAGAAAATGGTTAAGAGGACTGGCCATATAGCTCAGCAGATTAAAGTACCTGCTGAGGCAGACACAGGGGCCGGGGTTCAATCCCCAGCCTGCTGTGCCGGCCCTGCCCCTGGGGCATGCTGAGAGCAAATGAGACGGGGCATGGTGGCGCGCACCTGTAATCCCAGCACTTGGGAGGCAAAATAGGAGGATCACTACGAGTCTGATCTGTGTACTGAGACCCTGTAAATCCTGTACTAAATACATTTTTTTTAAAAAAAGAAAGTGGTTAAGAACATTTTTAAAAGTGTGGGAAAGGTTTGTAAGAGTGTGAGAAGGGTTTATAAAGCCTTACAGTATGTATAACACTAATGTCACTACTTTGCTGACTTTCACTTATCCTGGGGGTGTCTGGAACGTACCCTCCGTGGTAAGCAAGGGACTGCTGTGTCCACCAATGCTATTCTCAGAAAGCATTTTTTAATTTTATTTTTGAACTAAAATATGCCTGTTGCTCAGTTTTACTTCTACGAGTTAACTACTGCTAACAGTTAGATACGAATCCTTCCAGAATTTGCAAGGAAGGAATAGACTAGTGCAAGTTTACTTACACACGTGGACAGAGCCCCCAAAGCAAGGCTCAGAATCCCTAGCTTTATTTCCAGAGTAGTGGCCCATTGAGATCCCCACCTCACGTGCTGCAGAAAATAGGTAGCAGATACGTTCATGATCTGAAGACAAAGGCCCGGCTCGCAAGGACGTGCTCAGCACAGAGGACGCTCTGGCATGCGTCTCCCAAAGCTTCGTGTACAAGGCTACAAGCTGTGTTCAAAAGCTGGCGGATTTGGTCACTTCAGATTTTCTAAGCTACCGAATGATGACAAATACAATGAAGAAATCCTAAATAAACAAGCTTTTAATAGAGTATAGTACTCAAAGTCATTTTATTTTACTAATCTATTTTAATGTATATTATTGGGTTTCAGGGTAACATTTTCATATAATGGTAGAACATTTGGATCAAGTCCACTTCCCATTAACTTTCTATGCTTCCCTCTTCCTTTTGCCTTTCTCTTGTCTAATAATCGTAGAGAAATCATTTTCAGTACTCTCCTACTCGGTAGGCTGCTGGTTGTAACATATAAAGTAACCCATTAAAAATTAAGAATAAAGAATCAAGAATGAGAAGAGGCAGCTCAGGAACCAAAGTTCTTAACTGGCATGCAGCCACTCGCTACTGTGCCTGCCCAGCCTTACGAAGGTGATTCAGAAAGCGTGCCTTTCTGGACTACTGAGTGGTAATCGGTGGCGTGGAGAACATGTGCGTGCCGTGCCAGCCGTAGCTGGGAGGTGCCCCCCGCCTCCTGCAGATGTGCTAACGTGTCCGGCAGAGGATGAACACTGCACATTAAACTTATTTGTAAGAATCCTTGAGTCAGTAATACTCCCGGGCACGTGGGCCTATGCCCACCATCTGCCCTGGGCCTTACTAATTTTTTCCCTCAGTAGCCGAGAGAGGAAGTCTGGACTCACAGTCCTAACACTGACCCCACAGCAGGTTTGCTTTTGCCATTGAACTTATGAGGATATTGAAAGAAGACGGAGGCAGACAAGATGCTGTCCCTCCGTACTAGAAGTAACTGCTCTGCAGTGACTGACTATAGAGGTGAAGAAGCGCGAAGCCCAGAACTCAGGTTAGCACTCGACTACTGTCTCGAGTGCGGCTTGCTCTGGCTCCCATCCCGGGCACAGGACGGTCTGGGCTGGATGGCTCACTGTAACACTGGCATGGCAGGTCCTGCAGGCTTCTCTAGATCCAGGCCTGAAGACGGGGCTCCTTGATCCCCACGGACTGCCCTGGAGCAGCGCAGTGGGTAGGAGCCGGTGCTAGGAAGTGTGGTTTAGGATTGGATCTCTATCTGTATTATTCATCCCCCACTGCCTTTCTCCTAGAATGGACTGAGCCATGGATGTGAGGCTTTCTTTTATCAAGAACCCTCTAGATTCTCCTACCACCTGTGTTAATCATTTTCCTGTCCCTGGTACAACATACCTGGCACGTGCAACACATAGGTGGAGGCAGAGAACTTGCTTGTAGTTCCCTTAGTTCAGGGTCAGCAGGTCCAGGTTAGAAATGCGTGGTGGAAGGCAGGGTGAGGAGGCTGCCCGCCCCATGCATTTCTAACCTGGACCTGCTTCCACCCCTGGATACCTTCAGCTCTTGAGAACATTACCTTGTTTTGCATCTCTGTGAAATTCTCAGCTTAGAATGTGGGAAACAGAGCAAGGGGAGGGGCAGGAGACAAGGATGTGTCCTTCCAGAGCCAGGCATTGTGGCACGGTGGCACAGCGGCACAGCCCTGTAACAGCAGTGGGCTCCTTGATTACCTGAGGCAGGACTGCTGTGAGTTAGTTCAAGACCAGCCTGACCCTGTCCCAAAAGAAACAAAACTCAGAGAACTCTTTCTCCTGGTCACACCTTCCTCAGCCCACCCTCCAGGCAGGCCGCACCCTGGATGTTCCTCTGTAAACTCACTGGTGGGGCCAGGCCCCTTCCAAAAGCCACCTCTGGATGCTGGAGACCCTGAGGATGCTGGAGACCCTGAGGACTTGACACCGCTGTGCCCGGGCTGCTGCCATTGCCCTCCGGCACCATCATCGCTCTCCTGCTGACGCTCAGTTCCCTCTGACACTGCACTTCCCTTTGAAGCATCTGGGCCTTCCCTCCCTGGAATCAGATTTGATTATTCCATTCTTCATGTTCAGAGTAGATCACTTCGGCCTCAGTGAAAGGCCTGTATTTTGTCCTGGCCCCAACTACCATCAACTTCCACCCCTGGAAACCTTCAGCTCTTGAGAACATTACCTCGTTTTGTGTCTCTGTGAAACTCTCAACTTAGAATCTGAGACCTTAAGGAGGAAGGAAGGTAACTGGGGGACACCAGGAATTACCTGGAAATCAGAGCCATCCAGCACAAGCAGGGCTTATCCCTCTCACCCGGTCCTCATCTCCTGCCACTTGTTCCTTTGTCCCTTTGCTTTGTCTTGGGAGTTCCTGATAAGATTCTCTGAGTCCAACCTGGGACTGTCCGGGTCCCCCTTGGGGATGCATCGTCATGTCCCTCAGCCCTAGCCAGCAATCCTCGCAGGTGTGACAGCCTCCCTGCTCTTCCCTTCTGGAGGCTTCCATGGCTTGCCCAGGACTTAGACGGCTCCTCATAAGCGTTCACTGATGAACAGAGCACCCAGTAGGGCATGCATGTGGAAGTACACGGGGGAGCCCTCGCGGCCCCCACCCAGGCCAGCAGCTGCCTGCTCGCTGTCTCCTCTGCAGCATGAAGTAGAAGATGGACTCGGGCTGTCCCCACAGCAAGACTTACAGGGACATTGGGAGTGTGTAGATGCATACCAGGGTTGTTTTGTTTGAGGAGGGACCAGACTGCTACTTTTCAGGATGTGTGTGTGTGTGTGTGTGTGTGTGTGTGTGTGTGTGTGTGTACGCACATGTGCTGTGGGAGTAGAGGAAGAAGACCTATATTTTTATCCAGCTTCGTAAGGGCTGTGTCTAACATACAGGTTGGAGGCCCAGTGCAACTTCGCCTGGAACTCCAGGACCATGCCACGGATGTGCCCGCTGGCCCTCTGACACCAGTCCCCTGGGAAGCCTCTGGTTTATATCTGCCCCAGAGGAGCAGGAACCCCTCGTTCCCTACCACCTGGTCTCCAGGGGTCTGTCACAAAGATATGGGGGTAGATAGATGATGTCTACTGATCACCATGGGGTCAGAGGAGGAGCAGACCTCTGTCACTCCTTAGGGACAGTCGCTACTGTCTGAGCTGTTCTGATTCCTCTGACATATTGCAATTTAAGACTAAATAAGAGACCCTGGCAAGAGCACAAGGGCCTGAGTTCAATCCCCAGTTCTGCAAAAAAAAAAAAAGAAAAAGAAAAAAACTAAACTAAATGGAGAGATCACCGCACTCTGGGACTTGCCACTGTGAAGCATGTCCCACCTTGTCAGTAGCGACGCTGGCTGACCTGGGGACCAGTCACCGGGCCTTGAAGGCAGGCTCTGCTCAAAGTGCCTGGAATGGAGCTCTGGATGGGGATACAGGAGCCATCCTGCCTCCTGCCTCCTCAAGCCTTTCCCTCCTTGACACCTTCTCTCCCTTCTTCAGACCTCAGTGACAGTGCTGTCCCTAGGCTTTCTTCTCCCCTTCCAGCTCTGTGTCGCTCCCCTGCTCCTGTTCTGAAGCTCGGGGAGCAGGGGCACAGCCCCAGCCATTGCTGAATGCTGAACCCCCTCTGAGCCCACCCCCACCACCAGTCTATGATCTTGCAGGTGGCTGCGTGCGCTCGCCTCTGAGCTCTGCCACCAGCCTTGACTTCTGTCAGACATCCTCACGTGACAGCGCCGCACTTCAGCCCATTGTTTCCTGGCAGCTGGAGCCCTTCTCCCCGCAGAGCTTTCCCTTTCCTAGCTGCCTGTTCCTCCACAGGTATTGTTTCACCTCTGAATTGCCTTCCCGTGGGCCCTGCAGCGCCAGCACGCTGGGCGGCTGGGGCCTTGGCTTCCAGAAGGCAGAGCTTGGCTTCGCTGCTGGCTGCAGAGCGTGCAGAGTGCTTGTGCCCAGGCCTATGCCAGCCAGTCTGAGCAGGCAGGGAGGACGGCACAGAGCAGAAGCAGGGCCGTACTCTGCCCAGAAGCTGAGGCAGGAGGGCTGCAGTTTGAGCCCAGCCTGGTGACTTCGCCATCTCAAAATAAAAGATAAAAAAGGGCTGGCAACATAGTGTGGTTCGATCCCCAGTACTAGAATTAAGAGGCAACGTCAGAGGATGTACAGGCCGCATCTTCATGCCCTGACACGACAGAGGCTGACATAGTGTCTAGCATTACCTGTGTGAAAGGAACTTGGAGGAGCAGGGCTGAACAGGAGGCACAGGTGCTGGGATTTTTTTCACATACGTGCTTGCAGTGCACTAAAATTCGCAGTCAATGTGAAGATGGTGACCAAGGCCCCAAGGGGCAGTACTCGTCCTTGTAGCTGTCCTATACCCTAGCCTTGGGCAGGCTGGCCCCACCTGCATTACCTGGAGTACCACAGAGGGCCCGGCTGCAAAGGGCCTGCCCAGGAGAATTGAGGCGCTCCGTGAGTGTGTGAGTGAACAATAAACGCCGGACACAGTTCCCCCGGTCCTGCTTAGACGTCTCCTCCGGGTGTCCTGACCAGGCAAGCAGCAGGCGCCCTGAGGACGCCTCGGCCAGGTCATCCTGGCAGCCAGCGCAAGATCCCATCCTGTGTCTTCTCCACTCCTTCGCCTTGGGAGGGAAACCTGTGGAGGGTTAACAGTCGAGCTCCCCCAGCCCGGGGCCACGTGCCGCAGTGATTAATGTACACAGCAAACATTTTCTTGCCAAAGCTCACTGCCTTCGATCTAAATATTCTCTCAGAGAGGTCTTCCTAATTATAATGACATGGTATAAATATAAGAAAAAAGAATGTCAATTATCACCCCAAGTAATAGCAGTGCTAGTGTTCGCGCACATAAATTATGAGTACATTTACCTATTTAGAAGCAAGAAAAGTGCTTGGTTTTGTAATTTAAAACTTTTGAATATGCCGCATTTTAAAATTATGCCATTACAACCAGTAGAAGTCAGCAATCACTAACGTACTCATTCTGGAATAGTTGATGAACTACTCATATTGAGATTCTCTTTAAAAAAATCACTTCAAAGGGCAAAATGTAAAGTAACCTATGTTCTATGTATTTTCAAACATTTCTGATTCATCCAACATGCAAATATGGTATGCAGCAAATACCACAACAGCCTTTGGAACGCGCACGCTGAGATGGAAGCAGCTAGGGACTCAGAACAATTTAAATTTAAGTTTCAGTTTATTAAAATGAAATTTCCTGTTCCACTGTCTTAAAGGCCACATCTCAAGCACTGACCTGC
Source organism: Octodon degus (assembly GCF_000260255.1). NCBI lineage: Eukaryota > Metazoa > Chordata > Mammalia > Rodentia > Octodontidae > Octodon > Octodon degus. The sequence continues at coordinate 11,119,670 of NW_004524651.1, forward strand.
CACATGTGGCCTTTGGCCACCATATTAGACAGTGCAGACTGGGGCATTTCTATCATGGGCAGCACTGCTTTGAAAAGAGTGAGCTAATGTGACCCACGATGCACCTCTCTCTGCAGTGCTGGGAACTACTGGCATGCATCGAGGCTTTATTTTTGGAGCAGAAATCTTTGCCCACATTGATGAAAACACTTAAATATGCCCTTGTTCCCAGCAGACAATGAGCCTATTCAGGGCTGAATCCCATGCTGCCACAGGGCGAGGGATGAGACTGCGTGTCAGGACCCTATCTGTCTGAGCTGCTTCTCTGTGTTGTTACTTTGTTCAAAACCAGCTGTTACGCAGTTGTACAAAACTACCATTTTGAAAGCAAATAACTTGGAGGTGTCGGCTCGAGCCCGCCTCACCCTTCCCGGCCTGGCCCGCTCGCTGACTTTAAATTCCTCTGGCCCTAAAGCTAGCAACTCCTAAGGGTTTGGGCCAAGTTCCTGCACCCTGTACTGGATCCAGGCTGCCCAGAGAAGAGGCTACCTTATCCTAAAGGGTCTGACTATGTGGACAGCAGAAGAGAGTGGACAGAGACCCATTTGGGTTTGCCTGTTCCTGGTATTTCATCGCAGTCTCATTCCTTTGCAGATTACCTACAAAGCGGTCAGCTCCTTTGACCCAGAAATTGATTTATCTAATCAAAGTGGAAGAGTTTCAAAACTGGGAAATGAAACTCATTTTCTGTTTTTCGGACTGTACCCGGGCACCACGTACTCCTTCACCATCCGAGCAAGCACAGCCAAGGGCTTCGGGCCTCCAGCCACCAACCAGTTCACCACCAAAATCTCAGGTACTGTGCCCCCTGGAGTTCTGTCCCCATCAGAGGCAGCATGGCCGGGCAGAAGCCATGCGTGTCTCCTTCCACAAGGACCACCTTCCTGGGGACTTCACCACCAGCAGTTTCCTAAGCACAAGAGCAGACACCAGGCCCTGAGGGCCTCTGGGAGTTTGCTTTTAGTCTTTGTGACACCAGCCAGTGAAAGCCATCATCTGGGAAATGTTTCTGGACTTGTTCAGTGGTTTGGAAAATGTCTTCAAGCCAGGCATGGTGGTGCAGGCCTGTGATCAGCGCTCAGGAGGCAGAAGTACAAGGATCACTGGGAGTCTGAGGCCAGCCTTACTACAAAGGGAATTCAAGGGGCCGGGGAGGTGGCTCAGTAGAATAAGTGCTTATCTGGCAAGCGCAAGGGCCTGAGTTCAATCCCCAGCTCCACCAAAAAAAAAAAAAAAAAAAAAGGAAGTCAAGGGCAGCCTGAATTGCCTAGTAAGACCCTGTCTCAAAAAGATAAAAAGACAAAAGAAAATGTCTTTGTACTTCCAACAACAAGAAAAAGAATTGTCATCTAGTATGGATATGTGGCCACAATAAAGAAAATCCCATGGAAGATAGTAGCTTCTTTCTCTTCTTCCTCCTCCTCCACCACCACCACCACCACCAGCACCATCTCTTCTTCCTCCTGCTCCTCCTCCTGTTGTTCCTCCTCCTCCTCTTGTTCCTCCTGTTCCTCCATGTCCTCCTCCTGTTCTTCCTTCACCTCTTCTTCTACCTCCTCCCCCTCCCATTACTCTTCCTCCACCTCCTCCTTCTCCTCCTCCTGTTGCTCCTCCTCCTCCTCCTCTTCTTCTTCCTCCTCTTTCTCCTCTACTTCCTCCACCTCTTCTTCTACCTCCCCCTCCTGGTCCTTCTCCTCCACCTTCTCCTTCTCCTCCCTCTCTTCTTCCTCCTCCTCCTGTTGTTCCTCCTCCTCCTGGTCCTCCTCCTCTTCCTCCCTGTCCTCCTCCCATTCCTCCTCCTCCTATTCCTCCTCCCATTTGTCCTCATGTTCCTCCTCTTCCACCTCCTCCTCTTCCTCCTCCACCTTCTCCACCTCTTCTTCTACCTCTTCCTCCTCCTGTTCCTCCATGTCCTCCTCCTATTCCTTCTCCTCTTGTTCCTCTTGTTCCTCTTCCTCTTCTTCCTCCTCCTCCACCTACACCTCCTCCTTCTTTTCCTCCTGTTGTTCCTCCTTCTTTTGTTCTCTTCCTTCTCCCTGTTCTTTTCAGTTTGGCCTTTGTTCTTTTGGGGATAGATGAGGGGAGTGGGGCACAGTGGTAATTGTTCATACCTACCGGGTTTAGAGCAGTTCTATTTAGCCTGACCTCTGTATTTACTACCCTTCATTCTTAGCTTGGTTAAAGTTTGGAATAAAGGAAAGGGAAGATTGGAATGGTCTGTGGTTAGACTAGTATAAGTGCTGTAGGTTGTCTTTATGAGCAGAAACTTGATTTAGAATTTATTGCACATTTGATACCCAGTATTAAGGGATAGATCAATACAGAATCAAAAAAGTCATGTTGGGAGATTATAAAGTGACAAGGGCTATACACATGAAAGAGAAGAAAGATCCCTGGCCTTGGAATGCGAAAGTTGGGCTGGAGGCATCATTTTTCCGTGTCCTTCGTCCCTGATTGGGCCCCCCAGACATCACTCCATCACAGTGGCCCAAAGAGGAAATACACTTTCCTCGAGATGTGCACACCTCCAGGTAATCGCTAAACGTTTCCACAGTGGAAACCACATTTGAAATATTTTCATCTAGGGAAGATGCTCAGTTAGAAAAGAAGAATGTGCTTTTCTCAGAGTTTCTGAGCCCTGTGAGCGTGGCAGTGCTGGAACACAGAGTTCATTTAGCCCTACTCCAGGACGAAGATGGCATTGTGATGCAGGCTTATGGAGGGTAGGTGTTTGACTTTTACAACATTAAAAATGTTGGGGTTAGTCAGGCATGGCACATAGACCTGTGATCCAAGCCTTCCAAGACAGAGCCAGGAGGGTCGACTTAAACAGGAAGCAAGACCCTGCCTCAGAAATAAACCAGTAAAGGGCTAGTTCAGTACCTGGCATGAGGGACCAAACTCATTTTATGGGTTCTATTTTTTTTTTAATTTTCATGGACCAAGGAGAGGAAATTACTCTTATATGCAAAATATTATTTTGTGTTATGAATGGGACCTAATTTTAATGGAATTGAAGTCAATTTCTTTTTTGCATTTTTTGTTCAATTTTTAAGTTTTTATTAGTGAGTATTTGTAGGGTAAAATGATTGCAGTCCTCCTATGGATTTGGTCCATGTTTCAAATGCTGAGAACATGTGATGACAGAGCTGAGAAATAGCTCACTTCTGTCACCTTAGAGCTTTTTTACACAGATGAGTTTTAAAACTGCGCTTGAGCTGGCAAGATAGCTCAGCGGTCTAAAGTGCCTGCTTAGGCTGGCGCAGGGGACTGCGGTTTGATCCGGGCACCACATACCACGCCAACCTACCCTCAGGAAAGGCTGAGTGGGCAAAGACAAACATAAAACTGCATTTGCAAAAATCCATCCCTAGCCACCCCACCAGACACTTGTGCCTGTAGACTGCACAACACAGCTCCATGTCACAGTTTGCCCCACCCAGGGCCTGGTGGCCTTTGTGAAGAGCTCCACAACTACCTCAGGGTCATGGGACTTTATGATCTAGAGAGGAAAGAGTCCCCGAAAATGCCCTTGGAGGTAGGAGCCACACTGCAGGGGAGCGACATCTGAGAGTCCACTTGGCCAGCGCCCCATGTCACCTGTAGAGTCACCACACCAACTTTCTAGGCCAGGGTTGTTCCTCTATTTTGAAAGATGCATGAACCGCAGATTCAGAGCTGATCAATGCCCCCAAACTCCTACAGGGGTTAATACAGAGCACCCTGGAGAAAAAAATAAATGAGAGAAGAAAGTGGAGCTGGCTCTTTCACAGGTGGGTGAGGGACCAGGACTTGGTGGGAAGGACAGGAGGGGAAGGGGACACAGGAAGAAGGGAGCTGGCAGCCACCCCAAGGAAGCAATCACTTGTGTGTACTGCAAACACGCACTGATTAAAAGGTAACAGAAACCAGAACCAGAAGTCCAACCCAGGCTGTCCCGGCTCCGGTGCACGTGCTTCCCACTGGCCCATTTCCTGGGAGCCTGCAGGGTGTTACTCGGTCGCTCCCTCCCCAGCTCTGCGGCCCCTGCTGCCCTCTGCAGACCTCTGAGGTGACGTCCCAGGGGCTATCTCAGAACTTAATTCTGCCTTCAAAGTCAGCATGTGGCTGAAGTCGGGTCTATAGTGAGCACAAGGATGAAGTGGACAGCGCGGGGCCTTCCCCAAGCCTCCTGCACCCACTTAGCCCAAATGAAACCGGAAGCAGGACACCACTGGGTGCTCAACATTCCCTCACCGTCCAGCCCCGTCCAAGGTGGCCCGAGGGTCGGCAGCGGCGCCCGCTGCTCTGAGCGAGGCATATGGTCACACTTGCTCATGGCCAGCTATGACAGCAGCTCGCAGCAGGCACACTGTGTGCTTGGTGCCTCGGGAGGAGGGCCTGCGGGGCCCGGAGACACTGAAGTAGAAATAACGCATCCCCCGCGCCTTTCCTCTCCCCAGCTCCATCCATGCCAGCCTATGAGCTCGAGACACCCCTGAACCAGACCGAAAACACTGTGACGGTCCTGCTGAAGCCTGCGCAGAGCAGGGGCGCCCCTATCAGGTACGTGGGGGCAAAGGGCTGCCAGCTCCAGGAAAACCTGGGGCTGGGTGTCCCCAGGGTGTGGTCCAGGTGGGCTGCAGGCTGCTGTCACCGCTGAGATCCGATCTGCTGAGAGGACGGACAGAGGACAAGACAAGGGCCACCGGTGAGGCAGTCCAGGGCTGCCAGAGGGGCTCATTCCAAGCCAAGTGTGTGTCTCAGAAGATGAGGAGCAAACCCGGGCTCTTTTGCAGATGTGGTTGTGCTCCCAAAAGGAAACTGATCCTGTTTTATTCCACGGGGCACAGAGTAGTTTTGTCCTGAGCTCTAGTGTTTACGTAGATGGAGTTTTTTCATTTGATTGTGACACTTGGGGTTTTCTGTCATTTCACTTTTAGTAAGTTGGCCAGTTTCTCAATAGAGTATTTAATGCTTTATTATTTCTTAAAAAGAAACAAATAACGGGAAAGCACCGTGTGAAATTAGCGTGGGAGCAGACCTCTGTGCTGGGGACTTCGAGGCCCATCTCTTGGTCCCTTGTGAGCTCCGTGGCTGAGAGACACCACGTGCGGATTGTGCAGTGAATGAATGGGGTGAGCGCACTCTTCTGAGAGGGAGCGGGGGCTGCCCAAGCAGCTCTGGGGTGTGGCCCGCTCACAGCGCCTCCATCTCTGTAAATCACATTTCTGCCGCTTTCAGAGGGACTCGGATGTTTTACCTTGTCGCATCAGAACAGGCTCGCTCCAGAGTCCTGGGTACCTTAATAATGTACTGCAGAACACTGTTGCGTCTACGACTGAGACCGTACGCTTTGCTTCTGGGTTCTTTTCATAGAATTGGCCTTCAGGAGCCCTCCGCAGCCTGGCTCCGATCTTCACTGTGTTGTCCTTGGGCAGACAGCTGGACCTCGCCCTGACCTGACCGAAGCGTGCGCCACTGTCGGTCCAGAGAGTCCGAAGCGGGCACAGCAAGGTCAGATGTGGGTGAATGCTGGGGAGTTTTATTTGAAAGGCCTCTGAGTTCTGGGAGTGGTCGTTGTGTGCTGCTTGTGCGGCGCAGTAGCTCATGCTGGCCCTCTGCTTGCCTCGCATAGGGTCGTCGGCAGGCACCGACACGCGTGAAAGCTCTGTTGTGAACTCAAGGCTGTATCCTGCAGGACAGGGCACCGTGGCCTCTGGAGTGGCTGCCTGGGGAGTCAGTGGTCACACTCGTCTCACTGACCCATGGCACCCGTTGCTCACATGCTTTCCACCACTACTAGCAGGAGCCATCATGCCCAAATGCAAGTATCCAGCCACAGGGCAGGTTAGCATCACCCGGGCCAAGACCTCCAGGCCTAAGCAAGCACCAGCCCCACCAAGCCACAGAAACGCTGCCTGTGCCACTCACTCGGATGCTTGGGCACGCTTTCTTTCTCTCTTTTTTTTGGGGGGGGGGCACACTTTCAACATGTTTGCTATTTCTGTTGCATCCTACCTTCAAACCCTGACTCCAGGTTGTGCGCACACTTTGCGTCTGTCCGAGTCGCAGTTCAGAAGTGACTTCTTTGGGGTGATCCTCGTAGCCTCTTCCCATCCTTTGAAAGAGCAGGCACGTTGCAAAGCAGTATTTGGTTTTCTTGTCCTATGACTTGGTAGGAGGTGATTTTGTTCTTGTTTACTTTTACACATTTCCAGCTGTTTTGGGAAATTGCAGATCTTACTAGCTGGTTCTAGATGTCACTTCTTATTTTTATCTCTGTTTACGAAGCAGACAAACACTCTCCTGAGTCCAAAATACATGGCTTTTCTCACTGAATTTACAGGATTTCAGGAGCCCAGCTTTGTGGAGCCTGCTAAGATGTGGGTTTTTGTGGGCACACTTCATCCACAGCTGTCACAACACTTGGTTTCCAAGTTCAGCTGTGCTGTGCTTAGAGTGAACGCCACTGCGGTGTTGGCCGAAGGTGGGGTCGCTTTGCATTCTGGGTCCAGCGTACCTTCTCCACTGCGCGCACTCCTGGGGGCAAATACACTTGCCTCTGTCTTCATCCTCCACATGCAAGATGCCAAAATCAGGATCAGCTCAGGGTCGGGCCCACATTCAGGGATCATCCAGGGCGCCCTACTCCAGACTCCGCCTCTGCCTGTCTCAAGTGACGAATTATCTTCACACAAATTGGAGAGATGAAATTATCTCAACTTCACCTTTCAAGGTGGTTCTTTTTCCCCCCACATAAAAGTGAATGTTCTCTTCAAGGGATTCATTTTATACTACAACATAATGGTACTGATTATCTATTGAAAAGTTGGAAGACTGATATATCTACAAAGATTACTTTGGGGAAAATGTCCATAGTCCCCACAAACTGAATAGGGTATATTAAAATTCTCAATTTGATTTAATGTTTAGAGAAATAAGAACTCTGATTAACGAATCCTGTGGACCTAAAATGTAAAGCCATAATGTAGATTAAAGCATTTGAACACATCTGGAAATTTGCAAAATGCACATGTAATCAAACTGCAATACAAGAAAGCTTTTCCCAAATGATAAGATAAATATGAGAAGAAAGAGGCGAAATGAAGTGAACATCTGTTTGCTTTCCTGGGCTTCGCACGGTTTTATACATTCAAAAATACCGTCATTGTGTGATTTCCAAAGCTCATTCTCTCAATTGATTTGATTTTTCTTTGATCCATATTTATTGGTGTTGAAAATGCAGTTGGACTTCGTTTCTGCCTCTCAGTGGCCAGGTGCTTGTGCATCCATGCCACTCCGGACTCTCCACTGCGTTCAGGAACATGCCTGAGATTACACTCAGGGCAAGTGCAAGTGACTGTGCTCCTCTTATTGATCAGAGCATCAGTTCTGTCACGGAAAATTATTAAAATGCTGAAACGGCTGGGAGGCACACTGGTCCCTCCGTCCAGCTGCTGAGGCAGTGCTTAGGGAACACCGGCTATGCAAGGGCGCAACTTTTTCCTTTAAGACAGGGAAAGATTATTTTACTATTCATTTAGAATCACAGTCCCAAGGAAAATGTGTAGACATCACAGAAAACCCTTATGATTTGGCAGGCAGAGAGCAACTCTAAATAAAGAGTGTGTTTTACATAAGCCGTTGTGCTTTTCTTGTTCTGCAATTTTACTCTTGTGTATGTACATGTGTAAATAAATGTATATATACTATATAATCTATGTGCACATGCAAATGTATATTTGTCATATATAATTACAATTGTATAATTAAAGTACAATTATATATATATATATATATATATATAATCTGCCGCGTACAATATGTGTGTGTCATCAATGATGTTTTCTAACCTTGACTATTCCACGGCCTGTGATTCACTTGCGTTTGGTGCTCTACTGGCAGGGCTTCCAGTCCACCCTCATAGCTCTTCCCTTGGTCTGTGGCACTACTGTGCCCCTGAGTGCAGGGAGCTACCTGCCTGCGCGCTCAGAGCTCCACATTTGAGATCCAGGGAGATCCTTCTAGTGTGCGTTTTGGTGAGATTTTGAAGGATGACCATTTTGCCTGGGTATTTGCCCTGATTCACGCATTTCGGTGAAGCCATCAAATGAGGAACAAGAGCATGGCAGTCCTCTGGCTGTAGGAACAGAGCTGACCCTAGTAATCACATCAGTGACCCGAACATTAAGGCTCCTGCCTCTGCAGCGCACAGGGGCCTTCAGTGTGCGGTGGGCAATTTCTTTTTCAAATAATGCTAGCCCTGGTTATTTTGTGGTCACTAGTAACTTACGACACTGTGGTTATCCTTATAGAGGAATGTTTCCTCGCTAGTTATATTTGAAAAACAATTCTGGAATCATCTCTAACTGGGGCTCAGGACCACAATCATACACTGTGGAATCCCGGTGGGACAAGTGGGGAAGCGATGGTCACATAAGGAGTGGGAGGGTTCTCACAGCTTCCCTTTTTTAAAAAATGCATCCCTAGTAAGACTTCAAGTCAGAAAGGAAATATTGTGTTAGTAAGAAGAGAGCATGAATGTTTTATTCATCTGAAAAACTAACTAAAAATAAAATCTCATTGTAGAACGACATCGGCTTCATGTATAAATCAGGAATCAACTTCCTGTATGTGGTGTGTAAGTGGTGGTTCTGTTTACTTTGCTGGGAATGCGCAGCAGCTGCTTGCTCACGGAGGCTCTGCTGCTGCGTTGGCCATTCTCCACCAGATAAGTTTCTCGGGCTGCTTTGCCTGGCCTGGCTGACTGCAGAAGACGACATTGACCTCGTTCACATTCGCGTTTCCAGCTCTACTAAACTGTTTCTCAGCTCTTTGGCAACCAATTAAAACATTAAAATTGTATTAAGTTCACTATGTTTCTCATCCATTTTGTCCTTTTAAAACCCCATACCCTGTGCTTAGACAAATAATAGACATGTTTTCCATCCCTAAAGGAAAAATGGGCAGTAAAGGAGTTGTATTTATTTTCAGGAAATGTGTCATACCTTCTAAAAATGTGTGACATACTCCTTGGGGGATACAAGAAATGAGACCATTTCCCCTGGGCCATCAGCTCGTCTGCCTGTCCCCAGCCAGTATCTCCCAGGTGACACATGAGGGAGGGACTGAGCCCTGCAGCCTAAGAGGAAGGCAACTGTTAGTGAAAGATGGAGATGCGGAGATGCGGCGACTCAGGCACGGGAATTGAAGGGCCTGCCATCAGACATGACCGTGGTCGGCAAGGTGGAAGCTTGGAGGCTGTAAAGTATGGACCAGGTGGTGTTTTCTTCAATTAGATTTTTTTGGCACATTTTAGCTCTACATATCAATCACAGTCATCAGAGGGAATGTGACCTGTACAGGGCATCACATGACTGATTTGTACCCCACTCCTCTGCCCTCCCTTCAACTCCTCCTCCCCTTCCCACTTACAGAAGCTTTGTTTCCATATTTTTCCTTCTCTCAGGTATTTTTAAGAGAGATTTTAAAGTAGCAGCAACCACTCTATTGTCTTCTTGTCTGTAAGTCCAAGGAGAGAGACTGTCCTCCACCAGCAGTACCCCGGGATGTCCTCTTCTCTCCCACATGCAGGGCTCCTCTGGGCATCCGGACACCCAGGTTCTTGGCGTCCTTAACATAGGCCCCTGCTCCTCTCACTTTTCCCATGTTTGCCTCACTGTATTCAGATGTTATAATCATGAAAAATCCAATTTCACATAAATACTAAGTTAAGGATTTGACAGTTGCCCTAGCAAAACATCACTAGAATTTCTGATTTCTGTATTTTAGAAATTGGTTTCACCTAGCTCCCTGTTTATTGTCTGCATTTGCAACTTCTGAGGGATTGATTTGATGTGTAAGTAGTGAACAGACCCCACTCTGCCCAACAACTCCCAAGGAAGGTGACGTGGCTCCCGACTGATCTCGCAGGCACTCTTTAATTATCAGCTCAGCTGAAGAAACTTAGCTGTAAAGCAAAGGGAACTGAGCTCACTTATAACCACTCTTTAAATATTACTCTACAACACAGCGCAATTCAAATATGACACTCACAGGGAGGCCAGCTAGACATGTCGCTTGTATGAGTCAAATACATCTGCCATTCTACTCACACTTGTTAGGGCTTGTATCTAGGTGTCCCCCAAAGCCTCATGCAGTCATGGGGCAGCTTCTAGAGTTTGTGCTTGATTCATGAGCCAGTGCTGGGGAAATGGGGAGTGAGTCCTACCCTCGCCTGGGGTGGGCAGCCTGTACGCAGTGTAAGGGAGGGAGGGAGGCTGGCTCCGCTGCTCCTCCCTGCTTGCTCTTGCTGTTTTGCTGTTTTCTGCTGCCGTGAACCATTGCCCCATGCCTGCTGTGTGCCACTCTGCCTCAGAGGCAGCCAAGTGTGGACTGACACCTCTGCAGCCTGTGAGCTAAATTAAGTAAGCCTTTCCTTCCATAACTGTGGGCATCAGGTATTTTGTCTCAACAACAAGAGAAAAGTAACCAAGTGTGTTAGTTGATACATGGGTCAGCTTGGCTGACTCAGCTCCCAGTGCCCAGCGTGGGGGCCTAGCCTTACAGGTGGGCAGGGCCCAGGAGTTGAGAAAGGCTTCTTGCCGCCCTGCCCGGCTTCCGTGGAGAAGTCCCAGTTTTCCGAGGAGCTTGATCTTGGCAGCCGCACCACTTTGGAAGAGCCACTTCGGAAGAGCTACAATCTTCGCCATGGAGCGCCAGTCTTCGCAGTCAGCGCAGAAGGAACACAGAGGCTTGGTGGATGCCGCAGCCGCTGCTCCTCCTCTGCTCCTCATTGCTTTCTCTCGATGAACTGCTGTCATTTGCCTTGGAGCCAGTGGACTATGGACTGAACCCTCCAGGAACTGTGAGCTACATAAACCTTTCCTTCCTTCATTTGGAGTGTCGGGTTTTTGTCCCAGCAACGAGTAAAAAGTAACTAAGACACCAAGGCAACCCCTTTATAATTTGATTCCTCTTTTGTTTTCATAAAAGGAAGGAATGTGTGACCCTGCTGCGATTCTGTGGCTGCTCTGTCCTGGTGTTACAGATGTCTTTCCATATTCTAGAATTTGACTCTTCATCAGAATAGTTTTTCTCAAGAATTTGATACAGGGTCAGTTAAACAGCGACTTGAAAATACTATTTACTCACGTGGCCGTGTATGTCTTTATGGCATTTCCTTGCTGGAATGACTGTAGTAGCTTGGGAAAGAATTCTGTGATAGACGTCGTGCTGCGAGGTTTACCTTAAGATCTAAAGGCTCCATAGTACACATTCGAAGTAGCTTCAGCTTTAGTTAGCCTATTATAAATCAATGTGTGATTTCCGGATCTAGACAAAAAACTGTTCTAATTATTGAGACACTACACATTCTGTCGATAATTCACAGCTGAGATCATTGCCGGTCATGGCCAGGGTCTCACAGAACCTTCTGGACAGGCAGAACAGCTCTACTCTTTCTCCTCGGGTTCCAGAGGGAACTTGGAGGGAGCTCGTGGCATTCACGTAACTGCGCCGCACGCCCTGGGGACCTGACTGTTCAGATGAGGCCGATGACACAGAAGACCATCACCGGAGTCAGAGAAACCCAGTTTCCAGTCTAAGTTCCTGAGTGGTTATGTGACCATTACAGTTGTTTTTGGGTTTTGTTTCTTTTGCGTTCTTTGAGACAAGGTCTTGCCCTGTAGCCTCGCTGGCCTTGAACTCACAGTGAGTTTTCTGCCTCAGTCTCCCACGTGCTGGGATGCCAGGTGATGCCCAGCCGTCATGTATTTCTCACCATCCCTGAGGCTGGTGTTCCCATTTTCCAGAACCAAGACACCACCACCTTGCCTCTGGAAGTTGTGTTAGGATTCCACCAATTATAGGGCGCTTGCTGGGGACAGGGAGGAAGCCTCGTGGACAGCAGCGAGGGTGCCAGAGCCCCACATGCAGTCAGTCTGCCGCAGAGCCCTGAGGCCGGGACCAGCGGCCCAGGTACGGAGCAGTCCGCCCAGGACAGGGCTGGCTGGGACCTGAGAGAACAGAATGAGCTACATGTCAGAGCCGGGTGTGTGAGGGACTAGACGGAGAGGCGGACAGCACAGACGGCTGTGAGGATGACGGAGCAGGATCTGGCAGGAAGGGAAAGTGCTGCTGAGAGAGAAGTCTGAGGAGCCAGGAGGTGGGCTCTGATACCACATGACAGGGAGCTCCTCCAGGGACCTAGAGGGAGCAGGGCAGGGAGCCTCCCAGGGCAGAGCACAAGGAGAAAGGCCTGGCCCTGGGCCCTGGGCCCTGGCTAGAGGTGGGCAGAGGGCAGGCTGAGGACCAGTCCTTTCCTGGTCCAGCTATGATGCTGCTGGGCTCGGAGCGCTGGAACGAGGTCCCACCTATACCAAGCAGTAGCTTTCGTTAGAACGAGGAAAATAAATCAGAGGCACTTGGTGCTGGTAGCGTGTAGAAGCAAACAGACTCATCCAATAAATCTCTGAAAATAACACTGCTTAAAGTATTATTAAAGGAATGCTAAAATGTCCACGTGGTGACCAGGTGCCAGCTCCCCGCGGGGACCATGACCCGCGTGGACTGCCAGCATACTAACGGAAAGAAGATGCTTCCATGTTAGGCTTACGCGCTGCGCATCACAAGTGCTTCGAGTGGCAGGAGTCTGAGAGAAGAGAGTATTATGACAGTAGCTCCTATTTGAATGGTACTTTCAATTTTCAATTTTTGCATATATTATGTCATTTCATATCTAAAGAACCCTGAACGTCTCATTTATTTTATTTATAGGCTTTCGTGTAAGAAAAAAAAATCCAAAATGAAAATAAATGATGAAAATGCATTTGAGATATGAAAAACTGTTTAAAGCATATAAAATTGCATATTGAAACTAGACATGGTGGTGCATGCCTGGAATCCCAGCACTTGGGACACTGAGGTGGAGAATCAGTACAAGTTGAAGGCCAGCCTGAACTGCATAGCAAGACCCTGTCTCAAGAAAACAAAAACAACAACAAAAAAGGTGCACATAAAAAATGATGTCAGTGGTGGATTTAAAGTAAAATGGAAGGGCCAGCCAGATAGCTCAGTGGATTAAAGCGCCTGCTTAGGCAGATGCAGGGGTCGGAGTTTCGATCCCCAGCCTGCCACTCCGGCCCCAGCCTTGGGGCATGCTGACACAGCAACTGCGACTGGGCGTGGTAGCGCCCGTCTATAATCCCAGCACTTGGGAAACTGAAAATAGGAGAATCATTATGAGTCCAGTCTGTGTAGTGAGACCCTGCAGACCCGGTAGACCCTACACTAAATACAAAATTAATTAATTAATAAAATAAAGTAAAATGCAAAAAATTAAGCCAACATAGTAATTTTTCTGGAAAAAAAAATGTTAGAACACCAGAAATGGAAGCAAGAGCTTAGCAGGATGCTGGCAACTTATTGGCTGCTGACTGTGGGAGTCTTCTTACGCCCTGGCCTTTATGAGCGGTGAACTTGGAGGCATCATCAGTCCCTTGTGGTGTCTGTGTCCTTGCCCCCGTTGGACCCGTGTGCAGATGACCCCACCAGGAGGCTACACGTGCTGGCCAAGCACATGCAGATGTCCTTGCACTGGGAAACCCCGATTAAGTGTGCCTCAGACTCGGGAGAGGCTGGCCACTTTTCTCAGCTGGGCCAGGTAGCCCCCGGGGTTCCATCACCCTCCTCCTTGGACTCCCTCCTCCTGCAACCCACACTGGTCTCTGAAGAAACAGATGTCAGAGACTGGAGCTCCAGATCACACAAAAGCCTATCTGTCTCCTGTGCAGCAGGCACCGTCCGTTCTGCGTGCCTGCACCCCTGGGTGTGCAGGGGACGGCGGCCTCCACAGGAGCCATTTGTCCACTGCAGAGAGAGGACAGGAGGGCTGCTCTGATTGCCCAAAGGCCGTCGAGAAGGCTGCAGGCTGCTGCTTTCCCCTGCATATCTACAGTCTGCCCCTCTGTAAATGGGAACGGTAGAATGTTCTAGAAATAGCTTCAGTTAAGAACCCAGAGATCCAGCAAGTTGCCAATGACTCGCATTGCTGGGGTGGTTTCTCGGTGATGAATCTCTGAACCCCGGACCCTCCTTGCCTTTAGGAACTTCTGGACCCTGGACTCACAGCTGTTGATTCCAGGATAGTTGAGGAAAGGGTTCTCAGGGCGTTCCAGGAAGATGGGAGTCTTTGAGAGAAATCGTGGAAATTTTCACAAAGTCTGAATCATTGATTGTAGGTGGACTTGTGTTCACCTTTAGAAAGTGTTAAAGTGACGTGTCCATGTGAGTACTGACTGCAGGGTTCCTGGAGGCTGACAGAGTCTTACAGGGGAGGTGGTGACAGTTCCCTAGTGTAGCCTTGGAGCCCTCACTTCCAGAGGAGCTTCACACTTATGTCACAGCATTCCTGGCCCTGCTGCGTAAGGCACGCTATTTCCCAGCATTCTCTTCTGCAGAGCACTTCCTCCGCCAGCCTACTTAGGCGCAGTGTGGTTCATTAGGCCAACACTGCCGTCCACCTGAACGCTGATACGTTTTTGGTTTCATCCAAACCATTTTCCTAGCCATATGATTCGCTTGTGCTGGTGATGCTCCCCTGAACTGAATTTTCAGCCTCTTACGTCAGCGTTCAGTCCTGCAGCCTGTTAGGTAGAGGCGAAAGCCCGGCGAGTGGCGTTAGCTTCTCCACATCTGCCATGAGCGTCTGAGCTCAGCCCCGCTCTGCAGTCTAGCTCTTGCCTTCCCTGCTCCCCCAGAAAGTGTTTCCTCGCCCGGCCAGTGAGAGGCCTCAAACTCCCTGGGTGCGCAAGGCCTCTCCTGCCACTGGAATCTAGGTAGAGCCTCACCCTCAGGGCACTGTCAGGCCTTACAGGAGGGGCTTTGGGGGGCTGCTGTTCCTTCTTTCTCATCTGTTCCCAGATCCCTCCTGGGGACCGCCCTCTCCAGCTCCTCACACTGCCACTGTGGCCAGTGCTGTCCAGAAGTGGCCAGGGCCCACACCAGCCCTGAGAGAAGCAGAAGGACCCGAGTGTCGTCCTGAGACCATGCTGTGGGAGCTGAGCCCTAGGGGCAGGTCGGAAGCCCCCAGGCAGGGACTGGGGTGTGGAAGCCCCTCTGGTGGAAGATCCAGCGCTTTGTAGACAAGTTGGAGATGATACATAGTCAGAGACATCAACAGTGGCCAGCCCTCTTCGGAAGACTGAAAACACACATGAGGCTTTGGCCAACAATCAGGAACATTAATTAGATTTATGAAATCAATGTGGAAAGTGACTTTTGCTAGGCTAAATGTTTTGGAAAAGGTGCGTAGTTGTAACAGAAAATGCAGAAGGGCTGCAAAATGGCTTTCATAATTTCTTCCTGAGTATCACTCAGCACCTCTAGACTGTTTCATTGCGCAGCAGATAATTCACTAAATGGAGCCTGATGCTCTGCCTGCCAGGGAGGAACTGTCGCCTGAAAACTTTCACAGGTGGGAAGTGAGAGGCCCAAGACTTCTGTTTAAGTAGGCAGGCTTGTCAGGAACAAGTGAAGTTGCAAATGTATATTTGTGTCCCTAAATAAGTCCCATGGTCCCTTCTTAGAGTGCAGAAACATGAAAGAATGCCCACCTTTAGCTTGAGTCCATCTCCTGCTTATTTGATGAGAAGGAAAATTCCCACAGATTCCTTCATGTGGGCCTTGTCACATGAACCTGACCACATCACATGGCCACGGAACATGGCCACATCACTTGAGCCTCACCTCACGCCAGCTCATGGCCCATGCTGCCTCTTCTGAGTGCTTGCCTGCAATTTGAAAGTTAGGAATTGTTTACTCCTAAGTCTTCAGTTGAATGTTTTCATAACTGACACTCTAGAAAGCCGACCTGTGGACTCGGGACAGCTGTAGACGCTCAGAGCTGAGAGTGTGCTGAGTGCTTCCAGGCCACGTTGAGGGTTTTGCCCTTGATGCTTGCTTCGTGGAATTTTCTTTCTTTTTTTTTTTTTTAATAAACTGTAGAATACAGAGAATTCTGCAGCTTGAACTGTAGAGTAGTGTTTACTGGGGCAGCAATGGGACTAGGTCTGTGCGTGAGATTGGTCATGGGGTAGAAGCGAGAGGAAGCCAGTGGGCCCTCAGCTGGGGGCAGGCCCACCCAGGTGCTGTCTATACGGCCCGTTTCATTTAGACACAGTGTTCATTCACCGAGACAGAGCTGTTGGTTCAGGCAGATGGCGTGTGGAGGCGCGGCACTCAGGCAAGAGCACCTCACCTGGGCTCTGGAGTTGTGTTGCTGAGTAATTGTGTGACTTTGTATTACCCTGAAAACTCAAAGTCTGTTTCTTCCTTTGTAAAGTTGCCTCCAGGGACAGCTCCTGCCCGCCCCATGGTCTTGTCAGGAGCATTAATGGAGGTGAAAATTCTTTGCAAGCCCAAGTGTCAGAAGAAGACTAACACATCATGATCTGCCTAGAAACCGTGTTAACTAGACTGTTCCCTGGTGTTTGTTTCCTTTATTCCCTGAGGTTAGTAACACACTTAGGATTTCTCGCCATTACGACCCTTTTACTTTTGCTGTCGCCAGGTTGTTCTTTTATTCTGGGAACTCCTCCCAGTGGTCGGAGGGTCCTCTCCAGTCCCATAACCTCAGCCAGAGGCACTGGGGTAATGACATGGATAGCTCTTTTCAGGGAAGGAAGCTGATACAGTTCTGCCCGCGTCTTAGAATGCTTTCTGGGTCCAGTATAGTATTCCTGAACCTCAACCTCATCCTCCTGAGAAGCTTGTAAAAAATAATAATAATTACAGTTGAAGAAAAGCAGGGCTCATCAGGCCTAGCTGGAGCAAGGTGCGGGGGCCAGGCCTCGCTGCCTTGAGAGATACCAGCAGCCCGCCTTGCCAGCTTAGCACTGAGATGCAGGGACGTCACCAGCCTGCCTGCGCCCACGCAGCCTCGAGCTCTCTGAGCAGTGGCACACCCTGTGCACAGATCTGCAGCAGGCCCCAGCGGGCCCGGGACTCTGCCTCCTCCAGGGGCTGGCGTCCCTTCCTCTCTCTGGTCCCCTCGCCTGGGCCCCAAGACGTCGTTCCCACTGAGTGTAACCAAGGCCGCACCATCTCCCTTTGCAGACACAGGAGTCCTGCAAAGCGATATTCTTTCTCCGCTGCTGTCTGTAGCAGTAAGAAAATACACCTTTGTTTCTAGATTTTGACTGTCGAATCTGTGGAGGTTACCTTTATCGCTTAATTCTCAGAAAGGAGCGCAGTATCTTTCTCATTTATTTTTTTGTGGCGGGGTAGAAGCAAGCTGTGTGACACCCTCTAAAGTGCTTGGCCATGTGATTTTGAGAATCCGACTTCTACAGTAAACAGAATTTGAGAACTTAAACAAAATCATTTAGAGAATCAAATTATTTTTGGTCGCACTGATCAGTCCTTTGCTGCTGGAATAGATGTTCTTTTCCCTTTAACTGCTTTTAAGTGTCTGCAGACAGGCGAGGCAGCAAACGCTGGTGCATTGCAGATGCTTTCAAGGAGCCTTTAAGCTGCTTCTGTTTGCTTATTGAAAAGCTGTCCATTGCGTGGGGAATGGCTCAAACGCTGTGTGCTTTCAGAAGTTTCTATTCCTTGATGAAATTGCTTTCGGAATGGTGCTCTGACTTCCCAGCCCTGCTAGCTTTCCCGTGTCCACTGGGGTCCACATATAAAATCAAAATGTCGTTGTGTGCGGAGCCTCGACCTGATCTCCCGGCGTGGGCCATCGTAGGAGTTGCTCAGGGCCGGGTGAGTGGTAGTAGGAAATGCCGAGTCCCCCCGCACCCTGCCCGTCCCTGCCCGACTCCAGGTGGCTTCTGTTGTATTAAAAAATAAGACTCTACATTCTTCTACTGCCAAGAAATAAAGATCATTTTTATTAATATTGTTTCTTGGATGACAATGTCAGTCATCTCTTGAAAAATTCATTTTGGAAACGAAGATTTTTCTTTAAGAAACCATGGAAAGGAGCTTGAAAAACAGCAGGGAGAGATAATAATAATTGAGTGGACATGGTGGAGCATTTGTATAATAAAACTTAATGCAACTTTACCCAGCCTCCATTTCAACTTTGCTTGTGTGCATAAAAATATGCTGCCCTGCTTTCTTCCCATTTTAAATTTCCTTTTCTTCCGCATAGTCTCATCCGGAGGGCTCAGAAAAAGGCCAGGGCTCAAGCTCCTTCAAAGGACCCCGGCCAGCACCGGGGCCCAAAGGCCATGTCCTGAGGGAGGCAGGCTCCCCAGAAGGACACGATGCTCTCAGGCCAAATGCCACGACCCCCAGAACCAGCAGAGCCCTCTCTGTCCTCTGCCTGGCCCTGCCTGATGCAATAGGCCCATGTAAGGCCCCGCCCCGGCGCCACCCCCTCCCCGTGCCTGGGTGCTTCCTCCCTGTCACCCCAGTTATGCGGCTGCCTCACTCCAGCTGTGGGGGAAGTGTGTGCCTGAGTGAGAGGACCCTGGGGCTCTAAGGCCGGGGCATCTTTGTGACTGACCGTGGATCCAACCAAGCCACTGGAGGAGGTGGAGAATACGTGAGCTCAGAACCTGAAGACCTTGGTTTTTTTCTTCATTGCTATTGTGACATGTTTGTTTTCATTGATGGAGTCTTGCTCTGCTGTCCAGGGGGCTCCCAAACTCCTGGGCTTCTGGGCTCACCCTGCCTCAGCCTCCTGAGGAGCTGGGCCCACCGGTGCTACCACACCTGGCTGCCTTATATTATTTTTAATTTGAGGATAACATTGTACAAAAATGACCTACAAGTGACACCCGCAGGTGACCGGGGACTGGGCCCTGCCAGATGCCCTTGGTGGTAGATGCTGCAGTGTTTTTCTTTTTTATCTTTCTCTCTTTAAAATAAAAGACTTTAGTGTAAATATTCACACACATATGCACACACACACACACACACACACACACACACACACCCCTGTAACTGTGCCCTGCAGGCACTCCTCCTAGGTCCTCATGACAATAGCTGTTCTCCACGGTGACCTCAGCTTTAGACTGGGCATCTCAAGCACCTGGACAGACCGTTCCTCGCCCCTGTTCATTCTTCCCCCTGCCTGGCACAGGACTGGGCCCACTGCGAGCACTGTGGACACGCAGGAGAGCAGAAGCGAGCGAGAAGCAGCGCCCTCCGCCTTGGCCAGCACTGCCATCCGCCCCGCCCGGGCTGGGAGACCTGCAGTCGCAGAGCCCCTCGTCGCCTCGCAGGCTTCCTGCCCCAGCCTCCCTCAGCCCCCTGCCCTGTGGGGCTCCTGTCCCTTTGTGGCTGTCACTCGTGTCCACTGCACCTGCTGCAGCAGGGAAGCACTTCGGATGGAAATGCTGAGTTGCATGCGGCGCAGACATCCAAGAATGGAGACAGAGGCTGCCGGCCCTGGGAGTCGTGGGAACATTTCTGATTCTGAATCTCGTCAGATTTGGAGATATTCGTGTGGACTGTGTTGATTAAATAGCCCTAATCTGAAAGTCAAAAATATTCCTCAAGTTCAACCTTTCTGCAAAGATTTTCCAGTGAGTCTTCTCTCCGCCTTTCACTGGTGTGGTTGGCTTTGACGGGATTCTCTTCCTGTTTTCATTCAAGCGAGCAGGGCTGATTAAGAGACCGTCCTTCGCAGGAGTAACCGACCTGAATTGCAATTTGTATAACTGTGTGTTTGCTGTGAAACCGTACCGATGAACCTGTGCTAACGCTGGCTGAGGCAGGCGGTGCGGGCCAGGTGTCTTCACAGCTCAGAGCAGCAGAAAGCTCACTCAGAGGTGCTCCAGCCAGGACTCATTTCCTCCAAATGTGCCACCTGCTGGGAAGATTAATGACAGGTGGCCTTTCGCAGAGTCGCTCAGCCCGGGCCTAATGTGCTGCTTGTTTTTTTTATTATCCCAAACCTCCATAACTAAAGGAGTTTTTCACCGTGCCCTTTGTTCACAATATGGGGCTGTAATTGAGTTCAGATTTCTCACCCAACCTTTCAGCTCTAATTAATATTTTATTATAGCAGATTTTATCACTAACTAGCAGAGCAGCAGAGTGCTGAACTGCGCGCGTGCACACACACACACACACACACACACACACACACACACACACGGCCCTAGTAACTTACGGAAGCCAGGAAAGCGCTTTGTAACGAGTTGTGGCCAGGAGAGCATGCAACGTGCCCGCAGGTGTCCACAGCAGTGTGTAGGGCCAGTCTTGAGACTGCAGCAGGGCAGAGAAGTTACGGCCGTACCGTGCAACATGCCCGCGTCATCCCGCGGGTGTCCACAGCAGTGTGTAGGGCCAACCTTGAGACTGCAGCAAGGCAGAGAAGTTACGGCCGTACCGTGCAACGTGCCCGCGTCGTCCCGCAGGTGTCCACAGCAGTGTGTAGGGCCAGCCTTGAGA
>NW_004524651.1:11140252-11201603 GCF_000260255.1 Octodon degus
CAGCAGTGTGTAGGGCCAGCCTTGAGATTGCAGCAGGGCAGAGAAGTTACGGCCGTACCGTGCAACGTTAGCCCCACAGGTCTGGCCATGCCGTATGGTGTGTGACACCGCGCTGTCGTCTGTGGGACGCTCGTCACCATCAGTCACCCGTGACTAGGATGAAGCGGGGCTCGCTGTCGATAGCACCGATGTTCTCCTCTGGGCTCCGGGAAGCCCTGCCATGAAGGCAGCATGCCGAGTGCCGTCTGCTTCCTAATTTTCAACCGATGACATACTTTTAAAACCTCAGGGCAATCCTAACAGGTTCTTGAGAATACTTGGGTGTCATTTCAATAAACACTAACAGGTTCAAGAGCAGGCCATGTCTGACTAGGGTGCGAGAAGAGCACATGCTGCCCGTGGGCTGCAGGGCAGCAACTGGACTCGTGCTTAGCCTGCATGTAGTATTTTCACTTTCTCCCATTCCCCCACCTGAATTACTCATTAGAAAGACATCAGAAAGTGGGGCCGGGGAGATGGCTTATTGGAATAAGCACTTCCCTGGCAAGCACAAGGGCCTGAGTTCAATCGCTGGTTCCACAAAAAAAAAAAAAAAAAAAAAAAAAGATATCAGCACTGATTTCTCTTTTAAGATATATACAGATTTATAAATTTTTCCAAAAGTTTCAAGTCAAGGTGAAAGGCAGTAACAGCCATGAAAGGAACTCAGCTGTGAGTCCCTGAAATGATCAGAATTGTGTTTTAAAGGATCAATTGGAAGGGTTGGCCAGCTACCTCAGCAGACTAAAGCGCTTGCTTAGGCAGAGCACAGGGATGGGGGTTCAATCTTCAGCACCAATGCCAAGCCGGCCCTGCCTCCGGGGTGAGCCGAGACGTGGAGTGAGGTTGGGCATGGTGGTGTGCACCTGTAATCCCAGCGGTTGAGAGAGTGAAAACAGGAGGATCACTATGAGTCTGATCTGGGTAATGAGACCATGTAGACTCTGTATTTTTTAAAATACATTTTTTTAAAAAAAAAAGGATTAATTGGGGTTGGGGAGATAGCTCAGTGGTCTAAGCACCTGCCTGGCAAGTGCAAGAACCCAGCCAATGTTCGATCCCCAGTACCACATGTCCTTCTGGCCCCAGACCCCTGGGTGCTCTATGCTGGCCCCAAAGCTGGGTGTGGTGATGCATGCCTGTAATCCTAGTACTGGTAAGGCTGAGGCAGGATGATCACTATGAGTCTGAACTGCACAGCGAGACCCTGAGACAAATTAAAAAAAAAAAGACCTAAAGGAACTATGGGCAGAGCCAGGATAAAAGAATCCTGCATCTCTTTCCTGGCCCTCTCTTCTTTAGCCCTTGTCCTGCCAGCCAGCTGCTACTACTTTATGCTGATAAGAAATAAAATAAATGGATAAGAAAAATGGACTTAATGATGAAGGGTTTAATCTTGTAATGAATTAGGACAAAAAAATTAAGTCAATTTCAAATCTGCAGGCTTCTGAGAGACCTCAGAGTTGGGGAAAAACTGAAAACATTTAATCACATTTGAACTTTCAAGTATAAAAAAGGACATGAAAGATATTCTGATGTTCCTTTCTGGGTTATACTTCATGAGCTATTCTATATAAATGCAGATTTCTTATTCTCCTGTAAAGGCCTTAGAATTTTGTTGTAGAAAAGCCTAGCATAAATTAAACTTTAAATTAAATTTCATTCCGTCAGAAAGTTCTGATATAGTGATGTCACACTTTTGGCAGATTCATCTCGGCTTCGAGCTGCACTTTAATATTGCAAATGCCACGGGAAGGTTTTATGTTGCTCTCTATTCCAGAGCAGGGGTAGAACAGGGCTAGCCATGGTGCAATTTTAATAAACAAATGAGCCTGTGTGATACATTGAAAGAATAATAGAATTTTAATTCACCTCGCTAAGCTAGAACCTTCTGATCGGCTTCCTGTCCTTGAGCTTGTGCTTTCTTTAATCTTTTTAGAAAAACCATTGGTGTGATTTTTAAAGCTAGTTTGGAGAGCATGACTGTGGATGGAATGGTTTTCTGAAATTCATTTGTGGCATGATGTCTTGGGTACAGATGGAAGCCATGTGCTTCAGCCCAGGTACCAGAGACCGAGACACTAATGACGTGCTGATTTCCGTCCGGGCAATGATGAGGGATGGCCATGGGCAGCAGGAGGACTGAGCTATTTTTCATTAGCACTTGGACTTTGATAAAGGGGAATAGAAAAGAGCTGCTTGACCTTTGAGTGCTTAAATTATTAAAGAGCAAATAGATTTGAGGTCTGGATGCTTGCAAATCTAATTTGTCTTGTGGAGCAAGGATGAAAAGACATTCGTGGCTGGAAATGGCTCCAGTCAACTTAGTTCTGTCTTTAATATATCTGAAGATGAGGAGATGGTAGCCATTTAAAAAATAATGTGTCTGGAGTCGGGTGTATAATGCAACTAATGCTTGCTGGCTACAACGGAGGCCCACTAAATGACCATTTAATTCTCAAATTTTCACCCAATCCTCATTAAATTGCTGCTTGGGCAAAATTATTTTTTCATCTGGATGGTATTTAAATTACACAACAAAATTTGGTTTCATTAGGAGATAGCTTTTTAGGGAACAATATATTATTTGAGTTCAAGTAGAGCAGTGCTTGGCATGTAGTAGCTGCTCAGCGTTTGTTGAGCCAGGTGTGTGTCATATACGTGCAACCCAGCAGCTTGGGAGGCTGAGGCAGGAGGATCTCAAGTGTGAAGCCAGCTATCCTGGGTAACTTAATAGGCACTAGGGATGTCGCCCAGCTGTGGAGGAGAATGTGCGAGGCCCTGGGTTAGTTTCTGCCACCGTGAAACTAAAAAGTCCTACTTTGAGTTAATAAATGGTGCAGAGGGCTGGCCGGGCAGCTTCTGCTTTGGGTCTGTGGGGACCGCACGCATGGGCAGGCTCAGACGTGTGAACTCCTGCAGTGGCCACACGTGGCCCCCACGCTGTGGGCAGAGCGCCCGCCTGTGTCCTCGCGAGCATGGCAGGTTCAAGGTCATGGCGTCATAGCCTTGGGGGCGGGCTTCTCCTAGCAGCACCTACAGCATCCCTGCTGCCATTCTGTTGGTGGCGCATGAGTCGTGACACAGCACCAATGCAGCACCTTGCTGGAGAGGCATCAAAGGCTTTGCAGATAGATGTGTTTTTAAATCACGACAGCTGAGTGTGCGTATGACAGGGAGAGGAGAGGAGAGGCGTCAAAGTGTGCTTAACCTCCTGAGTGTCCTTCCTCGAGGAAGGTCTTTAATTACAGCCTCAGTCATGCAGGAAGGAATCCGGCCAGCTGCGTGGAGGACTTGCATGACCGCTCCCAGCAGAAAGTGCCCAGGGTTAGGACTGAAGACTTTGGCTCACTTTTCCTTATTTAGGGACACCTTGCCTTTGGTTGCAAATGTGCAGTTACTTCTCCACAAGACCCCCTTCAGTCGTGTGGCTAAAGGACACTCTTTCAGCATCCAGCTTATAAACAGCAACAATTCTCACGTACTCTTTTTGAGTATGGTGAATTTTGTTCCTCTCAGAACACTGTGCTAGAATATTCTGCGGGGGAGTGTAAGCATTGTCTCTTGCCAGGAGCCAGCAGGAAGTGACAGTCTGTCACGCACTGTGGCGCATCACACGCCACGCCGGGCCCCGCGATGCCATCCAGCGTGTTCTGCATTCACGTGCGCTGCCACTGTGCCAAACTGCAGGCAGAGTGGATGGCTCTTACCCAGACAGATCACTGATGACCGCCCTCTTTGTTGCAGTGTCTACCAAATAGTTGTTGAGGAGGAACGCCCTCGAAGAACTAAAAAGACAACAGAGATATTGAAGTGCTACCCGATACCGATCCACTTCCAGAACGCGTCCCTCCTGAACTCGCAGTACTACTTCGCCGCCGAGTTCCCGGCCGACAGCATCCAAGCTGCCCAGCCTTTCACCATCGGTGACAACAGGACCTACAGCGGGTACTGGAACACCCCGCTGCTCCCCCACAAAAGCTACAGGATTTACTTCCAAGCTGCTAGTCGAGCCAATGGGGTACGTTGTACAGATGACCGCTGGCTTCAGGCTTCTGGGGTTGTTAGGCCAACGGCAGATAAGTGAGGTGGTAGTGAATGGACAAAGTCAGGCCTCTGTGTTTACTCATAAGAAAATGAGTTTCTCCTCTTCGTAAAATTATTTTCATGTAGAGAAATTTATGGCAAGAAATGAGAACATTCATCATGTTTTGGAGGAGTTAGAAAAGTAGATCCTCGTGATGATTGTTATGCACAGATTTCCTTCCTTCCAAAAGCTGGCTAGCCATTCTGCTTAGCTTACTAATCTTACAGGAAAACAGCACAGCTATAACATATAGATCCAGCTCATTTAAAATTTTGTGAGATCCACAGCATCTGTCTTTTAAGCACATTTTGTGTCATTTCTTTCGCTCCGAGAGTTTATGCCTCTAATAGCTACAGCTAAATTAGGTGTCTTTTTTCTTTTCTAAGAGAAGACAGTTTTAGAAAGATGAGATGGAAACAAAGTAAAATTCTCTTGGCGTCATTTCTGAAGTGGCCCCCCCTTTCCTGGTCACGGCTGTCCAGAGCTCTGATAAGAACTCAAAGCCGCCGTAGGGAGAGGGAAAGTTTCCAAGTCCCCACCTCGGTCTCTGTCCTTTCTAGTGCAGTCCTGACTTTCAGTGTCCCCCTGGCAAAAGTCAGGGGGGCAGGGACACTGGGGCCAGGCACAGGCTGCAGCAGGAGCCCAGCCCCGCTGGGCAGGACATGGGCATTCACTCGGCCCTCCTTAACAGTTAGGCTCTTCCAGGGCTGCCGCGAAGGGCACTGGAATCCGTGTGTGAGCAGCGCCCCTGGGTAATCAGCGCTGATGAAGCCTCGGTCGGGACAGCGAGCACTTCCTTATCCAGTTCCTTAACTAGAGCTCCAGAGCTCTCTGCTACTTTTAATAAAGCATGAGGCATGACTCCTCCCCTCTTTATTTCTTACAGGAAACCAAAATCGACTGTGTTCAAGTAGCCACAAAAGGTAGGTTGAAACTGTGGGTTGATTTCCTGATTTATGTCTTTTAAAACTTACTTTAGGCTGTTTTAAAATTGCTTGAAATGTAATTCCAATGAATTATAAATGTGTATACATATATACTGTATACACATATGCATGTACATATATATATGTATGTATGTATGTATGTATGTATGTATGTATCAGGGAATGATGGCAGTTAGACTTGACTCGTGTTGATCTTTTTTAAACTAAGTCTTAGTGCTATGCTCAAAGCAGTTTTCAGTGGCTTTTAAAAATTTCTTTTCATATTAATCTTTATCAGACGTCATACATGCCTTAAGCCACAATGTCCCATACCTGATGAAACTGGATTGTATACAGTGAATCTTCAGATAAAAGGCAGAGTTGAAGTCTTAGCCCCACTTTGTAAACTTGCTGGTTTTTTCTGTGTGACTGAGCTGAGGAGGGATGGGAAGATCACACTGGACGGGTTCTTGCGCAAGAGCCATCCTCACAGTTGTTCAGCCTTCAGACGACAGCATGAACACGCCAAGGAGGCACAGGAGCATGCCGTCCTCGTTGCAGTCTTGTCTCATGAAGGTGTGAGGCTGCACGGCTTTGGCAGCTTAGTGGTAGCCTAGCAGATATGTCTTGGTTGAACCCTGTGGGGTAGGCGTGGGTGGGCGAGCCCTTCCGCTCTGTTTGTCCTCACGGGGTTCTCGCTCTTTTCCCGAGAATCCACTCATGTAGATTAAAGACACTCTTTATATCTTGTTGTACCTGATTAAGGGCCTCTACTTGTGGCAGTAAATCAGCCGTAAGTAGAATGGCGGCTCCCGGGCACCTACCAGCGATCACAGTACTAGAGAGCCGCTGAACTGGGTTACATCCTGGCGCTTTGCGCTCCACCTTGTGGCTCTGACCCAACACAGGGCTCTGGCAGTAATGCCTTCTTACACCTCTGCGGACCTTACAGTCTGAGGGTGAATCTAGTCCCAGGGCGCCTAATTGACAATGCCTTATGTTTACCTCACAGCTGAAAGTTTGGGAACCACTGTCATTCATGAATTTGCATTTATTTCTGCACTATAACTGCAAGAAGGAGACAGATCCTGCCACTCTTCATGTTTAACAGGTGGACGCGTGGGTTGTTGGAGGGCACTGGCCTAGCAGGTCCCTCAGCCGTAATCTGGGGTTCAGGCTTGACCCCGGCGTGGACACTGTTCCCCAGGGTTCTCCTGCCTGTGTTTGGTGCTTCTCATCCTGAAGGAGCTCTGGCCCAGGGCTGTGTGGCACAAACCTCTTAAGTCCCTCTACCGGAACTGAGTGCCTGCCCACTTCTTGCAAACAGTGAGATCTCTGTCATCAGGCTCATTTACGTAATTGAAGTATTATAGAAATAACTCACTAGTAAGTATAGAAACCTGACAAGTTTGCTGTTTTCACAATAGATTGAATTAGATGGTGATTTGGGCCATTTTCTCCCATCCGCTAGATTTCATCAATATTGTAATTTGTTTTTCAATCCACCCAAGCGTGATTAGGCAGTCAGATGACCCAAGTGGCCGATACCCCGCTTGTCTTTTCTGAGTCATTTGCAAACGTTTACACAACAGCAAGCTCCATCCAAATAACCCCTTTTGGGGAAATAAGAAAACACATTTTAATATTCATTGCCTAACACTGTCATTTTTGTTTCATAAAATCCTAGTACAGTGAGAAACTAGGGGAGATCCTGTCCCCCCGGGGAAGAGTGGCGCTGTGTCGTACGATTTTGTGACATTCGGCGTGGACGGCTCAGCCGCTCCCCACTCAGCATGGCAGAACACTCCACCGCCCTTATAATGAGAAATACTTCCCTTCTGTATCCTAAAAATTCCTTTTGAAGCACAGGAAGCCATTCCATCTTGCCTGCTTGTCTGGAACAGCGAAATAAGTCGATTTAACAACTCTGTTCGTGCTGTGCAATAAAGGAGCTGGAGGGACGAATCCAGGCGTCCTGAGGGTTTGCCACCTACTCCTGACAGCAGAGTGGCTTAATCAAGCTCTCAGGCACTAGGCGGCTTTCCTAAGCCGCTCTCTGGGTTTACAGGTTTCAGTGTTCTCCGGAACACTGTTGATGAGTGTCTCTTAGGGAGGGTGGAGGTGGAGGTGTCTCCACAAAAGGGGAGTTTGTAATTTCAAGTGTGGGTATGTCTCTTAAAAATGTAGTTCATACTATTTATACATTTATTGTTGTGATTATCTTAATCATATTTCAAAGATATCTTCTGACACTCATCATCTCAAATATAAAACTTATAAAAGTTATACACAGGAAAAACCCCTAAGTTATGTCATTCCACGTCTTCACATTTGGAGGATTGCCTATATTTTACGTATCCTTTAATTTCTACGTCTATTGACTTCTCCATGGCTACTACATGTGGCTGTAGTTTAATTGATGATGTGGATGATCTGAGAAGCAAGGGCACCTCACTGTAGGATACATGTGATGTTCGACTGTCCCGCTCACAATGAGAAGGTTTCTTTTTATCCACAGCATACAGGGAATAGGAGAGCTTTGACTACTTGTTAGGTTCTCAAATTTTTTTATTTTTTTCAGTCACATCCACATTTTTATATAGGTTCTTTTCGTGACCCTTTGGTCCAACTGTATGTTATATTAGTAATTCATGTGTTTTCTTTAACCTCTGTATTGATTATAACTGCCTTATAATAACTGGCAAGGTTAAAAACTATAACCAATTAAAAATTGTCAGGATAACAAAAATCCAAGTAGGTCA
Organism: Octodon degus; assembly: GCF_000260255.1. NCBI lineage: Eukaryota > Metazoa > Chordata > Mammalia > Rodentia > Octodontidae > Octodon > Octodon degus. Next base: position 11,148,067 of record NW_004524651.1, read on the forward strand.
TGTTAGTAAACTAGATCTCTTGTATCAGATGAGGTATGTCCACTCTAATTGATATGATGATCAGTTTGGACATATGTGTTAATCTTTTATAAGGGAACATTTTCTTTAATATGATGTCACTCATGTTTGTTCCTAACAATGTAATCAGTGGGTGATTTCCTGTTACCCCTTTGTTTTTAAAATTATTGGAATGCCTTTCAAGTACAAATGCATAGAGATTTCATCTTTTGAAGCCCTTGAATCCCTCAAAGTTTGGGGTGTTCATGTTGGCTGACTTTCGGTGCATGGAGGGTTCAGGCCATTCACGGGTCCCTTCCTTGCTTCAGTCTGGCTCGCAGCACTAGAGCTACAAGTGTTGGTGTGCAAACACTAGTTTAATTCTCTGCAAAACTAACAGAGAGGTCAGACTTTAAACCTTAAACCACAAGAAAAGACTTATTCCACTGTTATGTTTTTAAAGGGAATTTTCTATGAAAAATGCTTTGCTGTTTGTAATTCTTGTATTTTATTTAACTCAAATTTGTACTGGATGTGAATATGCTTTGCTGGAAGACCTTGAGGAAACATTGAAGGATTTCTATTGTTCTGATATAATTTCTAACTATATTCAGAAATTTGAATGTTTCTTTTTTTAATCACTAGGCTCTTGGAGAAGTTTCTCCAGCCTGTTTTTCTTTTCACTCTTTTGTTCAAAGAAATACCATCCTTTCTGGCCATAATGTTACAGAATGGAAATGCTTTGATAAAAGAACCAAAAAGAATGTCTGCTGAGATGTAAACCTAATTAAGATTCCTTTTAATTGTGCATATTGAATCCAAGGGAAAACAAATTGCATTGTGAGATCACTCATGTATGCCAATCTCCTATTATTTAGGCTACGGATTTAGAAACAGGAATATATACATACAGTTTTCAACATTTTGTAAAGAAAATTTTTTCTTATTCTTGATAATTCATAATCTTCATAATGTGCATCAGCAGTATATGTAGGCCCCTAAAAGGTTCTCAAAAATAAGAAACCCCAAAGTCTGTTTCTCAAATTTATACAAACCAGTCTCATCTTTCAGGGAACACAGGGCCTTGCACAACCCTATTGGTATATGCACATGCAGGATCTGGAAGATCCTGGCTCGGCTCTGCAATGCCAGCATGGAGCCCACGCTGGACTCCTTCCCTGCTTGCCTCTGTCCCCAGGGCCCCAGGGCCAAAGCCACCAGATACTGTCTGTTAAGTACAGCATGGGAATTCTGACCTTACTCTGCCAAACTTCATAATGTCCTCTTTTATTCTGCATCATTACTGGTATTTTAAGGCAGGAAGCAGCACGCCTTTTATGTCAAGGACCAGATCAAGGTTATTTTGAGCTGGGGATGCAGCTCAGTGGCTGAGCTCTTGCCTAGCATCCCAGTCCCTGAACTCAGTCCCCAGCACTGCAAAGAAATGAAAGGAATACAGTGTTTTAGGCTTGGAGGGCCACGTGGTTTTTGTCACAACTACTGACCTCAACCCTGCCCATTTTAAAGTAATTTCTAATGTAAGCAAGTGCTGTCCTTGCACTAAAAATAATAGCTACAAAGAACTACTTCACAGATTGGAACACAGCGACCGTTGCGGAGTGCTTTTCTGGTGTATGAACTTTGTCTATGTGACTTCGCCTCCTTGTAGCTTGGGTACTTCTTCATTTGCAGGTACCTGCTGCCTACGAGGCCTGTTTTCGAGTAGTTTTTGTTCATATCTTTCACCCTTTTGGATAGAAGATAAGAGCCCTAATGCTTTAATGGACAGTGTCTTACTCCAACGCAGCTTGTTCTGATTTTCTTATAAGTAACAGAAACTACGTAAGAGTATCAGCTGAACCACAGTATTCTGTGGCCAACCAAACATGTTACATATATAGACCTGTAATCCACATCAGCTGTGTAACAAATCTTAGAAATAACATTTTACAATGTTCAACTTGTTGTATCCAAATCTGCAGAGATCTTCTGTCTGCAGAATCATCATAGTGCTGTGTTGGGAACTCTGTTCTCTGGCCAGTTTATCTCACTTTGCAAAACTGGGATGCATTCGTGAATAACATGTAAAAGACTGCTGCACCCTTTTTTCTTTTGTTTATTTTAAAGAGAATTTTAAAAAACTAAAAATCATACAGAATTTCAAAAAAGATGACAGGAAAATCAACAGCGATCATTATGTTGCATATTGTTAACTTCCAAGTAGTTGTTCAGATGACCAGATACAGGCGTGCAAGGTTGATCGGATAATATAAGCACTAACCATTCCTGTCAGTGAACTAGTAGAAGTTAGTAGTGCGATTATCTGAGCTATGTTGGGTGTGTATTATATATATATTTTTTGCCCTTCCGTCTCTTCTCCTTTCCCACTTTAAGCTCAGTTGCCACAGTTGTCTCATTCTAAGAAGCAACACTGTTTCAGTGGTGCAGAGGGAGGTTGCAAAATACTATGCTGCAGCAGTATGGGGTTTAATTGTCTGCAGATGGTAGATGATCTATTTTCCTTACTTGCTGCCACATTTCTAACAGTACCAGGCTGTTCCATGTAAATTAGTTATCTTTCCTGTAAGCCTGTCCTTAATTTTTCAATATTTTTTCTTTGCATCATTTTCCAGCTGTATCATGTTAGAAGTGACATTTTAATTTTCTTTTTTTTTTTTTTTTCGGTATCTGTGTGTCAATGTTAACCGCTTACTGCAAGCACCGCAAGATGCCCTAGTGGTTCTTTCAAAGAATCTTGCCCCTTTCTCTGGTCACAAGTTAGCCATGGCAATGACAGCGAAGACAATGAGTGGTGTCCATTGTTGTTAACCAGTACTTTGAGATACATTTTTCAATTCTCATAATATGAAAAAGCAAAGTCTTTAAATGGAAGTCTGTGTGAAATCTAGTTATTAGACAAATCACTCTAATTAAAAAAATTTAGTGAAAGGCAATAACACTCCTTACAAAAGTAATTGGAGCAAGAAGACAAAATATTACAAGTGACATTGCTTTAAATAATCTGATATATTTTTAAAGCCTGAAGTTCAGAATATCACAATTGGCTATAAACTTCCATTCACCAGTGAGAAACAGTTGACATCTTCAGCTGAATTCAGAGTCTGATTTTGGTTTTATTTTTTCCTGCTGCCCATCTCCCCAGGTCTCAACCAACACTTGCAGCTGTGCCTGAGGTAGAAATCCTGCCTGACTAGCCCTTGTTTAAGAGAAAAGAGTTGAAAAATTCAATACCTTGCTATGTTATTTTTTCTTTCTTTCCTTTTTTTTTCTTTGTGTTGTTGTTGGGACAGAGTTGAGACAATTTGATGTGCTGATGGGGTTCTTCTTGCTAGCCTAGCTTCAGTCTGGCTTTTTTCTCCCTCATGCATGCTGACCTGGAAATCCTCCTTTGCCTTAGCTGCGATAATCCTGACTCAGCTTACAACACCTTACATTCGCATCGCCCCTGCTGCAGGCGACGGCCAGCTAACAGGTCAGATGTTCAAGTACAGACGAGTCATCTTGCCCATTTCCCGCTCATCCTCCTCAGCTTTGTTTCCCCTCTGCATTGCCCCCTCCGCTTAAGGCCTGTTCACAGCGCCTCGGGCCTGGTACAGATCTGTGCTCGTGTGAACTCGAAATGCTTGACCTCTTCTGTGTGCACATCGATGCCCATGCATCCGGTACAACTCCACTGCATGTTCTCATTGTGTGTCTGGTCTGTTGGTTTGTTTCTTTCTAGCCTGATGTGACACAGAAATGAAATTTGCTGCACTTATAATAGCAGTGACATCAACTGACAGGGTCTGGAGCAAACTCAGAAGGATGTACATGTTTCTCGTGTTTCTGGTTAATCTAAAAAGGCATGAAGACTGGAGACTGAGAAAGGCTTCCTGTGCACCTCGCAGGTCTAGTCTGTGTGTCCATTAGAAGTATGATCACATCTGCCAGGATTATTAAATGAGGCCGCAGTGAAGATGTTTAGGCGCTGCTGCTCAGCGGCCCCCCATGTGCATGCAATTGCTACAGGGCTGACTGCTTTCCTCGTAGTGTTGCTTCAGAGCAAAGCCCTTCTTTAGAGAAGCAGTGCATCGCAAATCAAGGGTCTGAGTCACTTAGGGGCATTCAGAAAGCTTAAAGGACTTAGCTGAACTGGGCTCTGTGTGCACCAAGAGAGGAGCTTGTGCACTCTGACTCCTCCCAAATATACGTGGGCCTCTGTAGAGTCCAGGCAGGAGAACAGTCCGGTGCACCACTCCTATCCCAGGTGAGTGGTTAGTGAACCGTAGAAGACCTTACCCTGCCACCAAGCGACTCATAGCCAAGCCCCCCGGGGTACATAGCACTACAGGTCTGGTTTCAGAAGGACCTGCAGTCCTGTAATCCAGTCGCAAGTGGTGTAGGTGTGGCTCAGGTAACGTAGCAAGCCCAGAGCTGCCTTCTGTGTCACTCTGTGTAAAGTTAGGGAGTGCTCTCAAATCTCAAACAGTGAAGAAAATAGCAAAAGCTAACTCTAATAAAGAATCACAAATGCTTAGGCTGTTCCCCAAGCTTATTATTTTGAAAAATAGAGCCAACAAGACCAGGAAAATGTAGACTGATTTGAGGAGGGAAACGAATATAGACTGATTCTACTTTCCCTTTGAAGTCTCCTCGAGCAGAAGCGCTGCTCTCTGCAGCAGCACCCCAAGGACTTAGCCCTGGCTCTGGGTGCAGGATCGCACGTCCATCTCAAGGGTCTCATAACCCATCAGCTAACTCACCCATTTCCCCATGACATCTGAGCTGACGCCAGTCTGGTCAGTAAGTCATTAGAGATGTCCTCCCAAAGCCATAGCTAGGAGAAATATAGCCGCCTGGGCCTCTCTGGGCCCTTCCTCATGATCTGCTTTCAGCAAATGAAGCATGGTATTCACTAGGCGTGAAATAAGTGACGCTTCTGGGTATCGCTTCCTTGAAAGCTTACAGGAGTAAGATACCTCATAAAGTGTCCCCAAGGCTCTCGGGCCCTGCACATGCTATGTGGTGTGGGGATGATCCTGAAGGACACACAGCCACAGCACATGTGGCTTCAGTCCTAAGGCCGCCACGTGTGTGCGCATCATTCACTCTGCTTTACTAGGGGTTAGAATGATGGAGGGTCTAAGCCAGCCTCGGAAACCAGTACGAACTACGCCTGTGCTTCTTCTGCATTTGCTTCTGGCTTTACTGATAGGTTCTCATCGCTGGATCCCGTCACGATGCAGCGGCGTTTCTTCTGCATTGTCTGTCTGTACCAGCCGTGCACTTTGGTAGCAGGAGCACTCTTGATTTAGATCCCTGAGTCAGTCCCTTCTGACAGATGCTGACCCCACCCTGTACCACCTGTTGGCCATCTGCTCCTGTTAAGAGGCTCACCTGGCCAGTAGCACGGGCATCTCGGCCTCAGGTACCTTGGAATTAGTTAGCACCCGCTTAAGCATACAGACTGCTTTGAATGAGGACTCAGTACCCTGCTTGTGGTTGAGCAAAGCTAGGAGAAGACAGCAGTTTTATAACCAATGGGGGAAAACCTAGGGTGTTTCAGAACTTGTGCATAACGCTGAAGAGCTTAGGGTGGTTGCTGAGTCTCCTCCGAATTTATACCCCTGGGACACTTTTGCTTACTAGGTAAATCCTGCCCCCTGTGGAAGCCGGATGGGTACAGCAGGGCACAAGCGCCCTAGCTCTCCAGCTCCCTGGCTGCACGCAGACTCGTGGCTCCTCCTGACCTGCCCCAGGCACAGCTTCCGTGGGACGCTCCTTAGGGCTCCAGCCTCAGCGTTCCACCCCGTCTGTGCCCCTGTATGCAGGTTGGCTGTGCCTAGCTGTGCGCCTGTGGGGCCCCGTTGCTTGCCTGTCACCCAAGAAAACAAGCACTCTGGTGTCAAACCCGCCCAGGGACTTGGCCTGGTACCAAGCTTGTGCTCTTCCATGGACTTCATTAAGAGAATGGCACAGGTCCGGTGTTCCTAGGAGCTCTGCCTGGGAGTGTTCCTTAAACTCCTTGTCCCCATCAACAGTAAAGAGAAGTTCACCACTCCCGATGCACACACACAAACACGCAAGCCGCTCTACCTGAACAGAGGCTTAGGAGCTACTCACTGTGTTATATTCTGTTCTGCATTATTCTGTTCCAGTTTGTAAAAAAAAAAAAAAAATTCTTATTCCTGCCTACTTAACTGATTTCATTTTCCTCTACTGAGTTGTCATCTACACTCTAAAAAACGTTTTCCCAAAGCACTAGATTTAGGAGATAATGAAAGGGAACACCGTGTCTGACTTGAACGATTGTCTTATCCACCTCAAACTTCCTACTCTAAAGACAGCACACAAAGAAAGTCCTAGAAACCAGAAATGTAGCCAGTCTGTACTTTGTTCCCTTCATCTTGACATTTTATCATTCATAAATTGAGACTATTTTATGAAGAAAACAGAAAATGGAACATGTGAGAAATTCCCCTTTGTTCAATTCCCGGTACAGGGGGGAGGGGAAGAGAGAGAGAAAGAAAAGAGCAAAAAGAAATTCCCCTTCAGTAATTTTTAAAATTAATTTATATATAAATGTATAGGCTATTTATATTACAATGTTTCCTTTCATGATTTAATAACTCTGAGAAGCTGTGGAAATTATTTCTTTAAGCAGATTTTTTTTTATCTCGCAATTGTTTAACCCATGCATATACCATGATAAGATCTGTGGTCTATAGATATTTATAAACAGAGTGACTTCTGTGATTCATATCCACATCACATACATCAGAGCATGTTAGAATCCTTATCTGATATAAAATTAGATCTTTTAAGAAAGAAGAAGGAGAACTAGCTGGCCAATAGTCCCATGTTCTTGCAGATTGAAGACAGCGTGCAGGTAGCCAAGGCTTAAGCACAGCCAGCAGCACAATACAGAAAGCAGGGAAAACAGATTTTAGTCAGAAACTGCTGACTATAGGCAGGTAGGTGAGCTGTGATTAGATTTGGGAGGAGGAGAGCGGGCCCTTTGAAGAGAGAACAGGCTAGGAAGAGGGCTGAGCTGGGGCCAGGGAGAGCCAGAGCGGGGAAAAGCCTGAAGGTCTCTGCGGCTCCCAGAGAAACAGGTTCGTTGCCGAGGCTCATGGAAGCCAGGCTCCTCCCTCCCTCAGAGGCCAGAGATGCAGGCCCTGTCCTGAGCTTCTGGCAGAGACAAAGGACATTCTCTCAGCAGCCTGAATTTTCCCCATCTAGCATTTTTTTTCCCATAATTTTATTGATAAATAGCAACTAGACAGTTTCAAATCAAATTGGTAGGACAGTTTCAATAATTAACACATTGCATACATTCTTCCTAGTGGTTAATTGCTGTACAAGACGCAGACATGTTATCCTACTTACAAACACCATTAGAACAAATCCCTCTATTCATTAAGAGAATGTAACTATATATCTATCCCAACCACTTTGAATACACAGATACAAAATGGACATTCATCTGTACCCCCATTTTTGGTTAAGTTCCGTTATTTGAATATTATAGGTGTGTAAACTCAGCAAAATATTCTAAAAGAGTCCAGTAGCCCATAATAGTATTGGGTCTTCCGCTTCACTGGCAGTGTCAGAAATTATTGACCTGAGTCCCCCACAGCTCACCATAACAGCATGGCTTTACTTGGGAGACAGTCATCTCAGGAGTGGGTCAGAGGCACGGGGAGCTGCGTAAGCACTTGTTAGATCTCTGGAGGCTGCCGCTGAGGCCTGCTGGTGAAGAAAGCACAGAGCTTGGTCATGGAGAGGACTCTGTCAGGGTGAGGCAGAGCCATTGCGGAATGAAGCAAGGAGCACTTTTTAGACCTCAGTGTGGCTCTTAAAGACAGAGCTCTTTTCAACTGGATGGATGGATGGATGGGTGGGTGGGTGGATAAATGAAGACATGGACATTACCAAAGTGGTCCCCACTGCAGGAAATGGGAAGCCTCAGCATTTGCAGAGACCTTTGTGAGTCCTGACCCCAGGCTATAGCCCTGAGACCCCCTTCCCTGAGCCCCACAGGGAGAAATATCCCTGAATCTGTTGCATCTTTCCAGTTGGAAGCCAAAGCAGGCAGAGACAAAACGTCTTCTGTGGTCCCAGAAGTCTGTATGCCACTGAGTTGGGGGCTTTGGTGGTGGGACCTTTGTCACCCTTGGGTCTCCCCAAGACCCATCAGACCTCAGCAAACTCCCACCCAGCCTGACACTCTGAGCTCCCCTGAGCGCCCTGCCTTGGGTCTTGGTGGCCCTGGCTCCTTGGCCCTGACGCGTCCATCACCTGCCTGGCTCTACCACCTTCTACCCTTCCAGTGTAGCTGGAGAAATGGCAGGCGCCTGCGTGGACCCCACCCCACTGCGGGTGCACCTGCTCATCACCACATGTCCCCTTTGTTTGTAGGACAGACTATGACCCCCCATCCCACCAAGGACCAAGGATATGCCCAAGGTGGTTTGGCCTGGCCTCCCCTCCTTCCTCAGGGTGCCCTTTCCTGCCCCTGATGGCTTTGGCTTATGAGTGCTTCCTCACATTGCAGTAGCTGCAGCCACTGGGTCACAGAGACCTGATGGTAATCTATTCCTGTGTCACTATACTTTGACTTCGTTGTGTCCTTTAGCTGAGATTCCATTTTATATACTATTGTTTCATTTTTTATTTCTCTAAGGTTTTTGTCTTGCTTGAGATCTTCCCATCTCTGTCATGAATTTTCTTACAATGTTTTCATAGTGTTCTGTATATTTAGCTTTTGAAATGTCTAGAAATTACTGTTAATGTAATATGAGGTATTGCTGTGGGACTGGTATATCTTTCTCCAGACAAACAACCCATTGGCCGGCACACTTTATTGAATAAACAGTTATTTTCTCACAGAATCTCAGTGCCACGTCGCTATGTATGCAGTCTTCATGTACCCTTTGAATTCCCAGATCAGACTCCGTTATGGTCCTTGGTGTCTTCTCCTGCATTTATCATCATCTTTAATCACAGAAGTTTCTTAACAACAGTTATATGGTAAAACAAGAACGCTTTTCTTATTCCTTGTCAGAACTAGCCAGTACGGGGCCTGCCAGTCTCTTCACATGGCCCTTATCCTGGCCTGAAAGGCCTTACACAGGGGGCGCCCTCACCCTTTCTGAACTCCAGATCTTCTTTTCCTCTGTTTCGAGCCACAGCACTCAAACGACAAAGCGCCCACCCCATGACTGACTGAACATATCCTTTCTGTTAGGTTTTAGGTACTCTGACCTAATACCTGAAATAATAAGTTCATAAGAAGGAAAGGTTTGCTTTGGTTCACAGTTTTAGAAGCTTCAAGCCATAGTCACTTGGCCCAGTGGCTTCAGGCCTAGGCAGTTTCTAACTGTTCCTACCAAGCCTCACCTGCTAAGGGTTCCAGTGTCTTCCAGTAGCACCACAGGCTGGGGACCAAGATGTCAGCGTATGGACATGGGGACACTTACAGAAACCATGGCTCAGCCATGCCCCTTCTGTACTGTGAGCTTTGGCTCCCGCTTGCCCTTGCCCAGAACCCCTTGCCCAGATGGCCTGTTCCCTCACCTTCTCCATGAAGCCTCAGGCAGATCTCCCCTGTGATGGATTTGATCCAGTGTCCCCCCCCCCAAGCCCCAGAGGCTCATGTGTTCAGAGGTTGGGCTTAGGAAGATAGCCGAATCATGGGGCGCTGTCCCCACCCTTAGATTAGGCACTGATGGTTCAGAGCTGTAGGTGCCAATAGGAAGCGGGGCCTGGTTGGAAGAGGTGGGTTGTCAGGGGTGACCTGGAAGGGGCTGTGTCCCTGCCTGCTCCTCCTTGCCTCAGCTTCCTGAATGCCATGGGAGGTGCAGCTTCCTCTACCCAAGCGTTTTCCACCACACCCTTTGTGTCGTAGAGCCAGTTAGTTAGGGACTGAAACTTCTAAAACCCAGGAGTCAGAGTAACGCTCTCCTCTATGTGGTGGGTGTTGGGTCCCAGTGACGAGCAAGTGACCACAATGTGAGCTTCTTAGGCAGTCAGCTCGGCTCCTCTTCCATCCTAACACTGTCGCCGCCACTGCCCTCTCCCTGTCCGTGTGCCCTGCACTGTCTACCCTTGCCCTGCTGCTGTGGTCGGCACCTTCCATCCTCATGCCTCTGACTTCTACTGTCTGTCTTCCCTTGTTAGGCACATGCTCCCCGAGGACAGGGTCCTCATTACTGTGTTCTGCTCCCAGAAGTTGTCCTGCTCCACACTGCATGGTAAAGTTCTCCAAAAAGGTCACTGAGATTCTGCAGCTCTGCTGATGAGAACTGTGGCAAGCGTCTCCATTTACTCAGATGCTGTTGAATGTTTCTCACCCATATTTGGAGTTGGCCATAAAGCCAGGCTTGCTAGGTCTCCTTCCAAAACATGTTCTGGACTCGAGGGTCTCTCGCCTGTCCTGGCCACCACCGTCGGCCGGAGCCCTGCCTCATGCCCACTTTAGCCATCTCTGGTTGTACTCAGTCTCCCTGTGAATTCGTCTGCTGCAGAGCAAGGGGTCTGAGCAGTTTGGAAGTGAAATCTGCTCCTAGCGCTGCATCCCGAACCCCTCCCACCTTCTTCTCGGGTTAGAGCAGATCCCACTGCTCCCATCGCAGCATGTGAGGCCACAAGTGTGACTGGAGCCTCTTTTGGCCCCTGTCTGTCATTCTGTCCCACCTATGCTATTCTTCCTGGGGCTCCAGAACACCAAGCTTCCTCCTGAGGTCTCCTGTCCATGCCTGAGATACGTGGGGCAAGCTTCCTTTCTCATTTTTTCAGATTTTGGAGTGCTTTCATGCACGAGACCTCCTGGGGACAGGAACCAAGTCTAATGCAAAGTTCCTTTATCTCTCCTATGTGTTTTATGCCCTTCCTGATGGTGCTTTTGCACAATATTTGTCATAACTTTGTGCATGAAGTGAAGTCTTGTGGTGTGAAATGTTGTTCCTGCAGACAGATACCCTGTCCGCCCCCAGGGCAGTGTTGTGCCAGCCCTCAGTCCCGTCCCCTCTCCCCGGTGCCCATTTCTGCCCCGAGTGCCCACGCAGCTGTTTTGTCCCCAGTGAGGCCACAGGTGCCCTGGTGATGCTTTGAATGAGTGATAGCAGCGGGCTGCGCTTGTTCAGCAGGCTCCCGGGCTTCCTTACACCTTTTGTCAGCACTGTCAGTCAGGTTGATTGAGGGTCCGGATCTTTCAAATTTGGTTTATTTTCCCTACTTTGGGCTGATTTTAGTTTACTCAAATGCAAAATACATCTCTTCTTTATGATCTATAGATAAGTATATATATATATATATATATATATATATATATATATATATATATATATATATATATATTCAGTAGACTTTTCCATTTGTAATAAAATAAACCAGCCTAGTAATAAAAACAAAAAATCAGTTTATTTTAACTATTTCTTCTCGGGCACAAGTCACAGAAAGGCTGAATGGCTTCTTAGAGATGAGCCACCATGACGTCAGCCTCACGCCAGCCTTGCTCCCACCCCCAGCCCTGATGGAGCAACCCTCCTCCCCACCTGTGAGCTGGAACCCGACAGTGTCAACGTGCAGATGGACATCAGTCTTGTGGCCCCAGGGCCCTGTGCCTGAAAGATGACAGTGTAGCTCGAGTCACATCTTAACAGCACTGAGCGGCCAGAAGACCAGGGCTCCCCGGGGTGCCCAGGGGTGGTGGAATGGCCAGCTGGACTTCACTTTGGCAGTGGCAACAATAGCGGAACTCACTGTGGCTGGAGGTCAGAGGCCAAGAAGGAAGCGCAGGGTGAGCAGTCAGGCTCCTGGGCACAGAGCCCCGCTGCTACCCCGTGGTTTTCCTTGAGGGCTTTTGTCTCAGTCCCAGCCACAAGGAGGATCAGGTCTTCCCTGTATATTCAGCCACACTAAAGGCAGTGGAGGAGAGTTGTGCAGAGCAGAAGGCAGAAAGTAGAGCCCTAAGAAGCGGAAGACCATGCAAGAATATAGACCAAAGAGCCAACTGATTGTAAGTGACCAGAAAGCTGAATTCCAGGAAGTAACTATGAGAGCCCCGGGCTTGGCAAGCAGGCCATCTGCGGCCAGCTGGAAGGAGCAAGAGTCAAGAAGCAAGGGACAGGGCCACGAATGTCAGAAGAGCTGTTGGGATCCCTCCGACGCGGAAGGGTCCCACTTGGCTCCTGCCTGAAATAGTCTGCCTCATTTTGGCCGCAAGCTCTTTATTACTGGGCTGTGAGGAGAATCCCAGCAGGTGAAGCGTAGCCACACTCAGCCCCGTGGTCGGAGTTGATTAGCATCGAGGTGAAGTCACACTGGGCTTAGCTGTGCACTGTCGGACTCTGCCCTTCAAGGATTCAGTCAACACCCAGGAGGGCATGTCAGACGAGACTGTGGATCACACCCACTGCAGCCTAAGTCACACATTCATAGAAGCACCTTCCACATTTTCTGTAGCTGTCACTTCCCGCAGCCTGTCACTGGGTGTGTGGCACATGAAAGGCACTCAAATGCCAACTGTTCTTTTATGGTGGAATGAAGCCCATCAGTAAGAGAGAAAATTCCACAGAAGCCATGAACTAATCTCTAAGCCAGTTTTTAAACTAATATCCCTGTCATAGGGGAGCATCCAAAGACGCCTGCAGTCAGGATCACAGGGCTGCAGGAGGTGTCCTGGACCAAGGGTTCTGCGGCCACCTCTGTCAGCTTCCCCTGGAGGTCAGGACACGATGTGAGGGAGAGTACAGCTGGAACCTCACCACCTCATGAGAGTTGCTTGAGGATTCTGAAATTTGCTTTTCAGCTGGGAAGAATGTAAAGTGAGAGGGAAATTTTATTCTTTTCTGCAATACCAGCTGCCTGCATTTTAATGGGCTGTAGTGTCGCTGTTGATTTATTGCCCTCTTTTGTTCTTTTATGTGTTATATTTGTCATTTGGCTGTGGCAGTTTCATCTATAAAATAGTATAGTTGCAAGGAATTGGCAAAGGGACCCAGGAGTGCAGTGGGCCTCTGTTCCTTTTTGCCTGTCTTTTTTTTTTGAATAAAATACTGAGTCAAATGTCAAATATTTGATTTTAGAAATAATGTATTTTAAAAGCTGTAGATTGCACTGCAGAAGTATTGTTTTCTGTTTTTATTAGCTATACCTAAGAATAGTATGTGAAAGATATTCAATATAGACACACAATTTCATTTTCAGTATCCTTCTGTGTTTTTTTTTTCTTTCTATCAGCAATGTGATAGAGGAAAACCAAACAATATGCTTAACTATCTTTCATTTTCTTGTTGCACAGTCTCTTGGCCTGAAAAGCAGAAATTGAAATTTGCATTTTAAGAAATCTATCTTTTAGTTTTGATATTAATCGGCTATATTGTGCATGTCTGAAAATGATGCTAACAGAAAGTTTTGAGCTCAGAGTGAGCTAAGCTTGGTAAAAAATGCAGTATGCTTGTGGTTTAAACAACAGCTGAAGACTGAATTGTGAAGCATCCTTGTCTCCTCTGTAAGGAAATGTGCTGTTTCCACTTTGTTGTAAAATCAAATTAATATGTCCGTGGTGTCCGTGCAGACTGGGGAGGCCCAGAGCAGCCCCGAGTGACACCGAGAAGCAGGCCTGCACTGGCCTCTTCCTTTGCTGCAGTCCCAGCTGCCTGGCTGTGCTCAGCAGTGCTCGGTTGCTGGCCATCGGCTGCTAACAGGAGCTGGTGGGGGATGCTCTGATTTCTACTGCCTCGTTGACTTTAGAAGAATTGTTGCTGCAGTTCAAGATGTGAGGCATTAGGATGAGCCGGGCAGCTGTGTGACGGGGCCCCTGCCAAGCTCATGCAGAGTTCACAGGCAAAAGGTGGCACTGCTCCGCGCTTAACTTTTTGGCCAAGTCTAAACAAGTCTTTCCCAGAAATGAGTGTCTGTAGAGAGTGTCTGTAGAGGATGGCGGTGTGTGTGGGCACTGTGGCACTCACGGGCGCGGTCCTGCATGCATACTCGGAGTGGAAAGCAAGCAGGTGTAGAAGAGGCAGCGAGTTGGGAAAATATGAAAGAAGGAACCAGGAAAAACAGCACCCCTTTGAAGAAAGAAATTTTATTTTACAGGCTTTGTAAAAAAAAAAAAAAAAAAAAAAAAGCAGGAGAGAATTTGGGCCAAGTGAGTGCGGGCAGAAAGCAGAGTTCTTTGTGCAGAGAGGCCCCCACTGCCCTAGCCCATATCAGGACTTGTCCACCCACTCTTCAGGGGCTGAGAGCAGGGCCCAAAGCCTTTAACAATTGACTCTCAGAACTCCAGTACATGAAGAACATCTCCCCCAAGTCTGTAACGCACGCACACACACACACACACACACACCCCTCATGAATGCATGCGCACTAATGCATGCACTCACACACACTCATGCAAATATGCACACCTATGCATACATGCAAACCCTCCAATTCTAGAATGGGCATTGATGCTTCTGAGGGAGGTGGCCTGGACGTTGGCTTTTGTGTTTGGTTTATCCTGAGGCTACGGCTCTGCTGGATCCCTGTCCGGGAGGGTGTCCTGAGGGACGGTGCAGGCGACCTTTTCCGTGGCTGGCCTTTCACTTGTGCACTGGGAAGCCAGGGTTTTGTGCCAGTTTGAGACCAGACGTGGTACGCCTTCTGGTGTGTGTCTTTTCCTTGATGATAAGAAATTCAAACATTACTTGTATTAAAAAATTAGTGTCTTACGAAAAATGCAGCTTTGGTATAGGTTACTTAAAAAGACCAAACTGTAGATTTTGGAGACGTTTCAAAGATGAGCACCACATTTGCAAATCTCACTACTTCGCTTGAAGCAGTAATGGCTCAGTGCAGCAAAGAACCGGGTCTGCCCGTCCCCGTAGCCAGGGGACTGGGAGAAGCCCCCGGCTGCCCCAGCCACAGGCCCTTGTCCCCGGTCCCTGGGAATGTGCACACATTTCTTTGTGTTGCTCTTGAGTCCCCTGTGCTCTAAAGAAAATGTGAAAGGGCGGCCTTCCGCAGGATCCCTCCGCGCAAAGCCCGTGAGCCCCTGAAGAGCCGTTTTCGAAACTGTGTATCACATTGCTGAAATATAAAATGGAAAGCACTTCGTTGGGCCTGGTGAGGAGATTTTTCCAACACACTTCCATTTTTAGAGCTGTAAATAATTATGTCCGAGAAGCAGTGCTTGAAAGTGAGGCTGCACCGGGCCTGCAGTTACAAGTGGCGTGAGCCGCGCACGGCTGTCAGGACCTCTCTCGTGTGCGCCTTCCCGCCGGCTGCACGGCTCTCGGAGCAGTCTGTCCCCGGGCCATTGTGTGGATGCTGACTGTGCTCGGTTACACATTTTGCTAATGGGGCAACTATCAATTGTGGGTTTATCCTTTAGCCACTGTAGGGGCTCATAGAAGGTATTCGGGCTTCTTGTTTCCTACAAGAAATAAGTAAGTTAAGAGAGCGTTCCCAAGGCAGGATCACAGGATCCAAGTAACCATTTTGTTAGCTAAAACTGCTCTTGCTAATTTGCATCCTGCTGGCCTGGTGTGCAGGTGCTCCTGTTTCTCCTTCCAAGGGTACCAGACCATTGTAATTGCTCTCAGCAGACGCTTACAGACTCCTGAAGCAAACTCCATATATGAAGATGAGAAATGGTCTCTATCTGCTTAATCACAACTGTTGAGTTCACAGCACTCTGCTCCTGACAGCTCCTCATTTCCTGCCTCTCTGCTGTGTACCCAGGTAACCTCCCGTCGGTGATGGGTGTATGTGTTGCTGCTGCAAGTTCTGGGAGTATGACACACTGCCAAGAGCATTTATTTTCATGCCTTCTAATCTCATTTTGTCATTGAGGAAAGTTGGGCCAGTAAGTGGCCCAGTAAGGACCTTTCTCTGTCATCACAGAAATGAGAAAACCTAGGCTTCTCTGCCTGCCATGGTCTCTACAGTGCCTCTATGTTCAGACGCAGACCTTCTCAGGCAGCATGTTGTCCTCATGTCCAAGGGAGGTCACCCGGACCCCTCCCCTGCTCCTGGACCTCCTTTAAGTCCTGGGCATTGGTAGAGGAAAGAGGAGAACATGAACCTATTTTCGTCTTCTCTTTCATCTTCATCCATCTCTGCCCTTCCTTCCATTTCATTTCCTTTTATGCCCACAGCCCAGGGTCTAAACATTCAGCAGGAAGTAGATTCATTAGGCTGTGATGGGGTACAAACAAGGGAGGCGGGATGTCTTAGTTACTTATCTCATTGCTGAGACAAAATACCTGATACCCAAAGTCAATGGAGGAAAAGGTTATTCAGCTCAGTTTGTAGCTTACAGTCTGTAGTTGGCTGGCTCCAGGGCAGAGTGGCACATGGCAGAGGGGCAACTGTTTGTGGTAGTGGGAAACAGCCAAATCACCAAGGGAGAGGGGACAAGCCTGTTCTGTTCTTATAGTACATACAGGCTACCTGCCCAGGGTGTGTAGCACTCACACCCTTAATCTTTTGGTGTGAGGATTGAGTCATGGATGGTTCACAAACTCTGGATTCAGCTGCACCTAAAATGGTGGTGCTCCTTGACCACAGGAGGCCATCCAGAGTCAAATCCTAACAGGGGAAGTAGGGTGAGCTGCCCTCTGAGGGCTGCGTGTTGGCAGCATGTCCTCCCATCTCTGTGATGGACACTTGGTAAGAGCTCGGAAATGAGTACAACCAGTCGGTCCTGAGTTGCTCAGGGGTTACTATGTGATAGAAAGGAGATGCCCGTGTCACCGAAGCCAAGGTGAAGCCTAGAAAGCACCATGCCAGAGAACTTAGGGATGCAGTGCGCCACCTAGGATGTCAGCGGGGGGACGGTGCTCCCTACAGAGCCAGCAGCCAGGGGCAGGATGGGCTCCACGGTGAGGAAGGACAGACGGGAGCAGTAGGCACAGAGGCTGGGGGGGGAGGGATGAAGGGCTGGCTGGGAAGCTCCTGTAGGGTTCTGGTTTGTAATGAAACTGTGCTGGCTAGAGCTGTCACCCAGGAGGATCCAAGTCTACAGGGGAGGAGAGCAGGTTCAGGGGGAGGAAGAGGGGAACAGGGAAGAAAGCCAGGCACAGCAGACTCCCATCAGTTGAGATGTTGCAGGGCTTAGCAGGACCCTGACCTGTCCCCGTCCCTCGGCCCAGAGCCAGCGTGAACCTCCTCTGTCATTTCTGCGCTGGGTGTTGGTAATCCCTTCCAGACAGCCAGACTCAGGTGCTTGCTGTGTCTGTCCCGGGGCCCAGAGCACAGTATAAGCACACAGTGGAAGGTCTCCCTGGCCTTTCCCGAAGGCTTTGAGCTCCACTGTGCTTGCAAGTATTTTCCTGGGCTTCGGTGTCGCTGGAGCACTTGCCCCAGCATGTGCAGGCCCTGGGTTGCTGTTCCCAGCAGCACACGTACACACAGAGGTGTAGATCGCAGGACCACATGGTTCTCTTCACAATGTCTCATGCTTTTTTGGTACCAGGAATCAAATTCAGGATCTTGTGCTTGCAGGCAGGCACTTATGCCACTGAACTATCTCCCAGGCCCAGAATCTTGTGTTTTAAGATGTTTATTCTGCAGGGACTTAGTGCTTGACTGATCATTAGGAGTCCCAGATGGTGAGAAATGGTCTTGGCTCTTGGAAGTCTCCACCTGGTCAGATGCTTCTCCTGTTGGACAAATGAGCTGAATTCCTCTTTGCCTTCTTGGGGTCGCTCCTTGCTACTCTGCGCAACACCTGGGCTCCTTTTCTGTGCTTCCCCTTCCGACCGTGCCCTGACCAGCACTTCATCCTCCCGGAAGGCCGGGCCCCGCTAAGCCCCTGGCCGCATTTCTCTCCTGTGTGTGGCCCAGCCACGTGTTCAGATGTCTGGCTGTCTTTCATTCCAGTGCTTCCTTTCTTACAGCATTGTTTCTTTGCAGTCTTCTCTTAGGCGCTCCTCTTCACGCCTGGTGGAGGCAGTCTTAGATTAGAGTCTTGCCTGGTGGAGCTGGCAGTCATCACCCCAGTTTCCTCTTTCAGGGTACGGTTTTGCAGTCAGAACCCTGCAATTATAGGATGTCCCCAGGAGTGTCCCAGCAACTTAGGGCAGCCCAAATCTGTCTTCGGTCTCTCATAAAGCAGTAGAGACTAGACCTCCTGCTGCATTAAAGTTCTGTAAGGCTCCTGGCGCATAGTAGGTCTTCAGAAAGTTATCCTTTTCTCCTCCTAAGTTAGCAGCACTTGAACAGTCGGCCCAACCTGGCCACACACGTTTTATGGCTTCCCAGCAGGAGATCCTTACGTTCCTTGTAACTGAAGGGTCTGTTCTAAAATAAGTAGAATCCCACAATGATACAAACCTCACACATTTCAGCATTTCGTTAAGGAAATGCCGAATGCCTATTAAATTGGATCCTGAGGTCATAGGATCACTTCCGCCCCACCCACATTACGTGCCCAAGGACCACTTTTGCATGGCTCCAAGGATGCCTCCACGTCCACACACTCTTTGCACTTTTTTTGAGCCTCAAAAATATAGCCACTTCCCCAAGCATGTAGAGTTTATTAAGTACAGCTGCCTTTTGATAAGACAGAGTGATAAATCTCAGGCAGCAGTAAGAGCTCTGAGGAGTCTTGCGCACAGCTCTTTGTGCAGGGAGCTGTGGCACCCTTTCCCGCAGGAAGAATTAAGAGCTAGATGGAAGCCAGACCATGACCTAAAGCGTGAAGCTGGGAAGAACGTGGCGGTGGGACAGTAGAGAGCACTTTTATGATTTTGCAGCCCGGCTTCCAGCCAACTGTTGGAAACTTCTACTCTTAGTTAAGGCATACTGAAAAAAACATCACTTTTACAAGCAGCCAGTCACACCCCTTTATTGATCACCCACTTCGTGTGAAAGGCGACGTAGCTGATGCCTTAGTATCGACAAGCTGTTTCCTCATTTCATTACTTGGCCATGATTTGAGAAGTTTAAATGGCAAGAAGAAAGCATTTCATCAGAGCAGGACTAGCTCTAGCAGCTCCCTGGGGGCTTTTAGGGTGCATACAGCAAGGGCTACGCCTTTGAAGGATCGGCTCAGCCACAGCATGTCAGCCACGTCAGTAAATCAGAGCAATGACTGACATGAAATTAGAACAGAAACAAAAATGTGGATTAATTTTTAAGGAACACATCCAACACTCCAGTATCTCAGCTTTATATGAAAAACTGTGTTTCTGATGATTACTTGTGAGTCACGTGTGTTCTGTATGCCCCGCAGAGGAAATGAGCAAAGGAGTTATAAATTCAAAACATAATCAGGTTACAAATAATAAAGTAGATTATTGCAGGAGAAGTGACTGGCTTTGCATCCCCAGGAAGGAAGACAGGGATGGGTGATTTAATTGAAAAATCTTGGAGACGCTTTGCGATTAACTGTGATATTAATAAAGGGAACCAACCTAAGGCTGTGAGGAGCTTCCGTTCTCGGAGCCCTGAGGCACGCACACACTGTCTCATACCTGCCTTACTGCACGCTGGATGTGGCTTGTGGTTCTGGTTCTTAGGGGTGAACCCAGGTTCTTTGCAAGGAGCTGTGTCTCTAGCCCTTTGCAGTTTAGCCAGGGCCTCCCAATACCCCCATTTCTCAGCCTGGGCTGACACCCAAGATCCTCCTGTCTCAGCCTCTCAGAGTGCTGGGATACAAGAGCGAGCCCCACACCTGACTAGCATGTTCTTTGAACTAAGCTGTCTGATACATTTGGACAAGCAATATTCTGAGATGTTTTCAGGCTTATTTTCCACTTTTCTCCTGCCATGGACATCTCTGCCACTCTGCTATGTCCTTCCTCCAACGCTGTTCTATCCCAGGACCCCAGGAATGCTGTGGCTTGCCTTGCCTGGCCCTTAGCATATAGGCGGGGCTTTGCTACTGGGTTCAGCTTGGGTGCCACCTGTCTGTGAGGTCGCCATTCCAGCTGTGCCCATGCTGTCTCTCCCTTGTGTGCTATAGTTTCAGTGGCTCCTGGCTCACACTGGGGCCTCTGGCTACTGGGCATCTGCTTTTGGCTGTCCTTCCTCCTGCCCAAGGAGCTGGGTCCCTGCCTGGGTGTCCCACTGTGCTTCCTGTGCTTAGATGGCTGCTCTGCCACTGGGCTACCAAGCCCACCCCTGAGCCCCTCTGCAGCCTCTGTGCCCGCTCTGGAGCTCACGGGCTCCTGGGTGGCAGCTCTGGGTGGCGGCTCCTGCAGCCCAAGGGCTGGTCTGTTGCCTCGCTCTACACAGAGGCACAGTCCCAGAGGACTCCATGAAGGCTGTGCCATGGGAGCAGGGTCATCACGCCCTCTGCCTTCACATGGTCCATGCATGTCCAGGGGCACCCGTGCCCATCTTGGGGCCCTGGGCACTCCCTCCCACCTTGGGGTCAGACTGGGTACCCTCTGCCTTTGCTCCTCTTGCCTACATTCCTCCTGTATGAGTGCCGAGGGTCCCAGAGCGCCACGCACCCTCTGCTGCCTCCCAGGTGCCCCGCCTCATCCCTTTCACCAAACCATTTTTGTTTGGGGTCAGCAATGCCACAGTTTCTCCCACTTAAATGGTACCTCGTGACCCCCAGGGTCCTCACTGGCTGCTGTCCAAGGAGCCTTCTCTTTGTGCTGACCTTCATCCCGACCTCGAGCTCCCTGTCCCTGCTGCTCTCTGGACGCCCTCCTCCTGGCCCCTCCTCCTTGTGTTCCCTTCCTACATACAGGTCACAGCTTTCCCGTCTTCATTTTTCATATTGGGATCGGACCCAGAGCCCTCCCACAAAGCGACCTCCTGGCTCTGTTTTAAATTTTGAGACTCATTCTCGCCAGGTCACTAAATGGCCCAGGCCACATGGCACTTGTGACTCTCCTGCCTGGCACTGCAGGCGCACATGGGAGAGCCCTGGCATCCCGGAAATGCGGTGCCCTAGTCTGGAGCTCTCCTGCCTATCAGCTGCCTACTGATGTCCTTTGCATGTGTGTATCTCAGCTAACCTGCATGGTCCCACGCCAAGCTTCCAGCTTTCCCTTCCGAGCCTTCCACACTCTGCCTGTCAGCAGCTTCTGCCAGAAACCTGGATGTGGATACTGTCCATCCCGTGTGGCGGTGAATACCTATGGTGCCACTGTCAGAACCGCCATTCCAGCCCTGCGGCTGCTGCTCGTGCTGCTGTGCCAGCCTTGCAGCCGACACTCCTCTAGAGAAACTGAACAGTGGCGTCTGATGGGAGTGTACCGCCCTTTTCTGTTTTACTTCTGTGGTCATTAAAACTAAGTCAGTGGAACTTGTGGTGCGTGTCAGCCGTGAGGACCACACATGGTGATTTCAGCACCGCAGCCTCCGTCTCTCCACGACCAGGAGGGCTCCTGTCACTGTGGGGAAAGCGCCCCAGCCTGGCCAGGGTCCGCACTCAAGTGTACACACCAAAGTGTATTAACCTTAGAAAGCAGTGGGTGACATTCTTTAAACAGTGTACGCAAAAAGAGAGGAAAAAATGCCTTTCTATGAAGAGCTACAATTTATACAGAAGGGAAAAGAAGCATGAAAGTTTGTACCACTAGAAACCTGACAAGGAACAAACAAGACAGAGGGGAAAACATGAGAACAGCTCTTGCCAAGTAGCTGTAAACTGTCCTGAGGATTCCGTAGGTGAGGGTGAGGGAAGAGAAAGCGCCAGAGGGCGCGGAGCTGCAGCCTGTCCGGCCAGACTGCGCGCTGCCTAAGCCCGGCACAGCTTGGATGCAGGTGCTTGGGCTTGGATTTGCAGAGAGATGGCAGCAGGAGGAGGGCGGCTGTCGTCCTCCAGGTGCCCGTGCAGGAAGGGAAGGAGGCATCGAGGTGGGAGCAGGGGGCCGCGGGAGCCCAGGCCAGTGGTGCCCAGCAGCCAGTTGTCTGGGCATGTGGCTCTGTCACCAGATTTGGGCTGTGTCTCCGCTGCTCCAGAGAAGCCCCAGAAACCTGAGCACCTCAGCCAGGCAGAAGGGTGGTCATGGGAGCCGCCCCGCCTGGCTGGAGTCGCATTGTGTGATTGCCACCTGGTCACGTTGCAGCCGTGTCACTCGGAGAGAGCTTTTCATTCTCTTGGTCTGCGATGGGAAATGAGTTAAGAGTGAGTTCTGAGGAGTGAGCGTGCCGGGAGCCGTGGGCTCTGTGGAGCGCGCTGCCTGCTCCCTGTGAGGTGGGGCGTGGCGACTGCCCGTCTGCGCCGTCCCGCGCGTGCTGGAGGAAACAAGAACTCAGCCAGCAGGAGCAGGCGCAGCACCGCCAAGACCTTCTCTGCTTTAGCGTTTTTTTGTTTCAATTTTTACCTAAAAATTTCATTTAAAACATTTTCTTTCCCAACTAACAGTTTTGTTACCCAAAAAGCAGTCTTTTGTCATTTATCTATTTAGAAAATAGATTTGAATAACACTCTTAACTAAGCAGATAAATGGCTTCCAATATGTCAACATTTGGAAGAATAAATCCGTTTTATTTTCTAAAAATTGTGTTTTATAAATTGGCCCAAAATCAAAACTGAGAAATGTTGGACCTTTTCAGGTTCTAAATTCGAAACGTTCACTTCTTTTTGCATGGATTCCTCTTCGTGGAAACAATTTTCGTTCATCTTCTTATCACATGCACATTTTATCTTTAGGTTTTTCTTAGCAATTAATAGAGTGTAAGAGCTTCCTTGTGATGAACTGCCTGGTTCTGTGTTCCAGAAGTTTATGGGGGTTTATTTCAGGTATAATTACAAGATAAGTGATGCTGATGCTCTTGACATTTATGTAGATAGCTAGCTTGAGAGATATTTATACAAACTAAGCAGCAGGACATCCTGTTGCTGTTGTCAGAAATACAAATGGTGGGTGCTACGCCGGCCTCGCCCCTGGCAGCGAGTCTAGGTGTGGTGGTGCGTGCCTATGATCCCAGCCCTGGGGAGGCTGAGACAGGAGGATTACTAGGAGTTTAAGCTGCATAGTGAGTCCTGCACACAGACACACACCCCTAAAGAAACATAAATGGTTGGCGTGGTTTTCCCACGAGAAGCTCTCCTGTGTGAATGTGCTGGCAGTGTGACTGTCCCCTGTCTTGGAATGCGCCGCTATGGTAGAAGCCGAGGCGAAGGAAAGGTGGCGGCCTGAATTTCCCTGTTTCTTGGCACCGGCTCATGCTGGATGTGCCAGCCACAAGCCCAGTGGGAGGACAGAGAGCTGCTGAATGTCCAGGTGGACTGACATTTTTGCCAAGGAAAACACAGGACATCCTAAGGTGGGAATTTGGATGGGAATTTTTTCTGTGCACCCCGGGAGGGTGACTGGGGACTCAGACAACCAGCACCATCACATCCTGAGGAGAAAGGGAGAAGACCTATAAAAATGGATTCTGTTTAAAGGGCTGGATGTTGCAGCCCTAATGTCTTTCATCCTGGGCTCGTTTAGCCGAGCAAATGGATGTATCCTCAGACTCAGACCTGACATTCCATCACATTATACCATGGGCAGGACTGTCGTGCACCGGGGACAGGGAGCGGGGACATGGCCACCACTCGAAGCTCAGGTTATCTCATTTAAACAGATATTAAATGTGGGCACCAACGGTGTGAGCACCAGCTGCTTCCTACTTTGTGAATAAATTGCTTAGAAGGAGTCTTTTGCCTGCCAGATGTGACCTAGATTTTGATTTCCAAAGGCGAGGGGAAAAACCTCTATTGTATTAAAAAAAAAAAAAAAGAAAAAAACAATTGCTGGTAAAATGCTTGGTAAATGAGCTTATCTCACTTTTCCAGGTGTTTGGGCTAATATGCTCTGGAATTATTGCTTCATTTATGAAAAATAATTGAGGAAAATGTTCCAGCAAATCAAATTTGGATAAAGGCTTAGGAATAGCTATTGTGTTGCTAGCAAGTTTTTAAATGGAAGAAAGAGCAGGAGCTAAGAGAGATAGTAAAAATATTTAAAAGCTGTATTTGAGAAGAGTCTCCTGTGAAAGGGTCAGATGTGGGTGTGCCGCGGTTCAGCCAACTATGGAGGAACAACGCAGACAATTGCCGTCCTTTCAGCGTGCATGAAAGCTGTTTTAAAAAATCAAAGCTCGTCTGTCTGTTGGCTCTGATAAGTCTTATTACTGTGTTCACTGCAGCAAAATTTTAAAAAATGTAATGTCTTTATTCACTCACCTACTCTCTGTCCCTTTGCGTTTTTTTTCGTCTTCAGGGGCTGCCACTCCAAAACCTGTCCCAGAGCCTGAGAAACAAACAGACCATACTGTTAAAATTGCGGGAGTCATCGCCGGCATCTTGCTGTTCGTCATCCTCTTCCTTGGGATCGTGCTGGTAATGAAGAAGAGGTGAGCATCTGGGCACTGCCCGCCCACACTTATGCCCACTGCCTGCCACATTGCTTCACGCACACAATGACATCAGTTACTGAGTTGGCACGGAGGGTCGAGGCCTATCTGGAACTCTATCATTATTAGTATTCTTGGTCAAGTGGTATTCAAGGTAATGGGCAGAATCGCAGAGTAAATGTCTATGGTTTTATAGGAATGTGCAAAACAGTGTCCTGCCATAATGACGTAAGAGTGAGGCGTCTTCCCAGGTGGTGGTGTGTGAAGCTCTAGAGAGCCTTGGAAGCCAGTCGCCCAACAGGAAATCCTTAGTGTCCGGTACATACCTGGTATTATATTTGATGTTCTTGAGAATATGAGAAGCCTTTCATGCCATATTGAAGAGCCCATGGTATGTGCAGGCACCATCCAAGGTATTTGGTTAATGAGCACAACCTCTTACAAAAAAGAGAAATTTGGAAACAATCAACAGAGGAGGCAGGGCACCGCGGCCACACGTAACAAGTCACAGAGCACTGAAGGCTGGAAAATGCCTGCCCAGCCACGGGGTCACCTCAGCAAAGAAGTACATAGATGTGACAATGACACTGTCTGACCTTCTGTACCTGGAAAATATCCAGTGTCATCCTCAATCATAAAGTCTTCGAGTCATAGGAAAATGACCAGCCTAAATGCACATGGTGAGAAGTGGTAACTTTTCCCAGAGGACATGCGTGGTCTTCTTGCTGTTCTCTGGAATTTAAGAATAATTGGAGTTGGGAGTGGAATGCGGGCTCAGAGAGGCAGGTGGTGGAGGTGATGCGTGCAGACAGAGAAGAGTCGGGGGCGTCGTGTGTGGTCGCAGAAGGAGGTTGGTTATGTCCCCACATCTGATGACGGTCTTTCTGAAAGTGGGGCAAGGAGGGAGGGAAACAGGTGTAGACAGGAAGAGGAATTCAGCAGGGAGGAGCAGCTGGAGAACGCTGTAGGAGGCACAGCTTAGCGGCCACCCAGCCAGAGCGTGGAACCTGCCTTGGTTTGGAAGAGTGGAGCCATCGCTGAGCACCAACGCAGGGCAGGAAGCAGGGCACAGTTCTGGGTGCAGACAGTGCTCTGGTTCTGCATGAGCAAGTTCAGGCGCCCATGAAGTGGAGCTGCTCTCTACCAGTGGCTGAGCCAATGTGGGCGGGGGAGAGTCACTTCTGAAATTCTGCACATCCACAGCGGAGGCTCTGGGTTTGGATGAAGTCACTTGGAGTTGCTGTGGAGAGAGGGAATGCAATGCTGGCAAGGACGGCGGAATCTTGGGTGACAGCGACGTGTGGGGCAGAGTGAACGTGCAGCTCCATGTGTGTGCACCCGCTCCCTTTCCTGCTTTTGCTTCATTTATGGTTGTGTCCCCTGCAGGCTCCAGGATGGCGCTGCTGGTCACCTGTGTGGGTGCCTGGTCATGGGCCCCAGTGCCCACTCGCTTTCTTTTTACCCATTACTTAATCACTCTCTTCTATTCTTTCTCTTCATTCTGTTTTATTCCTATTATTTTTCTTTTCATTATCTGTTCTCCATCTCCGTGTTTATGCAGATTCCTAGTTTTCTGGCCCTAAATGGTGGGAGGGGTACTGTAACCAAGCCTAGATATTCAAAATGAACACTGCAGAGAGATTCACTGTAAATTATGGGGTATGTTGGCTCTTGGGTCACTTGGCTGCTGTCTGTGAGAAATAGCTGGAAGTTCCTAAGACACCAGGCCGCTGGGGCCTAGGCTAAATGCTCACTAATCCTCCATGGTTCTGTTTCTGCTGGATTAACTGTCTTTCTACCTAGGTCTCTCAGGTAGGCGCTGAGGTTCTCTTATAAATTATGCATTGGAAGAGGTTGCCTCCGGTAACGTATGGCCTTGATACAACTTTCGACTAACTTCCGGAGGCCTTGTCAGATTCTTCATGATTATGTGCCACGCAGTGATGATAAAGCCTTGTCCTCACAGCATGTGCTGCTGCTGGATTTCCTTTTCTGAAATAAAGAATATGTTCTCCATGAAGTAAACTTCCCCACACACTGTACCTGTAAATACAAAATGTAATGCTCGGGACCTGACCAGCCATGTGCCCAAACCAACATGTTGCATAGACATTCTTAAAATTTTGGATTGTTCAGGGTTTCACACCAAAACTGAAGCTGTCTTGATCACTTTTCTTTTGTGGCTGAGACAAAATACCCAATGCCCAAAATTAAAGAAAAGAAAAGGTTTATTTACCTCACGGTTTGTGAAGGTTTCAGTCTATACTCAAATGGCTCCAAAGCAGAGTAGCATGTGGCAGAGGACAGCAGTTCATGACACCAGAAAGCAGCAAGCTCAGAAAGGGAGGAGCAGAGAGCGCCAGCCTCTTTCCCTCCCTTACGTCGTGCATGGGCTGCCACCTAGGGTGGGTGTGCCACTTGCACCTCTAATCCCAGCATTGGACTCTGAGTTAAGCATAAACTCTAAAAGCCTGCCCTGTGATTGCATGAGGCTTTGGGGGGACATCTAGACACAAATCATAACACTAAATCCCTCGCAACCCAAGGACTTACACACATATCCCCTTATGCAGATGCCATTTTGGGCCATCTCTCAGAATTGCCAAAGTCCTAACAGTTTTAGCATTCCTGAAAATTGTAAGTTCCAAGTCTCCTGCAAGTTGTAAGGCGAACTCTTAGCTGTGAGCCACAGTACAAATGAAAAGTTAAACACTTCCAACACTGGGTGGCACAAGATAAACATTACCATTCTAATAGGTGCAAACTGGGGAATATATTGGGGCCAAAGCAAGTTCAAAAATCCAGAAGGGCAAAAGTTAACTCCTGTCACTCTATGTGGAACATCTGGAGCAAGCTGTGGTGAGTTGTGAGCTCCAGATGGCTTGCCGGGCCCCGCCCATGTGGAGCTTCTGTTGGTTCTAGCTACCAGGGCTTCTCTCCTAGGCCCTCTGCTTATTCCTTGCAGCTTTCCTTACATGATCCACATTCCTGTTGTTTCCAAACTTCTGCGTTCTCCACTTCACCTTTGGCTTCACACTTGTAACTCCGCACACCGCTTTCTCAGGAGCACACTGCCTGGCCTCACAGGCCTCCTTCTCAAATCTGCGTAGAAATCTTCTTAAACTCAGAACTCTTGCATTCCGCATGCACCTACAACCAGCACTACATGGAGGATGCCAAGGCCCACCAGCAGCTGGAGGAGTGTCCAGCTTCCCTCTCTCAGCTGGAGGGGCCAAGTGCCCGGATCGCGGAGCACTCTGAGTGCAGTTCTGAGGAGCAAGTTCTCTGCACTGCTGCCATTCTGGAACCTGGTGCAGCTGCTGCTATTCTGGAACGTGGCTCTCTGTGACTTCCTCCTCACAGCAAACTCTCACTTTTGAGGCTGTGAAGAGTAGAGTGAGTCCTGCTGCTCCTTGTGATGCCCTCAGGCCACCTTTTCTAGTCTCCTGTTCCTCCTCAGCAGTGGATATCTCCTTAGCTCTTTCTTTGCAGTCCACAGCTGTACTGGAGCTTTTTTCCTGGCCAAACTCACAGTGTTTTAAGTCATTCTGCTGGGGGTTTTGCTCTTGTTTCTCAACATATAAATCGGACTAAGATCTCCCAACAGTAGCCATCACACGGCCCCAACATTAGACTGCCTTCAACTTTCTCCCACCAGATTAACTAGTAGTGGTCCACCGTTAATTGCAGTCTAGGGCAAAGTCTCTAGGTACAAGCAAAATGCAGACAAACTTTCTGCCAAGCCATAGCATGCATCCTCTGGAGCCCAGCAGCCAGGGCAGGCCTTCCCAGCAGAAACCTCCCAAGCCTGCTCTTTGCAGGCAGGATTCCTGTCAGCACGCTGGTTTTCCAAGCTCTGACCACAGTCTCCCACACAGAACAGCCGAAGTTATTCCAGCTGTGCTCTTTCAGGTGACATCTCCAAGCCTTTACAAATGCTTCTCAGAAGCCTTTCCCAACAGTTCTTGAGCCAGATGGTCAGATATAGTGACAGCGTCGACCCTACTCTTCTGATACCAAAATCTGTCTTGGTTACTTTTCTCTTATTTCTGAGACAAATACCCAAGGCTCAAAAGTAATAAAGAATATGTTTATTTAGGTCACCATTTGTGGAGGTTTCAGTCCACACTCCCTGACTCCACAGCAGAGTGGCACAAGGCAGAGGGCTCATGGTGGTAGAAAACAGCAAAACCTGCAGGCGCAAAAGAGAGGAGCAGCGCAGGAGCCAGCCTCTCTCCCTTGCCTGTGTTGTGTGCAGGCTGCCTGCCCAGGGCAGGTGTCGTACTCACATGGAGCATTGGATCAGGAAACAGTCCAAGCCCTAGAAGCCTGGCCCATGACTGCATGAGGCTTTGGGGGCATCCAGACACAAACCATAACAGAAACCTACATTTCAGAGGCCGTGTTTGTAGACAGAAGTGACAACATACCGCTGGCCATTGATGAGTCACCAGCTTGTTTCATTATTGAAGCTGACTAGTGCTGGTCAGCAAGGGATTGGTGTCTTAGTCCCATTTCCCAGGATCCCCCAGGAAGGATTTCATTGAAAAGGGGACAAGGCGGCAAATTGAGCAGAGGGCATAGGCAAGAGGAAGGAAGAGAACTGCCCTGGAACAGTTGCCTGGGTCTAACGAGCTATTTTTGCCACATGGTCCTGGTGGCTGCTTTGGTGGGAATTGGCTTTGCCTGCTTCCCTCTGCCCACAGTGCTGTTTCCTGTCTCACATGCACACCAGTGGACAGGAGGACAGGAGGGCAGCCCTGCAGGCTCCCAGCACTTCTTCAAGTCCCTGTAGAATCAGCCAGTGGCCTGTGTCTGTGTCATGCTGTCCCCTGAGGCCCAGAGGCCTGGACAGCAGCTGAGCTGAGGAGCACGGGGCATCGTGTTGGTCCGTGTGTTCTGGTATTAGATGAGCGTCATCGTTCCTGACGGTCTGGCCATCAGCGACCACCAGTGGCTGGAGGCAGCATCTAACAGAAACAGAAAAGGCTGGCCGATGCGGGCCAGCTCGTGACACTTTGCACAGAGCGTCCTGAGTGAAAGCCCACAGACCCTTAGCTTCATTTAGCTGTCAGGCCCCATAAACCTGCCATAGTTCAATAGCCGGTTGTTTCTGGTTGCTAGGCATTAGTCCATTTACAAAATTGATAAGGCATACTATGTGTTTATTTTCATGTTATTCCATAGGCAAAGCAATTTCTTCTTACTTTCCCTGTTGCAAAATTATATGTTGTGAGGGTGCAGCGTTCTGTGGCTCAAGTGTTAGAGGAAGGGGAGATAAATATCTGTGAAATCAGTATTTCAGACAGTGCCACATGGCAGTAAGCTCTCAAAATTAACACACAGTAGCTTGTGTAGGAGATATTTTTACCACATTTCATCCGAGTATAATTAAACATAGTTGTGCAAAATGAAAATTCTTACATTTTCAACATTTTTCTCAAGGAATAATTTATCTCAATAACATAGTTGACAGAAGTTAGTATATAAGCACCATCAAGTTTACTATGATTAATTATATTTACTATTGTTTAGAAAATTGCTGTGGATCATTCATAAGTTTGAGAACATTTGTATTAATTACAATAAAACCCGTCTCAGCCATTGTGTTATCAAGAAGTTGCAGAAGTTGCAATGACTGAGAAATAATTAAACAGACATAAATTATTTTACAAAATAGCAAGTGGTACCTGTTCTATGACATAAACACTGGTTACTGGTAAATATAACTAATTTAATCTTGAAATAATAACCCCCTTTCTTTCTAAATTGCACTGTAGCACATGTACATTTTACAAAGAAATCATATATTATTAAATATTTAGTACCCATTGTATTATATTTAGCAGCACTAGCACTACCAATAAGAGATTCCTAATGATACTAAGAAATATTCCTGAAGACATGAAACGAAAAAGAGAAGAGGGAAAATTTGATGAAAGCCCTGTTTTCAAAGGAAGCCTGAGGTGGATGACTGCAGGCAGCTGCAGTCGGCCGCAGCCTCCGCTTGGCCTGTTTACCAGGGAGACGTGACTCTTCCTCCTGGTACTTGAGAGTGGCTTGCACGCAGGAAACCTCGCCAGCCTGCATGCCTAGTTCAGAGTCGTTTCAGATCCTCACTTCCCAAAGCTACCTGGGGAAAGTCCTGCACGGACCTTCCTGTCTGAATACTGGAGTGAATCTGTGCTCTTCGCACGTGGCAGGCACACAGCGAGAACCAGCTGCTGAGGCCTTCTGCCCTGCACGTGCTGCCAGGTGCTGAAAGCAGCTGTATGGAGCACAGCCACGCAGACTCGTCACCTCCACCTGCCCACCGCCTCTGTCCTGCAGACTTCTGGGTGATGGCAACTGAAAGGCCTGGGGTGGACAGGTCCACCTGTGCTGGTGGGCACACCCCCTGTGCCACCTGCCGCCGCCACCGCCTGGATTCAGTGATCTCTCCACTCTGTTATTGACCCCAGCCCTGCCTATTGGCTCATGTGATGGTGTTCCCTTAATGATACTTTGTGCTTCTTCATAAGATGATCTTAAGACGAGTGAGGGGATGTAGGTAGCATTCTGCCAGCCACTAGGAGGAAGCTAAGGCAGGGACCATGGCCTTAGTTCTGCAAGCTTGGCATCACATCCCTGCCCTCCACTTGGAGTAGTTAAATCTAAATGTGAGGTGTGTGGAGCCTTGGCTTGCAAGCTGGATTCACGTGGGTTATAATTCAAGTTGGCTGGAAAGTCCCATAAGAAATAATGGAAATACCCACAATGCATCCTGAGTCTTACAAAGCACCCATTAACCCACCTCTGCATAATTAGAAAAAGGTTACACATACTGAGCATAATTTACCAGAAACACCAATAATTTTCCTAGTGTATTCACCAAAAAGGTGTAAAGCATATCTAGTTTACCCCAAACCAAAAGTGTGCGCTGTATTCACCATTCAAG
Organism: Octodon degus; assembly: GCF_000260255.1. Classification (NCBI taxonomy): domain Eukaryota; kingdom Metazoa; phylum Chordata; class Mammalia; order Rodentia; family Octodontidae; genus Octodon; species Octodon degus. The sequence continues at coordinate 11,179,307 of NW_004524651.1, forward strand.
TTGACATCTGCGGCTTGCAGGAAGGGAGAATGGAATGGAAGCTGGTTATTACTTGGAGGGAGAGTCCCTTGCATTCGAACACCAGGGACCTGGCTCTCGGCTGTACTTCCTGTCCTGGAAGAGTCGGTAGCCCCCAGGACCTGCTTCTGGCTCACGAGTCTCAACATTTTCAGAACTAAAGGCTGGCCTCAGGTCGTCTGCTTCTGCCTTTTCTCCACATTGTTCTCTTGTGTCTGCTCTCTGTCCCTGCCTTCCTCAGCTTCTTTTCTAGCTTCTGGGGCACCATTTTGAGAGCAGTAATCATAACAATTATACCAAGCCCTGACTGAAATTAGTCCATAAACACATGCATCTGGGCGTGTGTTACGTTCAGAGTCTAGTTTCAGATCCACGCTTCCATGTGGAACGTGGCTCTCTACGACTTTCTCCTCCAAGCAAACTCTCACTTTTGCACTTTTGAAGCTGTAAAGGGTAGAGTCTGCAGTCCCCCAGACTACAAAGGGGAAGGTTTCTGACGTGCGCTTTCGTAGCAGTGAGTGCTTACAGCTGCGCAAGTGGCTGGCATTTGGGTTGTCACTAAAGAAGTTAAACCTAACATTGTAGTCATAGTCCAAGCTGCTCGTTCGTGGGGCCAGTTGTAACTCGGAGGTCTGAAGATGTTCACTTCTCTGAACTAGTTTCTGTGCATGAGCCAGGACACAGTGGTGGTCATGCTGCAGATCTGTAGGGAGATGATTCGTGTGCGCAGTTGGTGCCTGCTAAACGGTAACCAAAGGGCTCAGAAGTGGGGGAGCCTTCCCGGAGCACCAGGCAGAGGGTGGCAGAGCTTGCACTAAACAGATGAGTTTGCTTCATTTTGAATTAATCTTTTTAAAATTTATTTATATATTTGGTACAGAGTTTCACACGCAGCTCAGGCTCATAGTGATCCTCTTGTCTCAGCCTCCCCAGTGCTGGGATTTACCACGCCCAGTTCTGGTGGCTGGCTCAGCACACCGAAGGTCCCGGGCCCGGCACTGCGTGTGGTACCGGGGATCAAACCCATGTCCTTGCGCTTTCCAGGCAGGCACTTAGACCACTAGCTATCTTCCCTGCTCATGTGCCTGCTTCTTAAACTCCCCACCACAGGGACTCATAGGTGCCTCTTGCTCCTACAACTCAGGTCCTCTCTGCAGTCCTTAGCAGAAAGCTCAGTACCGTCCTCAGCCCACTACAGTTCACCAGGCATGAAGTCAATAGAAGGAATACTGAGAGTGCGGAGTCCCAGCCTTCAAAGGGGAACGTCTCCATGAAACCCCTTCCACTTCCTCTGCTCCACTGTCCCGCTTCTAGATCCTTCTGGATATTGTGTGGCATCCTTTGATCCTGAAGTTCGCTGTGGGGACTGGCCATCCCATGGATGCAGTGTCCTTTGTGTGCAGGAACATGTTGGGTTTGCGGGCCCCAGGCCCTCCTTCCTCGGGACACATGAGAGCAAGGGCTCGAGAGGGCTCCCCACCCGGCGACCTTGGCCGAAGCCCTTGCTGTGTGTCCCTTGGTTTTCCCGAAATACCAAGTGTGTAGTAGTGGAACAGACATCATCAAGTGAGCTGCTGCGTGCAGTGCCGCCCCAATGCACAGGATCCATGCTAGTTGCGTGCATGATCCAGGAGAGCCTGAGCCCGTGCGGCCCTCCTCTCGGTGCCCACGGAAGGCACGCCTCCAGATCTTCATTTCAGATACAGAGATGCCATCTCTGCTTTGGAGGGGGACTCCCCTGCTCTGCCATGGAGGCCACTGTCCCTTGGCCCCCACGGGTACACCCTGGCTGGCTCTGAGTATGAAGGGCCCACAGCCACCCATCCTGTCCTGAAGTCCTGAGGCCGGGCTATGGTGCAGGAGCTGAGGCAGAGCGCAGGCCTGCAGCTGTGTGGGGACAGCCCACCCGGCTCGGGAAGCTTTGGGTCACCTGACCTTGGCATCCAACATAGATGCTCTGGAGATCAAAGCTTGTCAGGCCAGACCTAGCAGGGTGCCGGGCAGCACCCTGTGCTCTGGGGAGGCTGGGACGCGGCAGCAGCTAAGGAGCGGATCGCACTGGGAGGGCTTGAGAACACCACCTCGCTTAGTGGGCGTGGCTCCGAACCCAGGCAGCCCGCCTCTTCGGTTCTTTCCAGTTGGGTTTTTATTAGTAAGTAAAACAGCAGTAAAAAATACCTGGAGTGAGTAGAAGGGAAAAGTATATACAGTTAGACAAACACAGGTCAATTTCTAATCTGACTTCTTTGCTCAAAATTCAGGATGCCCTTTTATTATAAATCTACAGTTATTCTTACCAGGGAATACAGTTATAAATGGATTTTTTTCCATCACATTCAATTACAGAAAATTGCAAAAATAATATTTTTGAGGACAAAGACAAGCAACTGTGTCAAGAGGTTTTTTGAAGTTTGGGGATGATGACATCAGTATACTAAGATGTGACACTATGATAATATGTATCTTTTTAGATAAGAGAGGAGTGTCCTCACTCACTGCGGGCTTTGAAAGGAATAGTGCCCCACTGGATCCAGTGAGCTTTGGGCTTTTTTTTTGGGGGGGTGGTGTTTAGTACACCCTGGTTCTGTGTTGGCATTAGTATGTTGGAGCTAAAGTAAAGCTATAGTTATGGATTTTACTGCAACAAGTAAAAATGGACTCATTTATGCAGTACCAACATATTTCTCTTGCTTGGCAAAATCTTGGCAAATTGTAGCCAGGGTTTATTCTGTCTAGGAGTAGCCTGCTTTCTCGCTCCTGTGCATGCTCAGGTGCGAATAGGTTTCCACTGTTAATTATGTCCAGGCGATGCTGACGGATGGCACTTGCTGCTTCCAGGCTGGATACCTTGGGCCCAGGGAGACACAGCAGGGCTTTCTGAGGCTCAGGGGCTGGGGAGTGGCGTGTGGTGCAGCGTTTGCCTAGCACCCAGGACACTCAGGGTTCTAGCCCCAGTGCCCAAAAAAACTTAATAAATAAACAACGTAAATCTTCACTGAAACGCTAGACTTTGGATTGCTTGGCTTCAAAAAGAAACTTAGGAGGTATAGTGGATTGCTGATTGGTGGTCAACTTGTTACACCAGCTGAACTGAACCAGCATGGTGCTGGGCATGGGAGGCCCACCTGAGGACTGTTGCCAGCAAAGTAAGAGGCAGAACTGGAGAAGCTGTTGGGAGGCTGGTAGGGAAGCTGGAGAAGCTGCTGGAGCCGTGGGAAGCTGCTGGTTTTCTTGGGCTGCTCTGCTGGAGGACCTCACCATGCTGGCCTTCCTGATGAACTTGGCTGTTCTCACCAGAGGAGGAGCTCAGGGCCTCATTGCCACTGAGAATGGCTGTGGTTCACTTTGGGGGAGCTCTGGTCCTCATCCTGAGCATCACTTCCTGTCTGGAGGGGAGGATGGCGCACTGATCAGCCTCATGGAGAAGCTTGTCACATTGGCTTTTCTGATGGGAACTCGGCTTTCCTCATCACTGGAGGAGCTCAGGACCTCGCTGGTGCTGAGGATGGCTGTGGTACTTTCGGGGGAGCTCTGGATATCTCGAGGTTGCTTCCTGCTTCTAGCCCCGATCACTTGGTCTGCCAGCACAGATCCTTCATCCCACTGGCACAGACTTCCCAGCTTCCACCGCTGACCTTTGGGCCTTCCCAGCACAGAACTGTGAAGTGGGCCTGCGTGAGACATTGTCGTGGACTCTAGGCCTCCAGCTGGACATGTGAGAGGCACTGGTATGGGCTCTAGGTTTTCAGCTGGACTCGTGTCGGATATTAGGATCCAGGCCCCCAGCTCTATGCTTTCGTCTTTCATTTGTGGACAGATTTCCTGCCCTCTTGCGTATGATTCTCTGGGTGATTATAGAATCACACTGTTCCCCTTACAAGAACCCCAGCCTGTGACAGGAGGAGAAATGCAAGTTTGATAACATGATAGGATGTTTCATTCATTTTCTATAATATTGATATTCTGATAGACACAATCCCTCCTTTGTGGTTTTTAAAGTTGAATAGTAATTTTATATGTTTAATGTATTAAAAATCATTTAAATGAATAGATTTTTTATTTTTATTTTTTATGTGTATAGTACAGGGTCTACGGGGTCTCACTACACAGATCGAGACTTGTGGGGAGCCTTTCCGTATTCAGCCTCTCAGGCGCATGTGCCACCGCGCCCAGTTGCAGTTGCTGTCTCAGCACGCCTCGGGGGCGGGGCTGGCGTGACAGGCCGGGTATCAAACCCCTGGCCCGTGTGTCTGCCTAAGCAGGTGCTTTAATCCGCTGAGTTATCTGGCTGGCCCTGAATATATATTTTAATGGAGAAACAACAATGAAAAGAAAAATGAATTCATTTGAATCCCTACTCATTTTTTAACTCAAATTTTATTTTTCTATGTGTTCACGGATACAGTGATTTGTGTATTCACAGGGTGTGGTGAGGCACGTCGGTACGTGAGCACAGGGTGTCCGCTAGCCCAGGGCCACCCGCACGTCTCGTGCTGCAGACCTCGGTCCCTCCTGTGCCAGCACCACCTCACCCCCTTGCCTTCCCATCAGTTGTCTCCTTGGTTACTCACCTGCTCTCCAGCCCCTCCCCCACCACTCTGCTCAGCCTCTCTGACCACCATCCTGCTTTTGAGCCAGTTTTGAAACTGTCCTTTAGCTCTAGATTTGCAAGCAACATGCATTTAGATTACAAAGCCATATTCGGGATGCTAACTAAATAGCTTCAGGATGCAGTTCTCCTTAGACCGCAGGCTGGGGTCCAAGGTCACCTAAAACCCGAGCACCCCAGTTCTTCCATCTGCGTGCAGAAGCTCTGCTCGTCCCTTTGCTTCCTTTACTGCTTGTGGTTGCTGGAGTCTCCTTTCTGCTGTCCAGAGCTTCCCTGCTGCATGACTGAAATGCTTCCCTGGGGGTGTTTGGTGTTGAGTTTATGGCTCATTGTCCTGTGTGAGCCAGAAAACATTCCCAGGGGGACATTTAGGGATGGGCTCAGGGTGCCTGCGTAGTTATCATCAGGAGTTACCACACGGCTTTAGCCTTTCCTGGTGTGTCCATCTGAAAGCCTGAGTTGGGGGTTCAAAGTTAGAGTCAGGAGCTAAAGCATTTGGCTTTCCCTTAAGAAAAGCTGGTCAATTGTCACAGCCTAAATCCTAGGCATGGAGAAGATCCCAAGATACATTAGAACCCTGAAAATGAAGTGGCCTCATAGCCTTTGTCCCAGAGTGGTCTTGCTTCCTTCCGGGACACTTAGAGATCTTGGAGTGTCCTTAGCAGAAAACACTTATAATAGCTTGTGCTTGTGACATACATTTGTAGTCACCATAGTCATGACTTCTTTTTTTTATTCATTAAGCTAGGGTTGACTCAGTTGTGGCCATAGCGACATCAGAAGGCATGGCTAAGGGCCCAACTGTGCTGCTCCAGGAGCCGCCAAGGCCGACCCCAGCAGAGACGCACGAGGACCGTGTCTGATGGGCCTTTGCTCACTGACCTGTTTCTAGCCATAGGTGTTCGTTACACTGGAAGACACTGCAGACACCCAGGCTGCTCATCTACCCACACGTCCACTGGTGCCCCGAGAGGTGCCCAGCAGCCCTGCTGGCCTGAATGACTGGTTCTTACTCACGGGGACAGGAAGGCTTAAGCCTTGGTTGTCTCTGTGGGCATTGTGGTCCCTGTATAAGCAGAACTCAGTCTGTGCCCAGCATCCGCCTTGCCGTGGATTCCTGCATTTCTCGCTGATCCAGTCTGGGAAGCCCGTGGATTCTTTTGAGTGTGACTATTTAGATATACATAATGATCACATCCATCATAGCGAACTTGTACCTGTACAGGGCATTTCTCAGTTCCTCTTTCTTTCTCCTGTTCCCTTCCGTCCCTTCAGCACCTCTTCCCCTCCTTATTTACAAAGCTTTCTTTCCATTTTATCCTTTTTTCCTCTTTCTCTCACCTTCTTACATATTTGTTAAGCAAAAACAGACAACAACCGTAAATATACATGCACCAAATGTAAGTGTACCAAATTACACAAAACAAATATTAGCAGACATGAAAAATCAGCACTAACACAACTGTAATAGGAGGCCACAATATCCACCATCACAGATAGATCAAATAGACAAAAAATCAACCAAGAAATATCAGAACTTAGCCAAGCCTGTGAACAAATACTTGGTAGATGTCTATAAAGTGCTCCTCCCTATAACATCAGAATATACATTCTTCTCAGCTGAGACATTCTCCAAAATAAACCACATATTAGCCCATAGAACATGCTTAAATAAATGCAACAAAATTGAAATTACCCCATGCAGATCATCTGAACATAGTGCAATGAAATTAGAAATCAGTGCCACAGAAATCACAAAAACTCCAGAAATACTTGGAAATTGCAGAACACCTGCTGAACAACCAATGAATCGTAGGTGAGACTGAATGACGATGTGGATACCACATACGGGACCTTAGGAGACACGTGAAGCAGGCCTAAGGGGGAAATTGCAATGAATTCTGGAAAAGAAGCCCAGAGAAACAGCCTGGGGATTCTTGAGCCCCGGATGTTTCTATTGTGGTTCTTTTCCCCACAGGACTGAATTTCTTAAATCCTGTTCACATGAATCATCTTCCTGGTCTTTGAAAGGAGCCTCCTGGGGTAGAAGAAAGTCCTGGGTGCCCTTGGTAGTGCCCTTCTCCACAGAGGGTCTGGGAGGGAGCCAGCCCGTCCACCCCATAAGGTCTTCCTCCCAGGTTAGTCAGATCCCCAAGGGCCCTGGGACTCCTGAAAGAGCAGGCTCCTGCCACACCTCCTGTCGATTTCTTTATTTTCTTTGTGCTGGATTTGGAAATGAGTAATATTTATCAAGTTGATATCATCTAAGTGCAAAGCAGTGGTCTAGTGCCCTATACAGTTGCCACTCTGTGTGTGCCAATTATGGATTCAACCAACTACGGCTTGAAAATATTAGGGGGGGAAGGGCCGGCCAAATAGCTCAGTCGATTGAAACGCCTGTGAGCAGACACAGGGGCTGGGGGTTCAATCCTTGGGCCTGCTGTGCCGGCCCCACCCCTGGGGTGCGCTGATATAGCAATTGAGACTGGGCATGGTGGCACACGCCTGTAATCCCAGCTCTTGGGAGGCTGTAAACAGGCGGATCACTATGAGTCTGATCTAGTAGCGAGACACTGAAAATCCTGTAGACCCGTCCCTAAAATACAAAAGAGAAAGAAAGAAAGAAAGAAAGAAAGAAAGAAAGAAAGAAAGAAAGAAAGAAAGAAAGAAAGAAAGATATTAGGGGGAAAGAAACACTTGTCCATACTGAACGTGTGCTGGCTTTTTCTTGTCGTTGTCCCTAAAGGGTAGGGTATGGCAGCTGCTCACACAGTGCCCATGGCAGAGTCGGCCTCAGAGGTCGTGTCATGCCGCCATTGCCCTGGCATTTCATGGACAGGATCTGAGCACTGGTAGGCTCTGGGGTCCGCAGGGGCTCCTAGAAACAGTTCCCCTGGCACTGTGAGGGACCATGTGTCCTGCGCCCTCTGAGCTGCCCTACTTGGTCTCGCTGGTCCGGGCTGCTATACATCCCACAGGTGCCATCCAGGGTCATACTCCGCCCCCGTGAGGCCACCCCCAGCTGCACCAGGGTCAGCTTCCTGTCCTGCTCCACGGCCAGAGCTGGACAGGCTTAGAGGCAGCGTCCACGCCCTTCCTGTGCCCTACTGCGCTGCAGGTGTGTGCACTTCCACCCACTGGAATTTCCAAACAACTTCTCTTCTCCCTAAAATCCAAAATCATTCCCTTTTTTAAGCATGGTACAGTAGCCTGCCTCAGTCTGGACTGGATGCAGCTGGTTGAATGTCCCTTCGAGGAACTTTCCTGTCCCCCACTGGCCAGTGGTGGGGTGCAGGCTCTGTCACCCTTTAGTTAGTCTGCACATCCCCGATGTCTCTGGCCATCCTCCTGATCTGTTAATCACGCCTCCCCAGAGGGACCGCCAAGGGCAGGGGCTATTTTCCAAGGATGCGCAAGTCGCCACTTCTTCTCCTATGTAGCTTCTGCTTTCGTGGTCGATGCTGATGGAAAGACAGCGGCAGCGGCTGCTTCAGCTGAAGTTCTGAGTACCCGAGTGAAAGGATTATTCATTCTGTGGTGGGAGAGACTGACCTGAGACAGCAGCTGATGAATGAGCACCATTAACAAGTTCATGGTTTCAAAGGTCAGAATTACAGTCCTGATTACGTACAGGGCCGCACACTCCACTGATATCCGGGTCCTCTTCCAAGCATGAGACATAAAAGGACGTTGCTCGCCATTTTCTAAATACCGTATGTTCTATGATTTATAAAATTTTGAATTCTCAAAAGCATCTTTAATTACTACCCTGGCCACTGCATTAGCTTTAGTGGTTTTTTAGTTAAATTGAGGGCACTCAGCAATCATTTCTCTTTCAGATGTTGCACTGGTAATTTAGTGATAATATGGGAAGAACTTACACAATTTAACTAGAGCTCTGAATAAATAACAAATCAAATTAAGCTAAGGTAAATGAAATAGCCCTAAAAAGATCCATAAATTAAGAGAGAAACTAAGCAGAATATTGAAAAACAAATTAAAATGGATTTTTGGCTTCTGCCGTGCTGCTTACTGCCGCAACTGCAGGGCTCCACTGAAAGAGGCCGTTGGCCCGGAAGTCTCTTAGTTTTACGATTTGGAAAACACAGGCTGTTATCCTGTTTCTCCAGTGACATGCAGTCCCCTTGGAAGCTGTGCCTGCAATGAAAAAGATACTGCCCTTGGGCCCAGTAGTGCAGCCTGTGGGTTTTGACTAGGTAAAGCCCATAAGCACTGGAAGCGGGGCTATGGAGAGCTGTTTGTATTCCTGTGTTCCTGGCAGCATTATTCGAATAGCTAAAAGGCTGAAGCAACCCAGGTCCCCTTTAGCAGAAGAACAGATAAAGGACGTGTGCTGTACACACAATGGAAGAGCATTCAGTCTTAAACAGGAAGGGCATTCCAACACAGCTCAATTTGGGTGAATCTTGACAATACAGTAAATGAAATAAACCAGTCACAAACCCACTAAGAGAGTAGGATTCCACTTATGAGGTACCTGCAGAAGTCAGACTCATGAACCAAAAGCAGAATGGGGTGACGGGGGGCTGGGCCAGAGGAAGCGGGAGTTCGAGTTTATTGAGGGAATGGAGTGTGAGGGTCAGGTGATGAGAAACTCTAAAGGTGGGCAGTGGTGATGGCTGCAGTTATGTGAATGAACTCAATACCACTGAATTGCACTCCTAAAAATACTGAAAGTGATACAGTGTAGGGCATCTACACTTCATCATGGTTGATGTTTCACTATTGGCAGGTGGAAGGTGCTCAGAGGTTCTGAACTTGCAGCCCTGCTCTTGCCGTCCCAAGCAACGGGCAGCCTTAGAGCATGGACTGCGCTGGGGTTGAGGATGCCCAGCGCAGCCAGGCAGGCGTGGCATGGTTCTGAGGGTTCTGTGGCTCAGCAGACAGCAAGATGTGTTTGTGTGGTTGCTATGAGTTGACCTGAGCTCACAGGAAGTGTGCACCCCCAGGTCTTCTGGCAGCAGTGACAGTGAGAAAAGCAGCTGCATTTTGACTTCCCTAAATCCAGGCAGAAAGGCTTCTGACCAGCCTCACACAGCCAGCTGTTGTGATCACCGGGGCGGAGAGCAGGTGTCCTGCCCTGTTATTTTCTGGCTCCAGAGAGTGAAATATAGGTTGCGTTAAGCCCATGACTTCCACAGCTGCCAATTTTTTAGCCTCTTTTGATGAGTAGGAACAGTGGCCCAGGCCTTCCGTGAACAGAACATGGATATGTGCAGGGTCCTGGAAGCTCCAGGCTTCGCGCAGAATCTGCAGAGCTAGGTGCAGACCTTGCATTGTGTGGTTTCAGTCTTGTGGATTGATGGAAAGGAAATAAATGCAGCCTAAGAGGCCATGGCTCCTCTTGGTGGATCCTGACTTATTTTCTAGATCCCTATTTCTATATAGCGTAGACTGAGTAGCTCTCAGCAGGCTAGAAACTTAGGGCAGCAGCCCTGGCTTTGTCACCGTTGCCTCCCACCTTCCCGACCAAGGCGAGGCCTGGCTAAATTTCAGTTCCATGCTTCATGAGTGAATAAGCCAGCAGGTCCTTCCCCAGACGCACCCGTGTACTCTGCCTGCGAAGGTCCTTTCCAAGCTCCAGGAGTGGCTGGGCGCAACCCAGCCTACTTGTTCTGTCCCGTTCATGAGGCAACAGCAAGTCCTGTTTGGGCAGAAGGTGGGTGCTGCGGGTGGCCCCGGCCTTGAGCATGCCAGGCAGAAGCTTCGCCTCCAGGCTCAGTGACAGCCTGCAAGTTCTGTTCTTCCTTCCCGCTCTCACTTTCTGAGAAAAATATGCCTTTCTCTGGATGACATCTCCCTTCTGCAACAGAAGGCAGTGCCCAGGGATGGCACTTCACCTGCTGCAGAGCCTGCTTGGGGACCCTGTGAGCCTGTACAGATGGTGCATGACTCTAAGACGTTTCTTACAGAGCCTTCCTTACCCCTAATAAGCCAGGAAAGATGCCTAAGACTCTAGATCAATAAATAAATGGATAGAAACAATATTTGGCATAAAGGACGTAAATTGCAATGTCTGTGGATGAACAGGGGTAGACCCTTCTACACCTTGTCATTTGTGCTGTACTTGTCACTTATTGGAGGAGCAGGCAGAGGAGGAGGGGGGCGGCAGTGGTGGTGGTGCAGCTGATACATGTAAACCTACTCTACTAGGTTCTTAGGAGCCCTTTCCCAGTGAGGCCTTACCACAGCTCCAACACACACCCTGTGTAGGCTCCAAGGAAGCAAAGCAAGAGAGAAGGAGCATGGCAGAGGCAGGAGTACAATGCATAGCCCCTGTCCCCACAGCCAGCCTGAGCACTGTGGGTCTTAGGCGAAATGGGATGCACAGAGGAAAAGATGAATGAGATTGCCTCCAGTGAGCCAAAAGGAACCCCGAGGAAACCCCACGTCCACACTGTGCCCATCGCTTGTACCTCTCCCCTTGGGCTTTTGTAGAAACAGGAGCATTGCAGAAACAGGTCCAGGTGCAGAGGCCGGGTGAGGCCCCAGGGGAGGGTCCTGCCCACCTGGGTCAAATTGCAGTGACAGCATGCCTTGGACTCCTTGGGAAGCCTGCAGCACGCGAAGCATCTGAGTGGGCTGGAAGTATGGGCCGGACATGGAAATAAAAGCATGGTGCAGTTTCCAGGCCCATCTCTTTTCAGATGCATAAATAGTTGTCGAGCCCCCTAGATTCCCAGACATTCCATACTGCAAGCCCTTCCTGCCTCTTTACCAGCTTCTGGGACCCAGAAATCCTGCATTTCCAAATGCTGCTTCCTAGTGGCCTGCAGATGTAGACCAACCACCAAATAGGCCAAGAGCCACAGCCTGTGCCTGCCGTGTCCACGTCACGCTGTACCAGAGACCAGTCCTTGCTCTTCCAGGTGCCACCTATTATTCAGCTTGCCTGGGTGACTCGGAATGTCCGGAACTGCCTAGCAGTGCTCTCACCCCATCTGTGTGCTGTCAGGTCTGAAGAAAGAGGCAGCGCTGACAGCCTGTGGGATCGTGGCCCCCTGCAAGAGCAGCATTTGTGGTCCAGAGACAGAGAAAAAAACACCATGAGTGTGAGGGTTGGCCTTCAACAAGTCAAACAGGCCCCAACATGGGCTGCGGACCTGGATTCTGATTCTGGCAGCATCGGCATGGCACGTAGACGTGTGGAGAGACATCTGGGCAGATGGGCACCGCACAGCAGCGCTAAGCACCGAGCATGAGGATCCCAGGCTAAGCGCCCTCCCAGGTGTAGGGAAACTGCTCATCCCAGGCCCTCAGCAGGACCTCTCCTTGCCTCTCGTGAGGGCGAGGCTGGATTCCCACTGGTCTTCTTCCTGGTTCTGACTGTTTTCTCTTTTTAAAAAAAAAATTGTATTTATTTATTTGGTATAGGGTCTTCCTATGCAGCTTGGACTCTTGGTGATCCTCTTCTCCCAGCCTCCCCAGAGCTGGGATTATCTGCATGCCCTGCCACACCCAGTTTTGGCGGTCAGCACGGCATGCAATACCAGGGATGGAGCCCAGGTCCCTGCGCTTGCCAGGCAGGCGTTAGACTGCCGAGCTCTCTCCCAAACCCTGGGTATTTTCTTTAGTATCTCTTCTGCCAGGCAGGAAATGGGCTCTGCTTCTCCGGGAAAAAGCACAGTATATTTCTGGTACTCAGAAATATTTACTGGCTTTAGTATGCCTTTTGTCATATATTTCAGTAGTATTTTATAGTATTAGTATTAGTTTGACAAGTATATCCCAAGAGGTATTAAATATTTTTAATAAATGTGACAAAGACGTAATTTCATTTTTGATCGCAGCTGGTCTTACTTTTATGCCAAACCATTTGATTTTTCTCATTAAGCCTGGCCGCCCCAGGCCACGTTACAGCTAAGACGAAGAAAGGGGAAACTATAATAAGGTCTTTAGACCATCTTTTGTACTTCTTAGAAAATGGACTTTGAAGTATTGTCATAAATATGTAAAATTAAACTAGCAAAAATAAATGCATAGGCTGCATTTCATGCCTGCGGTGATCTGACTTTTAATTTTTTTCACTCGCTCACTGACAAATTTGCTAAATCTGTAATTTACAGACTATTTCTTCATTAGTGAGAAAAATAAGTCGGTCTCATATTCATTTTCCTTAAAATAACTATTTTCTGGTTTCCTTTATAAGTAGAATCAACATTCAATTATTTGTCTTAGTGGAGGACAGAAAAGATCTAGTTAAAACAATAGACAATCACAAATTATTCAGATAGAGGAAAAGTGCTGAATTCCATGGAATAAGCAAGTTTGCAGATGATCCAGCCCTCTTTTGCTAAATTTCATGGGGCTGGATTTAAGCAGTGCAAGTGTATGCGAGGACAGCCACAGCGGCGGCCACATGTGGCAGTGCCACAGTGCACACAAGCACAGAAGGTCCGTTCAGCACCAGGCGGTCTGTGTAGAAGGAGAGCGGCTCGCCCGTGACCCAGCTGGACTAGAGCACTGCACATCAGCTCTTCCCACACTCACTGGGGATGTTAAATAAAATATATTGCCTTCCTGTTTGACTTTAAAATTAAATTTCTCTATAAATATCACATCAACCCCTTTAAGAGAGAGTTTCCTTAGGTAAAGAAATACTGTGAGGATGGGAGGGAAAATGGAGACAGAAAAGGCTCAGCGGCATTGATGTACCCCAGTAGAAGATGCCACTCCGAGTGGGGAGAGGCGGAGCCCCCTTTTCCCTGCTGTTTGGGCTTGTTTTCTTCCTCTTCCCCCCAGAAAGCAAACCAGGAGGCCCTGTGTCAGTGTGGCACGACATGTCAGGTAAGGCAGCCCATGACCTCTGGATCAGGCAGAAAGTCACTTAATGAATTAGTAGGTCCAGAATCTTTTTTCAGGTAGAGGGACTGAGGGGTATAAAAGCAATAGTTCCATTTTGGGTTACTCACGCTGCCGAGTGCATTTTCTAAACACTCTATAAAGCAGGGCGCATGCCACTTTTTTGGATAGCAGTGATTTAAAACAACATTATCAGCAGTGAAAAACCTGAGCTGTCTAATCCCTGTCTATCATGAGATTCCAGATAGGCACAGGAGGGGACTTGTGTGCATGTAGGTATACTTCCATTTAGTCTGCAGGCATCACCTGGGCTGCTACTAGCGTGACTTTACTTGCCTGCTAAGCATGTATATTCATATAGGCTGAATGGATCCTAAGTGCCTGGAGTTGGGCTGGTCTTTCTGCAGTGAGTACTCGCTCCTGGGACAACAGCGTGAGCTGGATGGAACCACACCTTAGTGGTTCTGATCCTTCGGAATGCATTTGAGGCATGAGACTGTTCAGACTAAGTAGTGCATAGAATTTCAAGAACTGGATGAATCTTGCAGTTCATCTTTCCCTACCCTCTCATTTTGTAGATTTTAAAAAAAAAAAACAAAAACCTGTAGCCCAGATAAATTAGCTGCTTCATCAGGGAAGGAGAGAGCCCAGCCACGAGCCCTCATTTGCGGGTTCTGCACAGAATGCGTCCCTGTGGCTCTTTCGGGTGACTCTTCAACTGCTCGCTGTTGGCTGTGCTGATCACGTGGCTCGTGGGTGATGATGCATAACCCACACAACACATTTGAGCGCACCATTGATGCGTGCACAGCCCCGGAGCTGCAGCCCATTCCATGCTGCTCCCTCAAAGCCTGGGTAGTGAATTTGTGAGTGGCTGAGAGTTTGCTGTCGTAAAGCTCCATGCTACTGTCCTCCATGTATCCAAACACACAGGGCTATGCTCACTCGTGGAAAGAAAAGAAAGAAGGCCCACAGTAGGTACAGGTGCTTCCTGGCTTGCATCGATCCGCTTGGCCCCTCAGCAGTATGCAGAGCCTGCCTACCTTCCTGATAAAGGTCACAAATAAAAGTTCAGACTCATAGCCTGGGAGACACTGAGAAGTTCATAAAAGGAGAACATTACAGGAAGATGTGTGGAGCATCAACACCCAAGCCACCCAGGCACTGTAAGCATGCTGGGCTCTGGTATTATCACCTAATGGAGCAGAAGGCACCGAGATCACAGCTTCCTGCTGCTTCCGAAGGCCATCAGAAATGCCTGTCTTCTCAAACTTGCAAACTGACAGCTGCATTTGAAAATAGGGTAGACTGGCTGCTGATGGGGAACACTGGTCCAGAATGAAGCTGTGCATCCATTCTTCTATACGCAACTTGCAGGTATCCTGAGGCAAAAATAAATGAGCTGTGTTTCCTGTTGAGCACAGCCTTCAATGGGGCCATCTGAAAAAATGCTCTTCCGTCATTTGCTAAGGCCTCAGAGAGGTCTGCACAATGCTCAGGCAGGAGGGCTGGCTAGACACAGAAATGCTGCATTCAGTTCATGGGTAATTAAGGCAAAAGACTAGACTCATTCATCCTGGGCCTAAATAACCTTTTCTTGTTAAGGAACTGCTTTTAAACCTTAGTGTTTACGGTGCAAGGGAGGCCTGTGAAGTTATGCTTCTCGCATTGCCCAGTTCAGAAACTCCATAGCTCTGAATGTCCCCAAGCAAATGGGCTGGATGGCTGCTGCAGCCTCAGCCTGAGGTAATTTACGTGGCTCAGGGGCTGTAGTTCTGTAATAGATTGAACTGTTAGTTTGCAGGAGGATTTAATGAAATATTGAACCAGATGCCACTGGTCTGCCGTGGACATGGGGCTGTGAGAAATGAGGAAATGGTGCTTCATAAACAGCATGGACCGTGGCCAGGGGGAGGAGCCATTGGGGCCATGGAAGGGAATCCGAGCCCAGGGAAGCAGGGCAGGCGCTATGGATTGTCTACGGATTGTTCCAAGGTACGAGGCCAGGGTGCGCCCCGGGTGCTCCGCCAGCGCTGGCAGACGGCCTCAACTGCAGGTGATCCCTCCAGATGCGTACTTGCTGCATGTCCGTTCCCAACAATAGCACGGGAAGAGTGGCACCAGGATTGACCCGGAAGATTTGCCGGCCTCCTGGGAATGAAGTTCTCATAGGATTCTGATAGTCCTAGCTGGTTTTTCTGACAGAATAAGTCGGATCAAGTAACACTTGGAGGAGGACTCTTGTTCAGTTAATTTCCATGAGATGCACTCTAGCCTGTCAGACGGAAGCCTTCAGTTAAGAGGGAAATTGTTGTATGGAATTGCACACTGTGGCAGCAAATAGAATTTGAAGCCTATAATTACATTTTCCGTTGCATCTGATCTTGCGCCTGCTAATCCCTTTGGAGTACTAAGGTCTGAACATCCCCAGTATCATCCACATCACCCCATTGCCTTGGAGGATAAATGAGAACTTACAAGCCAAGGATTGAGCGCTAGATGTATCAGATGTTTGCGCTCTTGTCACTCAGGTTTGTAGGATGGATGACAGGAGACACAAGCAAACCTGACTCTCCCTGTGTAACATGCCGAGATTTGACCTTTTCCAAGCCACTCTAACCCACTTTCTGTGATACCTTTGAGACATAGATTGTCCCAGCTTTGTTTCATGGTGTTGCTGTTATGCATAGCCCCCCAGCAGCTGGGTCTTCAGTGCATGAGAAATTCACGTTCATGTGGGACAAAGCTGTCCTGAGACACAAATGTGTCACCCCAAGGCCCTCTCCCTCAGCCCCCTCCAGGATGCTCCAAGAGGGACTCAGTGGTGTCTCCAGGCACAGAATGGGAGGCTCGGGCTCAGCACCGTGAGTCCCCATGAATATGGACTTAACTGGTGTGAAGAACCACTGCTCAGAGGATTGGATGGGCTGCAGCTCTTCCTGCATAGAAGAGGGACTCAAATGTGGGAAAGACCCGGAGCCACGGATGCTGGCTTGAACACAGACCTACTTCTGCCCACCTTCGGGAGCACCAACTGAAGCAGAAGGGAAAGTTCCAAGGGGCTGCAGTTCTGCGGCCCTGGTCCTGCTGGTGCCTTGCGAACACCCTTGGGCACAGCCGTGGAGGGCGGCAGATGAGCCATGCACTTGGCACTGTGGTTAATTTACCAGAGGGCCTACGTGTGCAAGGGTCACTCACAGGCACATGCAAGAGCACCTTTACTTAATTTGTGATATATTTACAACTTCCTTCTAGTTAATAAAGGACCACATTCAGGTCAGGGATTAGGAATGGTGGAGAGAACCATGACCGCATTTAGAATGGGAGGTGCCTATGTCTTCCAGGCAGTAAGGTGTGTGCTGCAGGGACAGCAAAGTGCAGAATAACCCAAAGATCTGTGGTGTGTTAGGGGACATGCAGACAGCGGTGGGGTGCACTGAAGGACCAGCGCAGGATGTGTGGAAAAGACTGCCCACTCAAAGAGGAAACCGGCTTCCAGCTGAGAGAATTGGGAGTACTGTTATTAGAAATCACTATTTTCAGAGTATTTCCCAACTCCTGAAATGAACAGACCCCTCACCCAGTTTTCTGATTTCCAGCTAGTGTGTGTGCCCCGAAGAGGCCAGGTGAGGAAAGTGCCACTCTCAGACAAAGGACATTAGTCTTTTATAAAAACAAAGCAAAAAAAGAGGAGGTATGATTTTATAAGTTAACCTAAAACACCAGAGCAAGACAAATGAGTTTGGGGTTTCAGGACATAAGAATTAGTAAGATATCACAGCTAATTTGAGAGAAGAAATTAGCAACCACTCAGTATTAGTCCGGCACGTCTGTGAGGGGCGGAATATGTAGGGCAGAAGCCAGACCCCCACAGCAGAGGGGGAAGGGTGTGTGGGAAAGTGCAATTTGGTAGCTCTTATTAAAATAAAAAATGACTTGCTACCTGGGTGAGAGTGCACATGCTTTCTTATTCGCCTTATGATTGCCTGTGACTGTTTGAATCATGGCTTCTACCGCTGCTTTCATTCAAAAGAAGCCATTAAATTCCCATCCTTCCTGAATGTGCCCAGTGTGCGAAAGCTTTAATTAAATCTACAAGTACAGCCTTAAAAGAACAAGAATCAAATTAATTGCAACATGGACCGCGCATTTGTTTCTCTGACAGTCTCTGTGCTTTGGAGAAAAGGTGGTGTGCGCACCCTTATCTGAATTAGCAAACTCAATATCACTTTCCATTAGCTGGCGGCTGGGAGCCGAGCATCTTCCAGGTGACACTGTTTACACGCTAATGCCCTAGCGGACAGAGTCTGTTCCGACTGGTTTACCCCAGGACTCGAGCAGTAACTCCAGCAAGTGGAATCCACGGTCTTCCGCTTTCTGCCTCACTGGCTTTTGTGAGTTCTCTAGATAGAGCTTCATAATTAGACTGCAGAGTAATTAAGGAAAATTCAGCACATGCAAATAGAGCAAAAGGATTTGCTGCTAATTACGGTCGTTATACCGCAGTCAAGAAAAATTAATTCGTGACATTATTATTCAGCTTTTCACTGACCTACACTATCCAGAGCAAGGAAGTGATGTTTCTGTATTCCAAATGGCCTCTCTAGCTGGAACTGATGCTCCTCTGCGGCTGGACAGATCGAGATAAAAGCTGTTTACTGCAAGTTTTAACTAAAAGAAAAAAAGGGGAGGGGACTCTCAAATTTGTCCAGAAGCTTTAGTGTGTAATTATTTTGTATTTTTTGTTTGCTTCCAGGATGTGTGGTTTTTAAATTTGCCAATGCTGGCGCATATCCACATGGCAGTCTTCAAACACCACTCCCTAACCCTCCGCATTGACCCTGGACTTTAATTAGACACTAGATAATTTTCTTGTTTTAAGGTCTTCATTTCTGAGCACCTTGGGCCAAGCGCTCAGTGCCAATGGACTGTGACTGTTACTAATTCTCCATTTAGAGGCGGAAGCGGCCTTCGGCAAGGTGGCCTGGCTCAGCTAGCCAAGTGCAGTGGTGTCTTGAAGGGAACTGTGTTGGCTTCACAGAGGTCGGAGCTAGAGCTGCAGGGATTGCAATGTGATGTGCTTTGCTGTAAAGACAGTTCAGCAGGCAGAGCAGGGCTTTCTTGCTGAAAATGGGAAGGAGCTGCATGGTGCTCCGTCTGTCCCCTGCTGTGTTGCTCGTGATGCCTGCTTCCCATTCCCGAGGCGCTGAGGACGCAAGGACAGGCAGGACTGCGGCCTTCTCTGTGTGACCATGCAGCGGGGAGCAGCATTTTCAGTGCTAAGGGCTTTGCATGTTAATTAAGAGAACCAATACTCAGAGTATTAAAAATTAAAGATTTAGTCCATCTAGGGTCAAATTGGGGAGTTTAAACATTTATGAGCTTATATTAAGAGTTTCCTGAGGGAGATTGACCCATATTGTGAGCAACTAATGAATTGCGTATTGTTGAGAGCCTAATAAGGGCAGGAAGAGAGAGCGTCAGCGAGACACAGTCTAGAAGTTCACGAGGAGCCGACAAGGGCGCCTGTATCTCTGTCTGCTGCAATCTCTAAAAATAGGTCATGCGAGCATCTCTCTTCCGTGGGCGCCTCGGGGCCAGGAGTTTCCCTGTTCTGAGTCCCAGGATTACTTCTGCAGCACAGCAGCAGCACAGCAGTGTGGTGAGACCTCTGTGAGGGGCCGGAGGCACCTAGGAATCCGTCCTCCACCAGAGAAGGGTGTTTCCAGTCCTTGGCCTGCCACCCAGGAGCCACCCTTGCTGATGAGAGGAAGGAACGTGGCCATCATCAGTAACTGGTGACGACATGATGCCTCCCAAGCACCCACGTGGCTGCCGCCCTGGGAAGGGCAAAGGTCATGCGGAGGTTGCTGCAGAGGGCCCAGGGGCTACTCGGGTGGATTTTGCCCTGATTAGCAAAGCACCAGCACTCAGCCAGGGAGAACAGGTCAGGGTGAGCACCTTCTGGAAACAGCCAACTCCCTCCTAAATGCAAGCTGTATTTGGAGCCCGTCTGCCCCATGCAAGCAGGATTGATTAGTTGTGTCCCTCGCTGTGTCCTCAAGGCCCTGCTCACAGTTTCAACCCTAATCATTTCTGAGTCGATTACATAGAAATGCAGCTGCTGTTGTTCCATCTTCTTTACACTTTGCATTGGTCAGCTTTCTGCCACTGTGACAAAACACCAGAGATAATCAGCTTCATAAGGAAAAGATTTATTTTGGCCTGCAGATGCAGAGGTTCCTGGGCACAGTCTCCCGGCCCTGATGCTTGGGCCTGTGGTGGCACAGCCCATCGTGGCCGGAGCACAGGGCAGAGGAGGCCTGGGCACACAGTGGTGACCAATAAGCAAAGAGCCAGACAGGAGGGGCAGAGGCCTAAGCCAAGCCCCCAGCAGCCTCACTTTCTCCCCAGCCCCGCCGCTGGAGGTTCTTTCACCTCCCAGTAGCACCATGGGGATGCTCTACATACTAAGTGTCTGTTTTGTGCTGCTATACCAAAGTAACTGAGACTGAAATTTTTGCAAAGAGCTGCAATTTTATCTCTTGCAGCTCTGGAGTCTGGGAATTCCACAGTAGAGGGGCCACTTCTGGTGAGGCCCTAATGTTGCTTTATCCCTTCAGTGAAAGGCAAAGCACAGAAGAGAAACCATGAGACAGCAGGTGAGGCTCTGCGTTGCTATTCAGGAGCCCCCCCACAGCGTCTCGCCATTCCTGGGCTCATGGCTCCAGCCCCTTCTCATTGTCTTTGAAAGCTCTAAGCTCTCTGCACTATGACATTGGAGCTTGAATTTATCTCATGTGAACCTCAGGGACATAGTTGGGACACAGCAGTTGGGTGAAATTGTTCCACAAGGACTCAGAGGGCATAGGGCGGGTTAGCACCACATGTCAGATGCCCCTTGGGACACTGTGCATAGAAGAGTGAACAAAATAGGCAGAAATCTTTGCCTTTCTGGGGATCTGAAAGTTGTGTCCCAAGTTGTCCTCAGTGAGCAGTCACCAGGAAGGAAAGAGTGGGTGAGCATGGCCTGGCCTTCCTCAGATGTGCCGCAGTCACCTATATTTTGATTGGTGATGATTACAGGAATGCAGTCTTCCAAGAGCAAGCCATGGGACTCCCAGGAGCTCTTCGAGGCAGAAGCGGCTCTGCTCCTGCAGGGCTGGGAGGGCGCAGGAGGGGCTGGAGGAGCAGCTGCACTAGCAGAGGGCTCCTGGCCTGACCCCGCAGCACTGAAAGACCCTGAGGCTGAGCTGGGTGCCACGAAGGGCCTCGTGACAGAGTGCCCAGGAGGTGCCGCCATGGGTGGCCACACCGCCACCTCGGTCACTGGGCCTGTCTGCTGCTGTGCATCTTGGAAACATTGCCTTGTGTCTTGTCCCAGTTTCCCAGGATCCTCCTGGAATCAGGCACAGGGAGGGTCTCTGAGGGAAAGATGTTCCTGCCTTTGGTTATGCCTGGGTTCCCTGCCTTTGCTGTGGGGCATCGTACAATATTCATCCTTTTAATACTTCTTAAAAAAGAAACACTGCAGTCCAGAGGAAGCCCATTCCTTTGCAGGTCTCAGCTCAGTTTTCAGATGAGAAAGAGCAGTGTTGTTCTGGGGCTTTCATTTCACAGGGTCGCTGGCTCACCGTAGGAGCCACCTTTGATATGTTCAGTTCTCGCTCTAAGTTTCTCCCCCAGTACCATGATTACATCATGAAAGTAACACATCCCAGCATTCTCCATGGAGCAGAATTGAGCAGGGGTGTAAATACTGTTGCTGAATGTGTTACAGAATCATGTGTCTCGTTTATCCTAAAATAGTCAAGGCATTCCTTAGCTAGACTGTAGTGCATTTTTAATATATCTTACTTAAAGCAGATTACAGATATCCATCATTATGGAAAACTGGATGATCACCTGAAACAGGAGAGAGCTCTGTCCTGGCTCGTGCTGAGGCTTCTGAAGCAATTGTTCCATTGCTTTGGGCCCAGGGTGAAGTGCCACACTATGGTGGGTGCCAGGCAGAGGCAGCTGCCCTCCTCCTGGAGGCTAGGAGGTGAAGGGGCAATGAAGGTGCCGGAGTCCAGGATCGCCCTCAGGGAGCACCCGGTAGGCCCCACCTCCTGGCAGCTGCACCACCTCCCATAGCCGCCTCGCCTTCAGCCTGTGAGCCTCTGGGGGACATTACTGAAACCCTAGCCTAGGGCCAGCTGCTGAACCTGTGGACCGGGCAGCTTCCCATCCCCAGGGGGACACACCTGATACAACCTAAAGATGCTGAGCGTTATTTGGCTAAGAGTTCCGGGATGTTCAGTCCTGACTTGGCTGGCTCCACGGCAGAAGGGGGACGGCAGAAAGGCTGCTCACCCCAAGGCAGCCAACCAGCAGCACGAGAAGGGAAAAGCCCTTGCAGGCCATGCGCCCAGTGACGACTTCCCCCAAGGCCCCACCCCAACAGCCCGCTCGGCTGTGAGCTCATCAGAGGGCTAATCCCTGGGTGAGCATAGCACCCCATGACCCAGTCACCTTCCAAACATACAGAAGACTTCGGGGGACGTTTTCGATCTAAACCATGGCAGCTGCACAGCTCTTACTTCCATCTAGATGTCTCCAAGGCCTCGTGGCATGGATGCGCTTTTCCAACAGTGGCTTCATCTGCCCTGAGTGGTGCTGGGATAGGGGATGCGTGCTTACAAAATTAGTCTACTGCTTGGTTTGGCATAGTTTTATGGGAATTAAGGGTGCCATACCCTGGGTGTCAGTGCCACCTGCCTGGACACAAGATAAAGGAAGACTCTGAAGCTGGCAGCTGTTGCCTGCTGCCTTCTGCCTGCCATGCACTGTCCCTGCTCTCGGATG
>NW_004524651.1:11202458-11213677 GCF_000260255.1 Octodon degus
TCCCCACCCTCGGATGCCCTCCGTGCGCCGTCCCCACCCTCGGATGCCCTCCGTGCCCCGCCCCTGCTCTCGGATGTCCCCCGTGCCCCGTCCCTGCCCTCAGATGCCCTCCGTGCCCCGTCCCTGCTCTCAGATGCCCTCCGTGCCCCGTCCCTGTTCTCGGATGCCCTCTGTGCGCCGTCCCCGCCCTCGGATGCCCTCCGTGCCCCGCCCCTGCTCTCGGATGTCCTCCATGCCCCGTCCCTGCCCTCGGATGCCCACCCTGCACTGTCCCTGCTCTAGTCGCCTCTGTCATGCCACGTTACCTTGGAGTCAACCACTTGTGAGGTGAGCCCTCTAGAAGCCATGGACAACAGTAGGCCTTTGCGCCTTTAATTTTGGCTACCAGCTATTGTGTCTCAACAATGAGAAAAGTAACTAAAATATGTGCCCATAACAGCACCTTTTCTCTTGAACTTCCTTGCTGGTGCTGCCCCAAATAGGGAATACCTTGGAATCTCCCTCCTCCTCCTCCTCCTCCTCCTCCTCCTCCTCCTCTTTCTCCTCCTGTTCCTCTTCCTCTTTCTCTTCTTCTTCCTCCTCTTTCCACCCCCTCCTTCATCATCTTTTTTCTTTTCATGGTAGAGATTGAGCCCAGGTCCTCAGATAAGCTAAACACACAGGAAACCCCTAAGCTGCACCTTCAGTCCTGAGAATCTGTTTTTAAAATAGCAGTAGTTAGAGTTTGCGAGCTGCTGTCACATCAGAGAGCACACGCCGGACCTGTGGAACCATCAAGCAGTAGCCTCGGTAGGTCTCTTGTCTTTGCAAAGCCAATACCTAGTTTCAACTTTTTCAACCATAGTAGAAAAACAAGAAAAAGCTGCTTTACTCCCACCCCCGAGGTCTGCACCTGCCTGATGGCTGGTATTTCAAGGCTGGTATTTCAAGGTGCATCACGCAGAGGCACCTTGTCTGTCTGTCTGTCTGTGTGTCTGTCTCTGTGTCTGTCTGTCTGTCTGCTTCCTTGTCTGCACTGCACTGCAAAAGGGGAAGGAGCCCCGTGTGCTGAGCTGTGCATTCTGTTCACCAGGTGTGTGTGGACACCGTGTCACGCCGAAGGCTCACACTTGACAGCAGACTCAGCTGTGTCAGGAAATTTGAATCTGTCATCACATAGCTCAGCGTGACAAATTTGCATTTTTTTCAAAAGGCTCATTTTATCGGATTTTAAATGATAGCTGCTAAATGGTTTTTAATATTGAAAGTCTTCTCAGATCAGTAGCTTTTCTCCTTGAAAAAAAATGTTTAAAGCCTTGTAAGTTCTTTAAATATGGCCAGAATCCTTATTGTTCCTGTTTTGCTAAGATCTGACCTTACGATATCCTTATCAGACCTGCCCTGTTGCTCACCATTGATCTGAGAGATGGAGAGAAGGGAAGGAAAAGAGACAGTTGCTCGGGGTACGGGAAGAGCAGTGGGGCGCCCAAGGGTACTTGTCCAGGGTGGAGGCGGCTGCTCCATTTACTCTGCATAAAGCTTTCCGCGGCTGCTGGCTGCTCCTTCCTCGGCCTCTCGCTACCCTGCTCCTCCTGCAGGTGACTATGCAGCGCCGCCTGCCTCCGTCTGTTCAGCAGGAGCAGGAGCCTTCCAGGCCCTGCGCAAAGCAGACGGAGGAGGAAGGTGGGTGAGGTGCTACTCTCACGGAGCCCTTGAGCTGCAGACTGAAGGCAAGTAAGCAAACAAAGCCTGTCAGGTTTGCATGCGTCCTCATCCTGGGGGTGACCTGTCCCAGGTCCTGGGGTGCTGCTGGCCGCCGGGGTGGCACACTAAAGCAGGCCAGCTTGCAGCCCACAGCAGGAGGCCACTCTGGGTTCTGGTTCGCACTCTGCCTGGCTCTCGGTCTCTGAAGAATGGCCAGACCCCAGGCCTTTCTCTCTTCCTGTGTGCTGACGTCCAAGATGCTGTAGGTCAAGGAAGCTCAACAGGAGCTCGGAGCTCGAATGTGCCTGTCTGCTTCCTCAGCCCACAGTGTGTCCATGCTGTGTGTGCCCCCTCCTTGTTAATCTGTTGAGTCTGGAGAGACAAGACGAAGTCGCGGGCTGGGTGTCACAACGCGGGAGCAGAGCTGTTCCCAAGTGCTCCCTGCGTCAGGTGCAGAGCAGACTGGAGAGGGACCAGTAGAGCTGGAGAGACGTGTGGAGAGACAGGGGCACATGGGCAGCAGAGCAGGGGGAGGGGGTGTGATGAGGAGCGAACCCCACGGCCACGGGTCTCGGCCAGCAGTGAACTTACGCCACTCCTGTTGCTTAGTTTTCTTTTAACAAAAGACGTTAACATATGAGTTGGGTTTTCTACACTAAAACCTCAGAGTTCAGGGTTACTTGCAGCGTTGGCACTTTGCAGTGCATCGTCGGCTGGCAGCCTGGGCCTTGCCTCTGAAAGGTTCGCCAGCACCAGTGTACGCAGCGGAGGCAAGGCGGCAGGCTGTGTGCACAGTGCAGGGACCCTGGTGTAGACCTTTTGCCCACTTCTAGCATACAAGGCCTTAAGCTGGCCGGAAGTCTACACGTCCCTCCCTCCGCAGCAGCCTTGGCCAGGCCTCGCAGCCCTGCTGAGGCCACACAGGTGGGAATGGCTCAGCAGTCTAAGCGCCTGCCTGGCAAGCACAAGGACCTGGGTTCGATCCCTGGTACCACTGTGCCGTGCTGGCCACTGAAACCCAGCGTGGTGGCGCATGCCTGTGATCCCAGTGCTGGGGAGGCTGGGACAGGGGATCACTGTGAGCCCAAGCTGCATAGGAGACCCTATAACAAATGAGTAAATAAAGATTTTTAAAAATATTTTAAAAGATGTCACGCATTTCTCCATGTGCCCTTTGGAGATGTGTTTACACACAGCAATTTCTGTGCTTCTGTGCAGTGTTTTGCCTTATCTCATTTCTTTTTTTTTTTTTTTTTTTTTTGGTACCAAGGATTGAACTCGGGCCCTTGTGCTTGCCAGGGAAGCACTTAACCTACTGAGCCATCTCCCTGGCCCCTATCATTTCTTTCTAATCATTCTTAAAACCATACATTCATTTCCATAAGCTAAAAGTATGTCCTTCCATAGAAGAAACTATTAAAAATTATAGGTTCCTAACACTGAAGAAACAAAAAACAACTTGCCTATGTAAATATTTCTGGGATATTTATGGAGCGATACAATGGAAATGTCTAGCAGTCTCATTTTGAAAAGGCAAAGCAAAGTTTAGAGGAAGTCATCTGGAGTTACGCCTCCTCCACTACCACAAAACCAGCATTTTCTACATTCTGTCAGCCGAACCACCACCTAATTTTGTTTTTTGTTTTTTTTTTCTTTTCAAAGTTTTATTGATAAACATATAGCAATGAGACAGTTTCAAATCAAATCGAACAATGAGACAGTTTCAACAAATAATACACTGCATATATTCTTCTTAGTGGTTAATTGCTGTACAAGATGCAGACTTGTGATCCTACTTACAAACACCATTAGAAAAAAATCATTCTATTCATTAAGAGAATGCAACTATATATCTATCCCAACCACTTTGAATACACAGATACAAAATGGACATTCATAGTTATACCCCAATTTTTTTTAAGTTCCGTTGTTGAATATTATAGGTGTGTAAACTCAGCAAAATATTCTAAAAGAGTACAGAAGCCCATAATATCATTGGGTCTTCTGTTTAACTGGCAATGTCAGAAATTATTGACCTGAGTCCCCCACAGCTCAACATAACAATATGGCTTTACTTCCTATATTTCATCTTCATACTTTTCTACTGGATGGTTAAGACCAAGGTAAAGCAGGACCTGTGCAACAAGAGTTGTAGCTTTTTGGTCTGACAAGGTCAGTGAAATGCCCTCAGGATTTATCTTGAGATCCTGTACCTCAGATTGTAGAACCTTTGTCAGTGTCAGCCATGTGGATGAGTCACGGCCAATGCTTGGCCTATCCAGCACCTAATTTTGAAGCCAGCACTTTAGGAAAAGTCTTAGCATACTTACAAATCCTGGTGCTCTGTAAGGGGTCCTTCTCCACAGGTTCCGCACGCAGCGAGGCAGACAGCCATGATGTTGAAGGAAGCACTGTCCTAGGCTCTGCTGCATGCCCTCCTTCCCTGGCTGTATTGTTCCAGCCAGCCAGATAACAGACACCCCGTTTATTTAGCTTGGAAAGCAGCAGAGGAGTGAGCAGCACGGGCCCCTCAGTCAGTTGTGAAGTTTCTCTTCACGTTGCTGCAAGCAGCTTAGTGGGCAAAGCACGGTGTCTCCTTAAAATGAGGCAGAAGGTTTGTGTGTTTAATGCAGAGGCCCAGACCGCACCGCCACCCTGCGGGATGACATGCAAGAATGAGGCTGCCGCATCTGCAGGGTGAGAGAGGGCCTCTGGGGTATGCAGTCACCGTCGTGGCCAGACCTGGGCTGGGAGCTGCGCGGGGCAGGCCTCCCTGGTCCCTGATCTCTGGCCACCGCTCTCTTGTGTGCTGCGGCTGAGCCCCTCCTCCGTTCCTCTGCCCACTGTGGCCAGGAGCTCCTTAGCCCATCTGGCCCTACCGAAGCAGAGGCGTTCCAGCCGGGTTCTTGTCAGCTGCTCAGCCAGAAGAGAGATGATGGCTGGAGATCTGCGGGATTTGCCCACGTGCAGGGTCATCCTGCGCGATGCTGTGTGAGGCCTTCTTCTATCCTTCCCATAGGCTGGGTGGAAGGAAGGTTGCTGGCCACTCAGGCGCATGTGGGTTCCAGCCGCATACAGACACCTCCTGTGCTGGCCTGGAATAGCCGAAGTCTGAAATAGCCCAGTGCACAGCCAAGTCCTAGTAGGTGTCTTCCCCAGGGAACACCAAGGATCCCATGATTCAGAGCCTGCAAGAATCATGTTTTAAGATGCAACAGGGATTCTGTATCATTTCTAAGATTTTGTTACTATTTTATATTCTCATTAAAAAATTAAAAAATACTTTTAAAAAATGATGCAGCATAGTATTGCAGGCAGATTTACTTTGTTGGCATATATACTTGTATTTTAAATTCTTAGGAGGGGCTGGGGAGAGAGCTTGGCAGTCTGAGTACCTGCCTAGCAAGCGCAAGGATCCGAGTTTAGTCCCTGGCACCACATGCTGTGCCAGCCCCAGAACCCCAGGCACACCATGCTGGTGCTGGCCTCCGAAACCAGGCGGGGTGGTGCACGCCTACAAATAATCCCAGTGTTGGGGAGGCTGAGACAGGAGGATCACTAAGTCTGAGCTGTGTAGCAAGACCCTGTGCCGCACAAACAAATAAATACATAAATAAAAGACTTAAAAAATTTTAAATACATTCTTAAGAAATGGTTGGTCTTCTTTGCACTTTTTCGCTTTTAATTGTTTTCTTCAAAATTAAAATTAACAATGATATATTTTAGATGCATATTCAATACCAACCCTTTGAAAATGAAGACTGAGTTTGCTTTTAGTTTTCAATTTGTACAGTCCTTTTTAGAAAATGACTTTGATTGTAAACTTTATATAATTGTGGTTTACAACATGATGTTCTGAAATACGGGCACATTGTGGGGTGACCGAATCACACCGACGCCCCACCGTCACCGTGTGCTGGTGACCACGTCTGCTCACTGTGCTTCGCGCGTCCGCTGCGCTGCTGACTCCGCTTGCAGTGTCGCTTGCGCCCTGGTTATCTCTGGATCTGTCCACCTGGCTGAAGCTTTGCACCTTTTGACCACGGCTCCCGACTCCACATGTAATGGAGGTCGTGCGGATTTGTCTTCCTGTGCCTGGGCCATTTCCCAGGGCACTGTGTCCCCCAGGTTGATGTGCAGTGTCACCAGTGACAGGGTTTCCTCCCGTTGGTCCCGGGTGCAGTGACTAATGAGAACTCTCGTGGTCGCTCTAGTCTTCCTTCCTGTGAGGGAGACAGAGATAGCAAAGCATCTTTAGGAGTCAGAAACTAATCAAGCTTTATGTGAATATTTTATTCTATTTCAACCTATTTGAAAATAATAAATCCATGTTCTGTTTACACACAGAAATTCCATGTAAAATATGGTGAATTTAATACATAAGGTAGACTCCAAAAACCTAGATTTTAGAGGAATATATGAGATGACTGATTTATTGAGGGAAAATGTAATTCAGAGAATATTGGTAGAAAGATGCAGGGAGGGGCTTGTGGGTTAGCTCAGTTGTTTAAGTACCTGCTCCAGCAAGCCCAGTCAGGCGCAGGGGACCACAGTTCGATCTCCAGCTCCACATGCCTTACCATACCTGCCCTTACAGCAGCCTGCGCAGCCAGACCAAAAAAAAGCCTTCTCAACTTTGGGCCGGGCAAATAGCTCAGCGGATTGCAGGCACAGGGGCCGGGGTTTGATCCTGGGGCCTGCCAGGCCAGCCCTGCCCCCAGGGTGTGCTGAGATGGCAGTTGAGACTGGGCATGGTGGCACATGCCTGTAATCCCATCTCTTGGGAGGCTGTAAACAGGCAAATCACCACAAGTCTGATCCAGTAGTGAAACCCTGAACACCCTATAGACCCTTCCCTAAAATACAAAAGGAAGGAAGGAAGGAAGGAAGGAAGGAAGGAAGGAAGGAAGGAAAGAAACGAAAGAGAAAAATGTAGAAAAGTACTTTGTCAAGGCAGATTTTTTTTTTTTTGCAATATAACTGTCTGAATTTTCTCTTGAAAAAGAAAGGAATAAAAGTGTATAGGGAAATGCACACAGAATAAGTCAGACAGCTGGATAGGCAGCTACAGATAGGCATGGACGAGATTACTTAGCATGCCAGCTGGAAGACACACTTAGGAAACATGATCCTCTGGCACTGTCTGTGTGCCCAGGAGCTAGAGGACAGGGTGGGCAGAGTAGGAAGGAGAGGGTAGGGGTGTGGTGGGTCAGTGAGAACACAGTGCGCAGAAGGCGTCCGCCTTGCGGGGCCAGCCCAGCCCAGGCCCTGCTCACCTGCACCTGGCCCTGCTCACCTGCACCTGCCCTCAGGGCACTGCCTCCAGTGTGCCCACTGACTGTGTGATGTGCACTGCAGGCAGCGGCTGGAAGGGATGTGCAGGGCAGCAGGTAGAAGACTGCAGGGCACGGGTCTGAATGACCCAGCTCATCGCTGTGGCCCACGCCAGCACAGCCCAGCTAGGGGAGAGGGAGGAAAGGGTCTCTGGACAGCGTGATGATTTCCAGACCAGGGCGGACAGAAGAACACCAGCTCGTTAGCAGAGGTGGAATATCAAGGCTTCAGAGCCAGTGTTCTAAACAAGCTACTGACAATAGCTGTGTGCACAGAGTGAGACCTTCTGTGCAGGAAAGGAATTAAGTGTGTGGCTTGTTGACCTGTAAATGTGTGTGCACATTGCTTTTAGAAGAACCCAGAGAGGGTGAACTGAGGACACCTGAAGGAGGTTACCTGTGGGATCAGAGGGTGGAGGAATGGGGAGGAGGGAATGAAGGGGTGTCTCTCCCCATCCTGCTCACGGTCCAGTGGCTGGGACCCGAGAACCACGGGAATGTGGTGGCGTCCAGAAGAGAGTAAGAATACGAAACAGGCTGACCTAGAGATGGGTACAGATGGAGACACACAGTGTACCTGTTGCCCATTGATAATATTTCCACCCCAGAAAATTTATTATTTATCTGAAACTCTTGGAACCAAAAATATGTTTTTTGTTTTGTTTTAGATTTTTGGAGGATTATCAGAGTCTAATGGTTAAATGTCCCTAATCAAAAAACCTAAAAACGTAGATGCTCCAAAATATGAAAGTTGTTGAATATTATGCTCACAATGCTTCTGATTGTGGAGTAGTTCAGTTCTAGATGTTTGGATTAGAGATGTTTAACTGGTATTTTGGTTGTGTAAGAGATGCATGCTGGAGTAGTATTTAGGGAGGGAGATAGATCTAACAGGAACTTCCTCACCTGCGGGACAGAGCATCCACTGGAGATAGCTCAGCAGATAGTGGGAATGAGCAGCCGGAGGTCGGCCTGAGTCCCGAGCCCGGTGAGGGCAGCCCACTGCGCAGCCTCCGCCTGCACTGCAGAGCTGAGAGTCGTTAGGCTGGCGAGGTGTGTGGAGGAAGGCCGTCGGCGGCCCAACCGCAATTTTCCCCCCCAAAAGCCTAAGAATTGGTTTGCATTATTTGCATTCTTCTGCACAACTTTATGCTTTCCAGAATGAGTCAATTCAACCAAATGCACTTCCCGGAGGCCTTTAAAATATGATTAACTGAAGCTAAGTGCTCTCCCCCACGCCCGTGAGCTGTGGGCAGCTGTACCGAGCAGCAGCCTCCTGCTGTGTTGGCCAGGTGCCCTCCGCAGGCCCTCCCTGCAGACCCAGGTGCTCCCCAGCAGGGCCTAACATGCGGGCAGCGGAGAGGCCGACAGCAGCCAGCAAGCAGCTGTCACCTCCTGCCCTGAGGACAAGGCAGAGGGTGCAGGGGAACACGGTGCTTCCTGGCTGAAAGAGGCCACAGGTAGCCACATGCCACAGTGAGGGCGGGAGCCAGTGCTGGCCCCACATGTGCCCTGTGCCTGTGGCCCACCCTGCCAGTGCCACTGTGCCTTGGCCTGTCCTCCTAAAGAGCTGTGAGCCTTTGAAGTTGTCCCAGCACCCCACATTATACTTCCAGCTCCCCTGGGTGCCGTGCAAGGGCAGCACTGGTTCTTAACTCTTGGGCATAACTGAGGAGCCTTGGCCCAGGACGTTTCCTAGGGACATTGCCATAGCTCATGCCTGTGACAAGCCTGTCCAATGTGAAGTGGCCTGGAGAGGCTGCTTGTAACCAAAATGTCTTCCCGGGCCTCCAGCTGACCGCAAGCGTGATTTAACCCCGGAACTTGGGCTGTCCCCTGCAGCCCTGGCCCCCCCGCCCCCCGCAGCTGGTGGTAGCCTTGGTGGTCCCATAGCACCCGACATACCCTCTCTGGGTGTGCTGCTTTTTCTAGCCAACAGGGTTCTAAGATTGGTGGGAGAGCAGTGCCAGGCATGATGCTCAGGACGTAGAGATGCCGTGTGGAAAGCCACCCAGAGTGAGCACACTCAGGGCCCAGGGCAGGGACGCTGGATCACAGTGGTCTCCATGGAGATAGACACACCCCTCACAGGCAGGCGCTTTCGGCCTGGCCCATGGCCGCTGGGCGGGGGGCTCAGAAGGCCACATTTGCTTGTGACCGTGGGAGCACGGCGGTTTGTGGCGTTGGTGGTCTGGAAATAGCCAAGCAGGAAGCGGCCCCGCCGGCTGTCCTCACCCTGGCGTCCTTTCTGTTCGACAGAACCATAGAATGCCCCTTTTCAATGGCATTTTTGTGCTGTTTTTAACGTTTTTTCCTGCGTTTGAAATACATTCTTGTTCCACATGGTCCTATTTGGGGAGGCGGTGTGCTTGGAGGGATGTCACGCCCGTCAGCCCCAGACCGGGGTCACTTTCTCTGTTGTGAGATCCCAGCTGCAGGGCCTTTGGCAGTGTCGTGAGGACTTCACACAGAAACCTGCCACCTCGGGAGTCAGAGAGGACCTCTGGACAAGCTGCCTCTTTCCACCCACCCCTAACAGCACTCTACTTTTGGACACGTTTGCTCGTGGCCTGTTACTGCATAGAAACGTCTCGAGAGCGGCTGTATTGTCTCTCTCTCCTTTGTCTGGCTTCCTGCAAAGAAGCCAGGGTGGAACTGAGTCAAAGATCTCAACTCACAGAATTTCACTTTTCTCTGTTCTGAGGAAACCAATTTCAGAGGCCTTCTCACGTGAGCCCCGTAAGCTAGCCCTGACCGCTGGCTCACGGGAGCATCTGGGCAGAGGCTTACTGCAGCAGGGTCTGCCTCCCACACCCCTTGGCTCTTGGTGGCATTGTGCAGACTCCACCAGTGCCCAGTAGTCATTGACAGTACAGTGGAAAGAGAGATGCGATCACCCTTAACAGAATGCAAAAAGACAAGTAGAAAGGGCACACTCGCATCCTTACCCAAGCTTTATAATATTCCTGTTACTGCACACTTAGTATTCCTTCTCCAAAGTGCTTTGGAGTAAAAGCCCTTCAAATTTTAGACTGATTCACCTTTTTTAATATTTGTATATGTATAACAAGCTGGAAGACCCAAGTCCAAACGTGAAATTTGTCCATGTTTCGTATACACGGAACCTGAAGGTACTTCTATCTCGTATTTTTAGCACACCCACCATTTGACAGCAGCCTGTTGTCCCCAAAGCTCAGATGTGGAGTCGTCCATGCATGGCATCATGTTAACCCTTAGAAAGTTTTGGATTTGGGGCTTCTTCCGACCTTAGCCTTGCAGATCAAGGATGCTCTACCTAGTGTTCTTACGTGAACACTCAGACCAGCTGGTAGCAGCCTCTCAGAATGGTCTTCCAGCACCGCCTTGCTGGGTACCTACCTCTGCGGACCTGGCCGTCTCCCGGTGCGCAGGCGCACTTTGGGGCGGGCATCACTGGTGGTTGGGAGCTTTGCAGCGATACCTTGCATCCGTGTTTCTTGGAAACTCTGAGTCTCATCAGTCCCTTCCAGCAGTCATTGCCAGAGCTGTCAGATGCCTTCCCTTTCTGGATGAAGCCTTAGGCCACTGTTTCTGTTGGAGAGACAGAAGCAGCAGAGACTGCTGTGAGCAGCATTTACTTGCTGGAAGAAAAGTACGT
The DNA here is from genome assembly GCF_000260255.1 of Octodon degus. NCBI lineage: Eukaryota > Metazoa > Chordata > Mammalia > Rodentia > Octodontidae > Octodon > Octodon degus. The sequence continues at coordinate 11,213,112 of NW_004524651.1, forward strand.
GGTCTGTGAAGCCCGGAAGCGATGCTGTTGGCATGCGCACTTGCCCCGGTACAGCTGCCCAGGAGAGGTGTCCTGCAGAAGAGCCGGCCAGCAAGGTCATGTGCAGATGACTGCTCACCCTGGGCTGCAACCACATTGAAAGGATACCGAAGAACGATTCAGAGAAGCATTGGCTGACTGGAGGAGCAACAGTACGAATGTTCCTGAGCCCCATGCGACTCTGGCCTGTTTTCGCACTGCCAGAATGCAGGCCTCCCCTGCCCTGATGCAAGCTTGGGTGAGAGCCGCTGTGCTGCACCAGCACGTCACTTCCGGGCAGTCAGGGGCACTCAGAAATTCAGACACTGGGTGAAGAATGTGGTGGAGGAAAGCAGCCCACACCTGTCTCCCGGCTTGAGCCGATGCCTGACGCAGAGACAGAGAGACAGGCGGCCAGAAGAACCATTGATACCTCTGAGTTTCGGTTGTGCTCACTTTGGAGCAGATTCTGGAGGAAGCCATGTAATGCTCATTCCAAGCACTCTGAGGTATGAAGAGCATCCTAGTCTGATGGTTTTTTTTTTTTT
>NW_004524651.1:11214842-11223867 GCF_000260255.1 Octodon degus
CCATATACAACCTTGAAGCAGGACAGTCCCACTGATGGTTCTGAGAGACTAGAGTGGTTTGTGTGCATAGGAGCTGATCACAAGAATTTGTTGAGCATATGAACAGCAAAGCATTAAAAAATTTTGTATTCATAGACTTTTATGAGCTTTAAACCAGTATTCTATGCAGTATAATAAATTATCTAAGGTACCTGTAATGTTTTATGCTTAGTAACAACATTGCCATTTATGCGGTGCATATTTTAGGAAAGTAGTGCGTACCCTGGTGCCCTGTCCCTAAACCGAATGTGGATGAGATGTCATTCAGCACCCAGCTGACACATACACCATTCAGTGTAGCTTGTAACTCTTATGTCCTTGGAAAGACCTATTGACAATGGAAACATGGGAAAGTGCTGAACGCTCCCCATTGGTTATGCTGTGGGATTTCTTGTGGCTCCATTGGAACTGGAGTTTCTGTTCTTGGGAGAAGTTTAGGGGGCGTAGAGTTAAGAAGTTGCCTAGAAGAAGCTTTGCTCTTGACCGGGAGGCAGGGCTGTGCATGGAGAGGTTTGTGATCTGCACTGTGTGCCAAGCCTGTGTGAATGCTGACTTCCTGGGTTAGGCAGGCCGCCCACCGTCCTGTGGCTTCCCCAGCAGGGTTCTCAGCAGCGTCAGCTTTCCACACCCGGGCCCTCAGGAGGTGCGAGCAATCCTTGCAGACCTTCATGGAGCCTTGGCCTGAGGGAGCCATCCCCTGCCCTTTGCCTGCATTTTGCATGGCCTTTTGGGGTCTTCAGCAGGTGGTGTCTGCTGAAAGATGGGTCCCTTCGGCGGGACAGTGAGCTGAAAAGTTTCATGTATTTGGTGCACCCCAGTAACATGTCGCCACTGGTGGCTAAAACCGAATCATAATTTTAAACTGAATTGGTACCTTGTTCAATTACAGAAATGACTTCACACGTGAGTGATGCACGTTCTAGCACATGTGAACTGACCATCTACTTGGCTGTGGCGTGCTGGCCACATGGGCTCTGGGGCGCAGGGGACCACAGCTCGGGCACACAGGCACGGGGAGGTTCCACCTGCCCTCCTGAGCAGTGCGCTGATGCGGTCGTCTGTCCTCTGGGCACCAGTTTGACTGCCCACTGCTCATAAGCTTTGTTCATCCCGACATGGGAAGTAACTTTGCCTGGCTAGACAGGCAGAAATACCCTGCCGGTTGCCAGGGTGGAGCGTGACGATGCGGCATGTACTGGGCTGGTGGGCTGGCTTGTCCGTGTCACCAGTTGTCGAGGAGTACCCACAGCTGGCAGTGATGGTGGACAAGAAGATGTGGGCGTGTGCTTCCCCGGATGCTGGAGACGCCACTTGGCACAGAGGTCAGACCCAGCCAGCCGGGCCCCCAGCCTGGCCTCCCGCCCCACCACTGCATGTGCCTCTCTTTGCCTTCTATCACGGTGACTACTACAGCTCTAATGTCTGTGAGTGCTCACAGGGTTCTGGTGCGAGCTCTTGGGGTCTCCCTGAGTCTCATGCCACCTGACACAGCTCTGTAAGGGAGACAGTGCCACAGCTTGAGCACCCCTCATGCAAAACTCCAAAAGCCAAGACACTCTGAAGACCACACCCTTCTGAGCAGCCATGTGACACGACAGTAAAGAACTCCACACCACAGAATTTGGTTTCATGCATAAAATCATTTAAAATACTGTATAAAACTGCCTTCAAATTGTGTGTCTACAGTGTATGGGAAGCATAAATGAATTGTGGCCCAGACTTGAGTCTTTTCCCTCAAGATATGTCTTAAGGATAAGCAAACATTTAAATGTTTAAACTAATCCCAAATCTGAAATGCCCCTTCTCCAAGCCTTTCAGGGAGAAGGTAAGATGCTCTGTGCTGCAGCAGCGGAAACCAAGGTGCAGAGCACCGGCACTGCCGCGTAGGCTCGGCGTGGGTGGTTTGACTCCAGAGCCTGGGTGGAAGCCTCCCTCCCTGCTTCAGGCATCACAGCGCTTGGGAGAGAGCAGAGTCTGGGTGCAGGACGCTCAGAGGGTGGCGCTCTGCACCTGCCTGGCAGGGGACTCCCTGAGGGAAAGCACAGAAAGCTCCAGAGCTTGAACCACGCTCAGGCATAGCGATTCTGCGTAGGCAACACTCTGGATCCTCTCCAGAAAAGGCCTACTGGTAGGGGTTCGTGCTCCTACCGCTGAGCTCCCAGGAGGAGTCATTTATTATTTACTTAAAGTGATGCATCCCAGGGACACGATTCATTGAAGGAAAACTGTTTCATTTTCAACTGTCCTGCAGGAAACTACCCGCTGCATCCTGCACCATCACCCTAGCGAAGCAGCCAGGCTGGCTCACGGATGTCTTGGCTTGGTGCAAAGGTGGTTATCTGCCAAGTCCTCATGCAGAGTTCAGGCAGGCAGGATTGCCACTGTGTCACTGAACAATAATAATAGGAGGAGGAGGAGTAAGAGAGAAAAGAAGGGGAGGATGAGAAGGAGGAGAGGAAGGAGGAGGAGGAAGAGAAGGAGAGGAAAGAGGAGGAGGACGAGAAGGAGAAGAGAAAGGAGGAGGAGGAGGAGAAGAAGAAGAAAGAGGAGGAAGAGGAGGACGAGGAGAAGAGGAGGAGAAGGAGGAGAGGTAGGAGGGGAAGGAGGAGGAGAAGGAGGAGGAGAAGGAGAAGGAGGAGAAAAAGGAGAAGGAGGAGGAGAAAGAGAAGGAGGAGAAGAAAGAGGAGGGGGAGGAGAAGGAGAGGAAAGAGGAGAGGTAGGAGGAGGAGGAGAAGGAGGAGGAGAGTTGGAGAAGGAGGAGGAGAAGGACGAGGAGAAAGAAGGAGGAGGAGGAAGAAAAGAGGAGGAGGAGGAGGAGGAGGAGAAAAAGGCGAAGGAGGAGAAAGAGAAGGAGAAGAAAGAGAAAGAGAAGAAGGTGGAGGAGAAAAAAGAGGAGGAGAAGGAGAGGAAAGAGGAGGAGGACGAGAAGGAGGAGATGAAGGAGGAAAAGGAGGAGAAGGAGGAGGAGAAAGAAGGAGGAGGAGGAGAAGAAAGAGGAGGAAGAGGAGGAGGAGAAGGAGGAGAGGTAGGAGGAGAAGGAGAAGGAGGAGAAGAAAAGGGAGAAGGAGGAAGAGAAGAAGGAGGAGAAGAAAGAGGAGGAGGAGAAGAAGGAGAAGAAGAAGGAGAAAGAGATGAAGGAAGAGAAGGAGGAGGAGGAGATGACGATGTCAACGTCACATTTTAGTTTTCTGAGTGAAAACCTGGTTAGGAGCAAATCAAAGCATTCCACTGGCTATTAAGGAATCTGTGGGCATAATATTGGCCCTTGCTCCAGTGAGGACACCACAGCTGTCCCTGTGTCCAGCGAACAACTGGTCCCCAGCGCTGCTCGTGCAGCTCCATGATGCCCTGGCCGTAGCCTTGCTGGGTGGGACGCTGGAGCCCTGGGGAGAGCTGCCCTACTGCCCGCAGACAGGCACCTCTGCTGTGCACGGAGTGACACGTCAGTGAGCACAGGGAGGCCGAGGTGGCCATGTTTAATTTTTCATTTCAACTTAAATTTTTTATTTTCAAATAATTTAAAGCACATGGAATTTATAAGAATAATATGAAGATAATCGCATACATTTGAGCAGGTTCTGCCGTCACGGAAAGTTCATGTTGTTGGCACCCGCACCTCTCACGCCTGAACACCTCCCACAGGAAGTCCCCAGCACCCGTCACCCTCCTCCACGTAGCCACAGCGCGCGCTGTTTTGAGTCACGAGGTCCTTTTAGGTTACTCCATCAAAATAGTAAAACTCGCCTGTTTTCTTCTATGAATTCATATTAAAACTGTGACATGGAGATTAGAAAAATCAAGATTTAAAGAAAAATAGTCTGTATTTTACGTACATATTGATGGTCATTTCTTTTTCAGGTGACCATCTTTTTCAATCTGTAAATGATCACAGTCATGACTCATGTCTTTTTAAAATATATTATGAATGTCACACCAAAAGAAGTTCGAGGCGCTGCCACTGCCCCTCTTATCTGCAGAGCTGCCGCAGCAGAATGTTCTGGACTGGCGGACACACCTCCCTCACAGGGCAGGAAACCGCAGGCCCAGCGGCGGCCAGCGCCGCCTCCTCTCGACGCCCTCGCTGGCAGCACGGACTCAGCCTCTTCTTGTTTTATCGGCAGAAAGAGTCCCCAGCATGCACAACTGCCTCTTGGCCTTTCCATCCTTAGGTTTTTCTCTCTGATCTGAATTTGTGGCTTTTCTGCTCACAGTAGAGAGAGCTCGGCTGGGACGGGTACATCCAGAAACATAAAATGGCATCGTACTGTTTAAGTTGCTACTGTATACTTAAACTGTTCCCTACAGAGTTTCTCTTAAGCCATCAGACAACATACTGAGTGGCAAAATTATTTCAGTTCACCCAGCTGATTTGACAGGGAACCATTCTGGCCATAGAAAAAAATAGGGTCATCGTTGAAAAATTATGAATTATTCTTAATTGCAAATCTGACAGATCAAACTATGTTAGCTAGTAGGACTCTTTCAGAATTATGCATTTAGCCAGATACATACCTGTAACCCCAGCACTTGGGAGGCTGAGGCAGGGAGATCACTTCAAGTCTGAGGCCAACCTGAGCTACAGATGAGTTCATGAGTTCAAAGGCAACCTGACCTGCACAGTGAGACTCTAGCTCAAAAAGACAAAAACCAAAAAGCCCCCAACACTATTCACTTAACCTGCAAGGAAACATTTCTCACTGCTCTAAATTATTTCTTTCCATAAAAGCATAGATGCCAGCTGTAACCATTTAGCAGCCGCGTGCCCACCAAGCCATTAGGTCACGTGTAGGTCACCCAAGCAAGCGTTCGGGTTCCCGGCACCCCCTCACAGCCTTGGGTGTGTTTATATGATTTCATTTCTTAAAAGGTGGATCAAGCGTGGGTATGGTTCCCATTACTTAAACTACTCCAAGTTCTTTGCATTTGCATTTTTAGTTTATTGTATATTTATTTAATCATATACTTTACATCTTTCAATATTTTGGCATTTTTAGGGTATAGCAATATGCTGTGTTTCTGGGATCCATATATAGTTATATTTAGAATGATATGTTATGCTTGAGTTAGAAAAATAATTTGACACATCCACTACCAATAACACATGTTCCGTGGATAGCATGTCTGCCAAAAATATTTCCACTTACACGCTGCTGGCTTTCGTGCATAATTACTTACTTGTTCTTCTCAGGACAGAATGGCAGCTGGTACTATATAATATGAAATAATCTCATCTAGGTGCATAATGAATTTCTGTTACCTAAGTGTTTATATTTGATAGTATTTGCCTTCTTAGTGAAAATGTGGCACAGCGAGAAAAACATCACAGGCCTCCTTACCAACACGCCGTGGGCAGGACAGAGGTCCAGAGTACACTGCAGTGTGTTGGTAAACTCTGCGAGCTTAGGAAGTGAGGCTTCTCCGCTCGCGTGTACCTCGCAGGGCACTGCACATACTGAAAGGTAAACGGTTCAAAAGATAGGATAGGGTTATGCTCGCGATTGCTTTGGAGGTGAGAGACAAGTGAGGTTACCGTGAGCCAAAACGGAGCACACATGCCAAGGACCCAAAGGGGGCAAGAACAGGTCGTTGCTGTCCTAGAAATAAATAGTAGCGCCAGCTTCAGTGAATGGAGAGGGCAGCGGGCGCAAGCAGGCCTCGCTGGGCTGAGCTCCTGTGGTAACAAGCGTCTGGAGGTCTAGCTGCCGAGCGATCCGTGCAAACCATAGATGGTGCAGAACGTTGTAACCAAAGCGGGGGGGGGGGGGGGCAGTGATCCACAGACGCATCGGAAGCTGTTCGACTTCATTCATAATAATGAGACGCAAAGTTTAAAGCAAAACACGCACATTGACCATCAGCTGACAAACACCTGTAAAGTCCAGGTAGGTGCAAGGAAAAGGCATTCTTGTGTGCATTCTTGTGAAAAGAGAAATTGGTGCCATTTGGGGGAAAGGCCACTTATAGCAGGAATAAATTGAAAACTGAATAAATTGAAAAATTACTCTTTGAAGATACACACCATTAATCAGTACTGCTTAACATTTCTTCTAAAGGAGTTTTCAGATGCGATGCAGATTTATAGAGAAAGCCGATCATCCAGCATTATAGATGGCAGTGAAAATCTTAAATGCTACCTAAATTTCTAATAATAGAGATATGAATAAATGATGGCACTTTGTGTAAGTATTGTTTAATCACTTGATTAAGTATTTCTTGGCCATGAAAACTGTGTTTTCAGACAAATTTTAATGACATGGAAAAATCATGAAAGAACTGATGCATTAAAATACAAATTTGTGTAAAAATTTAGATTTTCCTTGTTTAAGGACCAAGTTCTGTTCCTGCAAGTAGGTCGACCAATGCATTGGTTGCTAAGTGAAAAAACGTGTAGAACAATGATATTCAGAACAAAACATGGTCCGAGGAAGCTTCACCTTGATGACTTTGCTTTTCTTTGCATCTCTGTGCCATGCAGTGCTGTGATGTGTAATAGAACATTAAACTACAGTGCCGTCCTGTAGGGGCCAATCAGCAGAAGTCACAGCATACAGACAAAGTGTTCTCTCCCCAGAGAGACAGGCAGGTGCTGTAACAAGATGCACAGCACGGTCCAAAGACAGGCCAGGTGCCCAAACAGTCCATAAGCGAAGGCATTAATGAGGAATATCTGCGGATGTTGAAAGCTGAATAAGGATTTGCGAAAACATTAGCAATTAGTATTATAAGAAGTAAAATACTGGGAGGCTTACATTTTCTAAAATTTTTCAGATATTATACAGTAGAATTATTTTTTAAAAAGTCATATTCAACTTTCATTTATTCAGGGCTGGTCTGATCACTCAGCAGATTAAAGCTCCTGTTTAGGCAGAGCACGGCAGCTGGGGTTTGATCCCCAGCCTGCCGAGCCGGCCCCACCTGCGGGGCATGTGGCGATTGAGACTGAGCGTGGTGGTAAACACCTGTAATCCCAGTGAAAACAGGAGGATCACTGTGAGTCCGATCTATGTAGTGATTCCCTGTAGGCTCTGTAGACCCTGTCCTAAATACAGGGGGAAAAAAAGAAAAAAAAAAAAAAAAACTTTCATTTATTCTAACAATTTATTGAGACAGGACAAATAAGAGAAGTAGGATGAAGTCCAAAGACAGGCTTTAATACATCAATAAATATAAATGTTACCTATAGACAAGCTGTTTAGATGACGCTGAATCAAGGGGTGTGTGTGCGTGTGTGTACAGGATCGTGTGTGTTGGCATGTTGTTACCTAAAAAAATAATTTTGGCTATTGGAGAGATGTGTATTTTATCAATAAATGTCCAGAAATTAAATGTTTTTAGAAATAGTCTCTAACTTTCCATAAAATAAAAAACCGAATGTGCCAAGATAAGATGAAAAAAGCAGAAAGTCTAGAGTGCAGCGTGCAGCTAATGATCGGAACGGTCAGCAGCAAAGATTTGAGCTCAGGTCTGTGTGGGTGTAGGCCTGGGCGTGGCCTGCGTGGGTGTAGGCCTGGGCGTGGCCTCGTGGGTGTAAGCCTGGGCGTGGCCTCGTGGGTGTAGGTCTGGGCGTGGCCTCGTGGGTGTAGGCCTAGTGGGTATCGCCACATGCAGTACGTTACAGTGCAGGTAAGTTATTTAATCCTACAATAAACCGCCTCAGTGGGTAGGACATAGTTAAATGCTGAATGTGTGTTTGTTCAGTCACTTACTAGACACCAAAGGAGCAACTGCTATAGGCCAGATGGTCTAGCTCTGGAGAACAGAATAACAAAATACTTTCTCCCATAGAATTCGCTTTCTGCTGAATAACAATAGGTCAAGTGTAAGAGAAGACATGGAACCGTAAGGGAGAAAAGTAGATCCTCATTTTAGTGCGGGTTCCAGAAGGAAGGAAAGTAATCCCGAAGGCATCGGGGGACGGGGATCCACTTCATCCTCGCGTGGGGCAGCAGCTGCAGTGTGCGGGGCGGGAGGCGCTGGCGTGGTGGGCTCTCGCGCCGCTTCCAGGAGGGACAAGAGCAGGGGCACGGGCATTTGGTCTCGATCGTTAATGAATCCTTTTCAGGACCTCAAGGCTCCTATCTGCATTGACTGTGGCAACAGCGTACCAGCGCGCCTCATCTCCTATCAAGAAAGCGTGGCCTGCTGGTGCCTTTCTTTATCCTTTTTCCCTGATTCATTGTGATCACCCTGATCATATATTTGTTTTACTTTATAGTTTTCTATCATTTTTCCTGTTTTGTTTTCTCCTGGAAAAGCCAAATCTCTCATTCATTTTATTTTTTTCAAAATATTTGCATTTTCTAAAAACACGAACCATCTTTTTTTTTTCTCCAACTAGTTTCCAAGCTACCTCTGAGTCATATGGTGACCTGTTATTTCTGTAGGCCATGATGGAAGGGACCTATTATTTTCAAGGTCAATGAAGGGCACTCCATAGAAAAATGTGCCCTTTGGCAGACTTTGCTTTAAATGCTGTTAAGCAGTAGCCCTAAGGGTCACTGAGGGTGATCCAGGGACACAGGAGGAGAGCGGGAATGGGACGGGGACCACAGGCCTCCCTGGGAGAGTCCTTGTCCGAAGGGCTCCATCATGCACACAGCATGTGAAGAAACGGTTGCACTGAACCTTGGAGCCGAGCAGTGCTGCTGATGGAAACAGCGCTGCGCAGAGCGGCTCCAGGTCCACGCCTTAGGAGTGGGTATCGCTTTCATTTAATCTATGGCAAGGTTAATGATGTTTGCACGCCTCCTCTTCAGTGTCGGGAGATGTTAGTCTAAGCTGGGGCATGCCAGCTTGTCATTTCGTAAAGCGAATCAGTTTATCTTTGGTTTAGCCTGAAATTGCAGCAGAGCACGCGCCTCCTCCTGGGATCTGAATGTAAAATAACTGAAGCAGATTGAAGTTGGCAATGACTAATGAAGTCTTGTGCAGAAGTTGGCAAGGCAGTGGGTTTCTGGGTAGCGCGAGGAAGTGCAGAGGAGCCAGC
>NW_004524651.1:11224487-11240181 GCF_000260255.1 Octodon degus
ACATATCCGAAGCTGTCACCTTACTGATCGTTCCAGCCAGCTTCCCTGTTCAATGAGCCATTTTAGCTGCCTAAAGGTATTCTACATAACAATGATTTTAATCAGCCACATAAAATTTATGAAGCTTCGTAAAAATTAGCCTGAGTTCGAAGAGCTGCGGTGCTTCTTTGGGAACCCCTTCCTCACACTGGCGCCCAGCTCCACCTCTGGTGCTCTGGGAAGGGTCCCAGGCACCAGTGAGGATCCTTGCGCCCACCTTGCCTGTCCAAATCGTGTGCCCGAGGGTGGCTTTGTGCTGTGCCATTCACTTTGGGGTCATACGAATTTCCACACTCTTTACTTATATACAGCTGTACTTCCAAAAATACTAGAGTAACTTCTTTCTTTCGTGAAATGTTGTACTTTTGCACCTATTTTTTTTAACCCTTAAGATGACTGCAGAGATCTACAGCATTGTGCTGTGCTCACTAGACACAGGAATACAGTTTGCTTGGTGCCCCAGAAGTGTGTTTCGAAAGAAATTGGCGTACTCTCTCTCTCTTCGGTTCATCTCTTATAGCCCATGCCCACACAGAGAGTAGCAAGATTTGTGTTTTCCAGCCCATTAAACTGACAGCAGAAATTAGTTTGTGGTATTAAAAACTAAAAAGTTAAATTACAGCTACACATGTCCTTTACGCAATGGGGCGTGTGGAAGATGTTTGATTTTAATGTTTGCTATAATGGAGAATTTAAATTACAATGTTTGTCAAATCTCTAATCTTTGTTACAGAGCAGAATATTAATTACGCTTTTAACTATGAGAGGTAAATAAAACGAGCATCTAGTGCCCGCCCAGGGGTAAACTGCAGATTACTGACAATGTGACATAATGCTCTAAATGTCAGTTTTGTCAAACAAATTAGAGGAACAGCTGAACTATTAGCTTCCTGTTCCGGACCTTTCTTGCAGCCAGCCACGGTTCTGAGCAGCAGGGACCCTGTGCCTGGCAGGCGGGCGGCAGCGCGGCAGAGGGAGTTGCGTGGAAGGAGCAACGTGGGTGAGGACGCAGCCCCCCAGCCCTGAGCCCTCGGGGAGCTCAGAACCCGCGCACAGCTTCCCCCGCAGGCGGCTCTGGGGACAGCAGGCTAAGGCTCGCACCTTGCGGGGGACACAGGGACCCTGCGGAGGGCTGGTGCGGTGCTAACGAATGACGAATGCCCAGTGCCATCCATTCTGTCTCTGCCTGGCTGTGTGTGTGCCCGGGCAGGCCCCGCCCCGGGAAAGGGCCTGCGCCTCTCTGGAGACAAACTCCTGTTGGGTTGCTGTAGCTGCTGCCTCAGACCTGCACTGCGCGAGTGGCCGCTCTAGCTATGAGAGGTGAGATGCAAAGAGCCCTGTCATGGTGGCAGCCAGGGCTTCCTCCCGGGGCGGAGGGCCTGGAGGAAGCAGCGGGCTTTGCTCCACGGGGGCACGTGCCCAGTGCGGGAAGTCCCCTGGCTTCCGGAAGGCCTCGCTTCTGACCTCAGTGTTTTATGATCTTTCGCTGCTTGCCTCCTACAGCACTGCGGAGGTGACCGTAGCATGACCATGGGGTCACTATCAAGCAGACCAGCAGCCTCGGCGTGAGATCATTGAGGGCATGGGGGGGGGACTTGAAGGGGAAGAGGGACGTGAAAGGTGAGGGGCAATAAGTAGGACCGAGAAGACGCAGACTGGGAAGGACTTCAGCGACTCGGGTCACGCTCACTGGGTTTGAATTCGGGTCCTTCTGATGGCGCACACGCTTGCTTTTCCGGGCATGCAGACGTTCCGTGATGCAAGCCATTTATCACAATTCTTTTATGTGGCCAGAGCAGTCATAAGACAGTCTACTGTTGGATGCACACACATGCACACACACATGCACCTCACAGAGGGACTCATTTATCTTTTGGTGTTTTGGTTTGGGGATTTTTTTTTTTTCCTTCAGAGACAGGTTCTCTCTGTGTAGCCCAAACTGGCCTCAAATTCCCAGGAATCCTCTGGCATTGGCCTCCCACGTGGGAGGATTAAAGGGGCACACCATCATACCCAGCTTTGCTCTTTGTAGGGTTGATTTGGGCCTGGTGCCCTCCTGGCCCTTTGGGACATCAGGACACATGCCCTGTGTAGGCCTGTCCCACTCGGAACCAGTTGTCGACAGAAAACCAAGAAAAAATAAAATGGATGGCAGAAGAATCCATCAAATGAGTGTGGTTTTCAGGGGGAAAGCTGGTTTCTCCTGAATCAGGATATGCTGAGGGAAAGGCTGGGAGCCAGGGCTTCCCCTAACGCTAGGGATCTGTTTTGACACCTCAGACAATAATTGCTAGTTCACTTAATTAGGCTATATGCTCGGATCATCCCTTGAATTACCTACCCTAAGATCACTTTGGTGTCTGATGCTCTTTAAATTAAATGTATTTATTGCTGATGGATGTTATTAAACACTGCATCTCTTTTGTTGTCATTAATGAGTGCTGTGGAGTGGGGGAGGGGTTTTCATCAACAGTCTCAGCAAAACCCTCAACATGAACAAAGTGAAAACAAGCAGGCTCAATGAGTCAACTGCGCTTGATGCACAAAGCATTTGGCAAATCTTGGATCTGAACTTTTTCTTCTGTTTTTCCCCCCGCTGAGCTGTTAGACTTGAGCAGGTGTTTCTTTTGCCGACTACAACTGGAGAGATTTGTCATGGAAGAGTGGGCTAGGCATGGACGCGAAGAAAGGCATTATCCAAATTATCCGCAGCGCATTCCCCGTTGGCTCTGCTCACTGGCGCTGCAGGGAGTACGCAGGTGCTCTTGTGGTGGCGGCATTTTCCTTTGCCTGTCTCTCCAGGTAACCGAGCCTCCGGAGGCCAGGTCTGCACCTCCACTGCACATCATGTGTCTGTGCCACACAGGGCCCACCAGGGGTAGGAGGTGCACTTGTGAATTCAGACACACCCTTGTGAATGCACACTCAACTGTGAGAAAAAAATCTCAGTGTTGTTTGTTAGCCTGTTGTCGCTGTGGTAAGATACCTGGTGTAAACACTGGAGCAGAGGAAGATTGATTTTGGCTCAGAATTTCAGAGCTTTCAGTCCACGGTCCTCTGGGCCCATTGTTCCTGGGCCTGTGAGGGGCAGAACATCAAGGTGAGGCAGGTGTGGTAAAGCCAAGCTCAAACTTCACATCAGGACAGACTGGAAGAGGCTGGGACAAGACATAGTCTCTGAGGGCACCTCCAAGTCTGCGCCTTCAACTGGACCCCACCTCATGAGTTCCTATCACATAATAATGTCACTACAATATACACCACTTAGGAATTTAGAGCCCTCAGAATCCAATTGCCTCCCAAGGGGGCTGCCTCCCAAGATGGCGGCATGGGGCCAAGCATCAGCACGAGAGCTGAAGAAGCTGCTGAGAAGGCTTCTGTCTCGTTTTCTTCTTATCTCTGAAGTCCTTACGAGTACCTGTACTTCACAAGTGTTTTCATGTGACCCTCATAATCCCAAAGCAGGTGATGTCCTCTCCCCTTGATTCATTATGAGGAAACCAAGACTGAAGAAAGTTTCAGTGTCTTTTATCCAGAAGCCAAAATGGGAAAGTATAGGTCAGGAGTTCCCCAGCTAGTACCCAGGGGCATAAGGAGGGGTTAACAAAGGTAAATGGAGTTCTGGGGCGATAGCTCAGTGGCCTAAGCGCCTGCTTAGCAAGCACAAGGACACAGGTTCGATCCCTGATACTTCATGCTGTGCTGGCCCAGAATGCCGAGCCTGCAGTACTGGCCACTGAAACTGGGCATGGTGGCACATGCCTGGAATCACAGCAGTGGGGACACTGAGACAGGAGGATCACTAGGAGTCTAAGCTGAGTAGCAAGACCCTGCACCAAATGCATAAATAAATACATAAAAATAATGGTAGGTGGAGCCTGGCAAGACAGCTTAGCGGTCTAAAACACCTGCTTAGGCAAGTGTGCAGGGACTCTGCGGTTCGATCTCCACCACAACATGCCACATCAGCCTCGCCCCAGGGTGGGCTGAGCCAGCCACATACATACATACATACATACATGCATGCATACATACATACATACATACATACATACATAAAATGGTAGGTGGAGATTAGAGGAAAGGCAAAATCGGTTTCCCCCAAAGTTCCTGCATGTTGCTCCCCTGCTCTGCTTCTTGCCTGCACAGGATGTCATGCCCCTCCTCAGGGTGAAGCAGAGTTACCCTGCAGGCTACTCATAACTTGCTTATTTTTCTACAGTGTTGATTAACGGATTATGAAGAAGCTCAGAATTAGTACAGCCATAGGACAGTAATCTAAGAGTTGATTGGAGACTCCGAGTTAGTGGCCTCAAGTTGGCTGATGTAGCAAGACTTTCAGTTCTGTCCTTCTTACTATTAATCACTCTCAAGTTTGCCGATAATTTCCAAAGAGCAATTTTTCTTCCTGCGTCATGAGCAGAATGAGCTGGGGGCCTTCCAGCCACACTGGCAGACAAGCCCCGTGCATGCGCAGTGCGCCCCGCAACTCCAGAGGCTGCTGATGGAGGAGCAATTTGCATCTCATTGGAGATGATTTGAGCTCCCCTTGCTGTCCTCTCCCCGTGGGAGTCTGTAACTGTTCAAAGTGCTCACAACAACACTTCACACAGTGTAGGAACTGTGGGTGATGTCAAATATCAGTACATGCCTGCCGTTTAACACGGGAAAGGGAAGGCGTAAAAATTAGGCTCAGCTGCCAGTCCCGTGTTGGTTGGCAGCAAATGTAAGGGGCACTTCCAGACACCCCTAAAATACTGCCCAGCGTGTGTCCATCCCCACTCTGAGGGTGTCCCGTCCAGCGGGTCAGTCAATGAAGGTCACCTGGGAGAGGAGTGGGGAATGGAGGAGGGGACAAAGGACAGGAAACGCAAGAAATGGAGACAAGACAGGATTCTGATCAAGTCTTGTTTATTCAGGGGAGGTGCTGGGTATATATAGGGAGTGCAGGAATGAGGAAGTCTCGGCTCTTGACGTCAGCAGGTATCTAGGCAACGGAGGAAGGTCCCACCCCCGGAGCGTAGCAGGAGACGTACGGCAAATAGGTGGTATAAGAGGGAATAGAAGCTTAACTCCGCAGAAGAATAAAAACTTAAGAGTGTGGCTGACACCATTATAAAATAGATACCAGTCAAAGGCTTCCCACATGAGGGCGGGAAAGAGCCCAGTCCCATGGGCAAGACAGGCCGCTGCGTTTGAATTGCTTGGGTTGGGGGAGAGGCAGCCTTTCTCTTTGCTTCTGAGAAGGAAGGAAAGTACAGTGTGTGCTGGGTGTACCTCCCCTGAAAGTGGCCAGACCCCTGTGCCACGCAGTGCCTGGATAGGCAGATGGCATCTTTAATGATGAAATCTAATTTTTCTAAAGTGCAAATGAGTGAGAGAAGGAGAAGTTGAAAGCCTGCCATATAGCTCAGGAAGTGTCTCTTGTGTCTGTACCTCTGGCTCCTCAGAAGCGTGTCACTGTCACCTGGGTAGCGGGCTATAATCATGAGGAAGGGGGAAGACAGCCAGTGAGCAAGAGGAGAACCCTCGCAGAGGTCGCAGCCGTCAATTCAAAGTACATCTATTTTAATGCTTTTTAACAATCAGACTTAGAGTTACTTTTTGAGCTATGCATTTGGAACAGCCTCCTCAGGGACTCCCAGGGGAGCACGCAGCTCTGCCACTTGCCACTGGAACTCAGGAAAAGCAGGCTGCTCCCCAAAAGTTGGTGCTGGATGTGAGCTTGTCAAGCCAGAGGTCAGAAGTCACCATCAAAATGCCCTGGAGAAAATGAATGAAAGTAATGGAGACCCAGAGTTTTGTTGGCTTGAGCCCTGCTGCACCTGTGACCCTGGGCAGGTCGCCTGTGTGACCAGTATCTGTGAAGTGGAAGGATGTGGTCCATCCCAATCCTGTTTCTTTGTTGAATAAACCACTCAGCCTGCAGAGTCCCCATTGTGGAGGTAGCAAGTACACTTCAGTGGTGTCCTTTTAGCAGTGTATGCCATGAACTGGGGCTCCGACCACAGTGCCGTCGGATTCCAGTGGATTATGCATGGAAGCTTTCAGGGGTGGTGGTGTCATTGTGGCAGGAAGTGCAGAATGCTGAGGCTGATGACTGGGTGGGGCTTTGGCCAACCTCATGCATCTGTTGTGACCCATATCTCAGGGCACCCAGACAGTGGAGTAGACAATGACACTTAATAAACACAGAGGCATGATGGACATACACTGTCACCATTTTGAAATTCCTAATAAAATAATGGGCATAGGTAATCGTCACTGGTAGCTTAACCAGTTTCACGATGAGATAATGGCGATAGTAGGCCGAGTCTGCTGACAACATCGTAGTGACTTGGCGATTCTAACCGATGTGATATATTGGGTATTTTGTAGTAATTAGTTTTGAACATTTGAATAGTCACAGTACTGGGTTCACACTGGCACTAATGCCACGGCCAGGCTCCGGGGCCTGGAGGCACACTCTTCCGGAGCTCTTCCGCCTCTTGAGTGTGATCTCACCCAGGGCGGGATGCCCTTCCTGGGCCGTTCTGTGCTGCTGCTCATTACTGTGTCCAGGGCAAGGTGTGGCTGTGCTAGAGCGCGTCCCTCGCTCACACAAGGCCCTGAGTTTAACCCCCAGTGCTATATTCCCAAACAGTGACTGTGTCCATGCCAGCCACTAGGGCGGTGATGGCGATCCTTTTAGAGACCGAGAACCCAGACTACAGCCCCAAGACCCATTTATTTATTGCAAAGTGCCAAACTGCAAGTATCCCAACATCTTTTGTCTTAAAAGATAAACACAGTAACACAGGTACCACAGGTTCGCCACCACTGTATTAGGGCATCTTGAGAAATGTGGTGTTTGTTGCTGTGTAAATTAACCAGCAGCTGCCTCTTTATGAAGCTGGCAGCTGTGTGTTTGTGAAACGCTTGCTTAGCTCTGTATAGCCAAGGAGTCACCTGGATTTAATAACAGTGTCAGTACTTAAAGTCGCGCCCACGATAGAAGGTTCTACTGAGTCCTCTTTTCTGGGTGCCAGCACTGTGGCTTACTCTGTTTATTAAACCGGATGCAAAACCACTCCAGGACTCTGCTGTGAGCCTAACCAGCGTTACCAGCAGGGAAGAGGAGGTACACTCCGATGCGACATGAATGAAAATCCCTCTTCCTTACTTGTATTTATAGGCTGGTAGGGGATCGATGGGGTACCAATTCAGTCTTGCTGCAAAGCTATAGCTTTGAAGCCAATAAATTTCAAAAGACTATGCACACGTGGAATTCAGTGGTGTAGGCTGACAGTGAGCAGGGGGACCTGCGACCGCTAATGTACCTTTATTCCCGCTTTTGCTCTGCAGCAGATTGCACCAGTTCCATATTTTCCGTGTCATCACTGGTCCCAGTCCCCCTGGATTCATATGGTCCTGGTGTGAGAAATAAAACTAAACAAAATATTACCAAGGCTGCCAGATACTGCATCTATTATTTTTATGACTGACTTTTTTAGCGTTTAAAATCTTCAGCTGGTTTGGGAAATGACCCTCGGGTACTCAGGAGAGCCGTGACTTACTCCCTGATGGAAGAAGTCTTGGTCAGAGGCGCCTGTGTGCAGGTGGCTCCCAGGGCCACAGTGTGTGACCAGGGCCACGGTGTGTGACTCCCCAACCTGCGGGAGGGCCTGGAGGAATTTCCAGCCCCAGTCTCCCCACCGCAGAGCTGGGGCTCAGCCGCCAAGGCACAGAGGCTGGAGTAGGATGAGCAGGGAGAGGCCATGGCTCAGGGGGCCTCTCCGGGTAGGAGAGAGGACTAAGGGCGGGCTGTGGGGGAGCAGCAGAGGAGAAGGGAGGGAAGTGCGTTCCAAGCTGTTGTGCGAATACTGTTCGTGTTCCGAAATATGCACGTTATGTGTGCGCCTTCAGTCCCTCCTGCTCCCTGTCCTAGGCCATTTTCTGTTGCTCTAAATTCCATGAAGTAAGGGCCACAGCTCCACGGATTAAAGCGCCTGGTTAGGCAGACACAGGGACCAGGGTTCCACCCCCGCCCCATGCCATTTCCACCGCAGGGCACACTGAGACTGCGACTGACACTGGGCGTGGTGGCGCGCGCCTGTAATCCCAGCGCTTGGGAGGCTGAAAACAGGAGTATCACTACAAGTCTGATCTATGTAATGAGACCCTGCAGGCCCAGTAATAAATACATAAAAACAAATAATAAATGAACTCCAGGAAGTAGGTAATTTATCGAGGGAATTCGCTTCTTTCTCATGTAGGTCCAGTGTCGAGGCAGCGGCCCTCTTGCTGTGCTGTGACTTGGCAGAGAGCACCCCAGGCCTCTCCACTCTAAGGTGAAGCCTGACCCAACCCCCAGCAGCCCCCTCAGCACCCCTTGTCCTCACCCAGAGCCATGCGCCTGGGTCACAGAGGTGGCGAACCGCTGGCATGCGAGCCACAGCTGCTGCTGGTTACCATCAAAGCTCTAGCAAGTGCACCATCACAGGCCTAGGATTACTTGGGTGTGTCCTTCCCAGAGCATGGGACTTTGGGGGAACACTGAACCCCAGCAACCCCTTAGAAAACTTGAAAGATAAAATAGCCACACCCATGCCTGAACAGGTGTTTTCAGCTGCCAGCATCCTTTTACTGCTTCCAGCAGCTTAAAAAGCAGTAGACTGTGGCCTGAGCCACGTGGCAGCCCTGTGCTCATCAGCAGGCACCGAGCCAGGAGCTCCGGCGCTGGCGTGCGGCAGTCAGTGTCTGTCCATCTGTCTGTCCACTCAGCCCCCTTCTCCACACATTTGTTTACATCAGGGAAATAAGGCATGTAACCAGGCAAGCAGAATAATGGGAACAGACCAACACATGCCGAGTCCCTGCCGCAGTCCAGGAATGTTCTGCCCCTGTGAACTGAGACCAGAGCCCCGCCCCAGGCAGCCCCTGTGTGGTGTGGTGTGCGCTGCAGCGGGAGTAAAGCCCTGGGTGCAGACTCCGCACAGTTCCCAGGTCCCACTGAGCTGCGCTCGGAACTCGCACGTCTCCCTGCGGGTGAGCAGCGCTTCTGAATCAGCCCAGGGTCCGTGGTTAGTCAGCGTTGGGGTCTCCTGCTCTCGCCAGTGACCAGCTGGCTCTAAGTCGTGTTTAGTTCCCCAAAAAGCTGTTTAACATATGAAGTTATTGGACTGCTTCTGTTCTCACATGTCAACTTCACTGAGGACGTGTCAGTTTTTATTTCCATAGATAACTTCATGTGCTTGAGCCCCTTATTATACCTCATGATAACAGTGAGTATCATCTCGCCGTGTGAGGCATCTGCATATCTGCATCGTGATTTGGAAGTGATTACAGATTGTGATACACTTAACTTCAAATTGTTTTAAAAGAAAGCTGGTCTTATCCAAACATTTTGTGTTCATCTTGTAAGTTTAAAAGTCTGACTCCTTTGGCCATATCAGCCTCCCTCATGGCCCACCAAACTGTTACTCTCAAAAATACTTTTAAAACCTCTAGTTGGCACCTGATCGTAGAGATCTGTGGGCTGCAGCACAAGATTTCAGTATGTACATAAAACGTGTTCCAGTCGCATGGGGTGTTGGCATGTCCGTCCCCTCACATGTGTAGCATTAGGGCTGGGGAGATAATTCGGCAGTCTAATCCCCTGCCTGGCAAGCACAAGGACCCAGGTTCAATGCCCAGTACTGTATGCTATGATGCCCCCAAAACCAGGCGTGGTGGCACACGCCTGTAATCCCAGCACTAGGGAGGCTGAGACAGGACAAACACTACAAGTCCAAGCAGTGTATGAGATTCTACACTAAATAAATAAATGATTTTCAATCTTTTTAAATAAAAATATGTAGGATCTCTTCTTGTTGGGGACATGAGAATCTCTCTACTGATTACTTTGAAGCTTGCAGTTAAGTATTGAGCATCATGGTCACCCTCTGTGCTGGGGAGCATTCAGAGCCCTCCTCCTGTCCAGCTGCCCCTCTGGCTGACCCCTTCACTCCCCCCAGGCTCCTCGTCCTCCACTCACCACCCCCGCCCCACTCTCCAGCTCTGCAGGACCCGACTTCCGCCACTTCCTGCACCCTCGTGGTCCATCTGCGACCACAGTGATGGGATCTCAGTCTCTGTGTGCTGAACCAGTGCCGTGGGCAAGAGACAAGCCCCACACGGCGCCCCTGGCCTGCCCGAAACTCCAGCTCTTCTTTGCTATCAGCACAGGCCTGCTACCCGCTAGTGCCGAGTTGAAGGAGCCAAGTGGGCAGCGGGTGTTCCCCGCAGCACTCTGCGCACTGCGGCACGGTGGGCACTTCCTTTACTTATTGTCTGAAGCGCTGGGAGTTCCTGCTCGTGGCACAGAAAATTTTGCTCCTTTTGTGGTGTTGGCGCACTCAGAATGCATCTGAAGTCTTTTTACTTCCCTCTCCATTGCCCACGTCCCCTCCTCCATTTCCTGGGCTCCTGCCTATTTGTAAAAGCTGTGTTTTGCTCTTTCCTTACACGTGGAGTGTTTAAGCTGACTCATTTCAATCAACGATGAACTTTCAAAGTGCATCCACTTTCCCACTGATGACTGCAGCTCGCCTTCCCTCGGGGCGGCATGGTATGTCACTGACGCAAGGGCCACCTGTCCTTTCTCCACTCATCTGCCGATGGCCTCTCCACCATCTGGCTGTTGGGATTGTGCTGCTGTAAACGCAGGCAGGGAAGATCCCGTAATAGGAGGTCTTCAACTCTCTTAGGAAGATCCCTAGGAGGGGATGGCTGGCTTGGATGGAATTTCTAGGTTCGGTTTGCTGAGGAATCTCCGTCCTGATTTGCACAATGGTTGTACGA
Source organism: Octodon degus (assembly GCF_000260255.1). Taxonomy (NCBI): domain Eukaryota; kingdom Metazoa; phylum Chordata; class Mammalia; order Rodentia; family Octodontidae; genus Octodon; species Octodon degus. The sequence goes on from NW_004524651.1 coordinate 11,235,348, forward strand.
GTTTACATTCCCACCAGCGCTGGAGAAGGGCTCCTCCTGCTTGCCAGCAGCCCTGCCAGCATTTGCTGTGTTTGATTTCCTGATGGCTTCTGGAGTGATGACACAGTTAGCCGAGGCAGGAGAGTACTTCCTCCTCACTACCCGCTGTGGCCTCCCGCTGGCGTCCACAGCTGGCCTGCCTTTCCAGAGGAAGGCTGAAGCAAGGGGCGTGGCTTGCGCAGGGAGCTGGGGGGCTCATCTCCACATAGGAAACATCCGCAGGTGTGTGAAGTTCTCTGGCCCTCTGGCTGGGGGCCCTGGACAGCTGCCTGCCCCGGGGCTCGGTTTCCCATGTGCAGTATGACTAACGACCGCAGCTCCATGAGGGACGTTGATCAGCAGGCTTACCCAAGTCCTCAAGGTTCCCGTACTTATTTTCACAGTGTACTTTATCAGGTGCTGTGCTAGTTCAAGATGAAACAATTAGTTGTCAGGCCACTGTGTTCTTTCCTTCAGGTTTCTAAACCACATTGGTGGCAGTTTGCACAGCTGTGTCTTGAAGGTGACAGCCCCGTAATCATTTCAGCTTGTTCAGTCGGATCTTGGTGATCTGGTGTAAGGTATGGGCTGTCGGACTTAACCAGTGACTATTTGGTCCCTACTACGAGGAGAAATTAAATAGTTCCTGGCTCCAGTTTCCTCCTCATCCCTTATTAAGTCTAGGCACACAATCATAAAAGCCAGGTCCAGAACGCCATGCGTCCCCCGTCCTGTCTGATGGGGCTCCATTTCTGCCAGCCTTGCCATGCCTGCAGTGCCAGAGCGCGGGCTTCCTTGTACGTGGAGACGTCTCCTCCGAGGGCAACACTGCACTTCCGGCCAGGGCCCTGAGCCTTTCTGGAGGGATCTTCAGTAGAATGCGCAGGGACAGTCGCACTCCATGGGGAACCACATGCTGCAGCCCCTCGTGGTCCTGACCCAGCAGCATGACAAACACCCACGCTGTGGGTGACCCCGGGGCCCGGCGGCAGATGTCCAGCCTGCATGTCGCACGGTGCAGGGAGGAAGACCAGGGGACACTTGTGCCTCCTCCCGGGCTGCACTCTGTCCTCCTAACACCCTCGTCTTCAGGGGACACATTGCCGACAAGTGGCACCTTCTGTTTTCTTCATCGCTTGTCACATAGAACCAACAAGGTTTGGAGTTTTTTGCCCACTTCCTACCTCTTGTTCCATATTTTTATCTTTCCCCAAGAAAGAAGTAAGAAGAAAAACTGACATCTAAATAAGCATGAGCTGCAATACCCACTCCTTGCATTTGAATTCGTTGCACATTTCTCTTTCACCTTGTTATTCTGGTTTGTAATTTTAGGGCTATGACTGTTTTTACTTCTTATAGTTTATTTCCAAGCAGGATTACAAATTTTACTAAACTTTGTTTGAACACAAAATTCGGGGGTCTCCCAAGCCCACACACAGGCACACAGCATCCTCTGCCAAGTCGTGCTCCAGCAGTCATTTTCTGTAACCTGTCAGCCTTGGCTGACCCCTCAGTCACCCCTAGTCCACAGCTCCCAGCAGTGTCGGCCCTGTGGTGGCTGCTGCGTGGTTTTGGGCCACTCTGTGTGGCCTGCACCCACCATCTTGCTGTGACACAGAGCAGGCTCGCTGGCCTGAGACTCCAGGTGCACTACGTGTTCACCTCCCTCGCCCAGCCCGGACAGCCACCGCTGCTCTTCAGGTCCCCGTGGTCTTGCCTTTCCCAGATCGTCAGCTGCTTGGAGCCATGCCACCCCCACCCTTCACAGCCCAACTGCCTTCGGTTGACAGTTTGCATTACATTCCCTCCATGTCCTCTCCTGATTTGGTGGTCCATTTCCTCTTAGCACTGAGTAATCTCCCACGGGATGGACCACTGTTTATTTGCCCACTCACCTGCTGAAAGACATTTCCGGTGCTTCCAAGTTTTGACAACCAGGCTTGAAGCTGCTGTAAACGTGCACATACAGGTACTTGCGTGGACACACCGTCAGTCCTGCTGCGAAAGCACCAAGGACTCTGAGAGTTCTATCATGGTAAAAATCTGTTACTTCGGTAAGAATCTGCCAAACTCTTCCAAAGGGAAGCATTGGCTTGTATTCCCACCAGAGCCGAGTGGGAGTTCCTGCCCTGTTCCATCTTCGCCAGAATGGGATGGTGCCGGTGTGCTGGGCTTGGGCTGTCTGATCAACAGAGCTGTTGAGTAGTACCGGTGCCGTCTGGGCATCTTCCTTTGTGCTGTACCCACTGAGGCCTTCGGTCCACTTTTATAACCCTATCGTTTGTTTCTTGTTGAGATTTTGGAGTTCTTTGTGTATTATGGATGCAGGCCTTTACAGATGTGACTTTTGCGCAGAGTTTCTCCCAGCGTGCGGCCTACCTTTCCTCCGCAGGAGCACGCATGGAGCAGACATTTATCCGTTTAGCCAGGCTTGGCTTATCCTTGTGTTCTTCGTGCATCGTGCCTTTGGGGCTTTACCCAAAAGGTCGTCACCCTGCCCAAGGACCTCTGGACCTTTTCTGTGTTCTTATCTGTGGAGCTTGTCATTTTGTGTTGTACACTGTGGTCTTTTCCCAGTTTTTGAGATAATGTTTGTAAAGGATGAGAGGCCCAGGTCTCGATTTCTTCTTGCGTGTAGATAGATAGCTGTCCCATCACCATTAGTGGCCAATTATTCTTCTCCCCATGTGCCACTGCCTCCTGGCCAGTACTCGGTGACCACAGTGTCTCCGGAGCCTCACGGCCGCCCAGCTCCACTCCACTCGCTGTTTGTCCTCCATGTAGCCGACTCCTGGGTGACTTCCTGACTGGAGCTTCCTAGTAAGGAAGTGCTAACCCTCCCTCTTAGCTTTTCTCCTCAGTGTTGTACTGGCTATTTTGCATATTCTCTGTTCCACATAGACTTCAGAATGTATTTATTCTTATCTACAAAATAAATTTCTGGAATTTTTATTGGAATCAAATTGACTCTATGGAGCAATTTGGAAAGAACCTACAATGTGACGTTGCTGATTTTTCAATTTATTTTCTTCTTTCTTTCTTTCTTTCTTTCTTTCTTTCTTTCTTTCTTTCTCTCTTTGGTTTTCTTAAATATTTTTAAGGGTTTTTTTTTCTTCAGTTCTAGAAATTGCAGCCAGGGCCTGTGCAATGATCTACATCTTTAGCCCTTTTTACATGTTTGATTTTGAGTGAAGGTCTTGCTGTGCTGCCCAGCTGAGGCCCAAACCTGTGATCCTCTTGCCTCAGCTGCCCAGAGTGCTGGGATGACAGGCATGTGCCACCACGCCCAAATCTTAAATCCTTTAATCAGTGTTTTTAGTGTTCTTCTTACAGATTTGAATACATGATTTGTTAGGTTTTTGCCTAATTATTTCTCTACTGGAGGTACTGCTTTGTTTTTTACTTCACATCCCATCTGTTGATTGTTGAAATTTAAAAATAAATTGGCTTTTGTCTAGTATCAAAAGTCACATCCTACAACCTTGCGACAAATTCTCAGTAGTTCTACATTTTCTGTTGATGCCAGGTTTTCTACTAAGACAATCCTGTCATCAGTAAACAAAAACAATCTTATTTTCTTTCTAACGTAGTTTGCCTTTTTTTCCTTCTTGCATTATCTAAGACTTCCAACAGAATATTGAAAAGCAGTGGGTGGCATGCTTATGTTATAGATATTAATAGAAAAGCTTTTAGTTTCTCAGCATTAAATACAGTATTAACTGTAGGATTTGAATAGCTATTCTTTACTGAACTGAAAAAATTCTCCTCTACTGTCACCTTACTGAAAGATTCTTTGTTTGTTTTGCAGTAGTAAAGTTTGAACCCTAGGCCTTCACAGTAAACTGTATCCCCACTTTTTTCTTTTGAGACTATGTTTTGCTAAGTTACTAAAATCCTTAGACTGAATTTGAACTTCCGATTCTCCTGCCTCAGGCTTCCATGCTCTTGGAGCTAGAGAAGTGTGCCGCATGCCTGGCTTGCTGAAATCTGTGATGAGTAAAGGCTGCTGGGTCTCGTCAAATTTCTTTCTATATCTTTTGATATGACCATGTGATTTTCCTTTTATATCTGTGATAAATTCCATACATTATGTTTCAAGTGTTGAACTGGGCTTGCATACCTGGGGTAGACCCCACTGGATCGTGACAAGTACTTCCACTTGTAAATTGTCCGCATGCATGTTCATGTCAGCTGTGCAAGCAGTTTTCTGGCCTACTAATGTCTTTGTCATATCTGGGTGTTAAAAGAATGGTGGCCTCATAGAATGAGCCACAAATGTACCTGGTTCCACTCTTTATCATTTGGAGGCGGTGATAGAGAATTGGTCCTATTTCTTCATTAAATGTTTGGCAGAATCCACCAGCTAACCTGACACCAGTGCTTTCTTTCTTGGAATGTTATTAATTATTGAGTTAATAACTTTCATGGGATTTAGGCCTCTTCTGATCAACTGTTTCTACTTGTGTGAGTTTTGACAGATTATATCTTTCAAGCAATTGCCATTTCCTATAAATTATCAACTTTGTAGATACAGATAAACTCATAATATTCTTGATAATCCCTTAATTTCCATGAGATACACAGTGATGTCCTTTATGCACAATATCAGTAATTTCCATCTCCTCTCTCTCTTCCTTACCTTGGCCAGAGGCTTACTAACTTTATCAATCTTTCAAACAACTGGGTTCTTATAATTTTTTGTTACTGATTTTCTCATTTATGTTTTATTTATTTGCACACTAATTTCATTATTTCTTCTGCCACTCTTAGACATAATTTGATTTTCTAGTTTCCTTAGATTATTGTTTTTTCTGAG
>NW_004524651.1:11240281-11277774 GCF_000260255.1 Octodon degus
TTCAAGCTATAAATTTTCCTCTAAGTACTATGGATGCACTCCACAAAATTTGATTCTCTATTTTCATTTAATTTTTTAATATTTCTCTTGAGATTTATTTTTTAGCGTATGTATTATTTTAAATGTTGTTTATCTTCAAATACTATGAACTCTTCAGCTATCTTTATATAACTGAATTCTAGTTTAATTCCATTTTCATCTGAGACTATTGTATATATCCAATTTGTTTCGGTTACTTTTCTCTCATTGCTGGGGCAAAATACCAACACCCAAAATTAAGGAAAGGTTTATTTAGCTCACAGTTTATGGAGGTTTCAGTCCACACTTGGCTGGCCCCAAGGCAGAGTGACGCATGGCCGAGGGTAGCAGTTCATGGCACAGAAAACAACAAAACAGCAAGAGCAGAAGGAGCCGCAGCTGCTGCCGAGAGCAAGCCTCTCCCTTGCTTACATTGCATTCAGGCTATCCGTGGGTGCAGCACTCACACCCCCGATCCCAGCAGCACTCACACCCCCAATCCCAGCACTGGATCATGAATTAATCACAAACCCTAGAAGCTGCCCCATGATGCATCAGGGTTTTGGGGGATGCCTAGGTACAAATCATAACAGAGTTGTTCTTAGTTTTTTTAAGATGTGTTTTATGTGCCCAAATGTGGCCTATCCTTGTGCGTCTTCCCTGTGAATTCTGCTGCTGTTGGGTGAGATGTTCTGAATGTGGGTTAATCCAATGATGGAAGGCACTGTCACCTGCTCCGTGTCCTTACTGATTTCCTGCCGGGTGGTTCCATCCTGTACTGCAGAGGAATGTTGAAGTCGTCAGCTGCAATCATGGATTCCTCTTTCTTCACATTGTCCTGTCACCTTTTATAAGAATCCATGGCTCTCAGTGTGACCAATTCTACTTGGGGAGAAAGGGCCACAGGAACGAGGACAAGAGAGCCAAGAAGACAGAAGCTGGGTTAGGTGGTGGTGACTCGCCTGCCTGGTTGATGAGAAGACCCTCAGAGCAACAGTATTAATGTTTATTGCCTAGCAACTAATAGCCGACATTAACCAGTCAGGATGCTTATCTCAGGACTGAGGTAGCTTGTTTGTTTTAGGCACTGAGACCTAGTCCTGCCCTCACACTTTGGACCAATCCCGGCCCCTCTTGTATTTGGAGACAAAGCCCGGCTGAGCTGTTCTGGCCAGCTCTAACCTCACGCACTCCTGTCTGCGCCTCCTGAGCAGCAGGTGACTCCTGGGTGCTGACGCTCCGCTCTCACATGAGCAGACACTGAGCAGGCTTCTGCCCCTCAGGCCGCCTTGGAGCCAGCGGAGTGGGCGCGCTTCCTTCTCAGGTGTTCTGGGCTCCATCTCAACAGCTGTGCTCGTGGGAACACGTTTTCTCTCCAGGAAACATGCTCTGCTGTCCTGTGTCCCCAGGAGTGCTTAATGGAGGACTGAGATAACTAGCCTCATGATTCTGGTGAAAGACTCACTTTCTGCGCTGAATTTCTTTGATTTGCTTTGGACTGATTTACGCAGATAGCTGCTTCTACATTTTGGTTGTTCTGTTCTCGTGGAGAGGCAGAGTCCACTCTGCCAGACTTCCCTCTGCCTATTCTTTATCAAATTCCTCTTTCTCAAGGTCAGGAAAACACCACTAATGTTCTTCTTGTATTGCTATTGTCCAGGTGAGGCGTGTTGGCAGTGGAGGCCTCAAAGTGAGGCTTCCAGTGGAAAAGATCTTGTTCCTTCCACACCTGCCACTTGTGTGTGAGTGAACCTCAGTGACGTGACAGGAAACACTTCCTTGTGGCTCTCTAAGCACAGGTCAGCCTCATTAAGGGCCTGCAGCACGTGCTCAGCTCAAAGGCAAGTGGAATCAGAGCTCTCCAGGCCAGGCAGGCACGCACGCAGGGGAAGCTGGTGTGGAAACTGAAGAGACAGGGTGAGGTGGGATGGCGACGGAGCCCCGCCAGGCGAATGCCCCGTGGAGAGCGCAGATACCCTAAGATGCAGGAGAAACCAGGAACCCAGGCTTTACGGGAACTCAACTTTTATGTGTTGGTAGACACTTCAAATTTAAAAATAAAGCACTTTATGGCCCAGGTAAAGCATGGTGATTGGCACTTCTGCTCGTCATGAATAATGGCATTAGCTTAGTGGGAGGAGAAAAGGGGTAAAAGCGAACATCATGTGACTACTGCCCACGCCTGCTGGGCATGTGCAGCATCCCTGTGGCCTCAGCACTGTGGGGAGCCTTCCTTGCTTCTGCTGCCAGGACAAGATGCTTGACACACCTTGCAGGAGAGGACACATTTGGCTGATGGGTGAGAGGATTTGGTCCATGGCGGGGGAAGGGCCCAGTGGGGGAAGGCTGCGCACAGCATGGCAACCAGGAAGCAGAAGAGGAGACAGGAGCCGCACCTGCACAGCCACGGCCCCCACAACCTGCCTGCTCGACCAGGCTGCACCGCCTGCTGGCACGCTCGCTGTGGATCATCAACAGATGCATCAGTAATGGGCGCAGTGCCTGTGTGCTCCAGTGACCTTCCACAAGCCCAGCTCTGACCACCGGAGACTTTGGGGGAACATTCTAGAGCTAACCTGTAGCACACCTTATTAAACACATTATTGGTGATTTTCATTCATCTGTTGGAAAATGAATCTTTTTCCCCTGCACCAAGTTTTAGCAATTAAAAGGGCAACTTATTAATGAAATCATTCTGTCTTCAAAGTATGAAATTAAAAGATGAGTATAACTACAGGCAAGAAAGCATTTGGATTATGAATCATTTAGAATGATAATAAAGATTATCCAGATGGTCTCATGTTGCGGCACCTCCTAGTGCCTTAGCAATCACCTAATTGGGGTGCAATTTTGATTATGTGGCTCATTTTCAATTCTGCTGTGTCCTAGGTCAATCCGTGTCAGAATGATTTACTAGAAGTAGCTGCCATTTTTCTTTGTAAGTGTTTCTAGATGCTTGAGCGGAATTAGAATATTTTAGCATGGTATTTTTGGGGGGGTGGTGTGTCATTTTCTTAAACTTTATCCCTTTTCCTTAAGCATATTGAATTCAATTCTTGTCTGTCTGTCTTGGTGTATAAAACAGCTTCTTATTGTAAGATGCTGTAAAAATTTGTTTTACTATTTTATTTAATGCTTGCTTCCTGTAGGGTTTTATGGCTTTTTCTGTAGGTAGCTACGATTTTAGGTTACGAGTTTCTTACGATCAGTGAGCAGAATACACAAGCAGGTGTTGCCCTCCCAACCTCTTTGCACCCTGCTCCCCCTCAGAGGGAGCAGGGAGGACTTAGCCCCACCACGATGCCTGGAGGCCCAGTGGACTGATGGGGCTTTCAGTGTACTGGGGCATAACCCCACTGTAAGGCAAGAAGCACCTCTAATTCCAGTTTTGTCTGGGAACATCTACTGGACTCTTTCACTCCACATATTGCAACCTAGATCTTCATCTGGTAAGAAGTTAGTAACTCTAGAAGAGTGGTATACGGATGAGGATTGTATTTTTCAAGGACCACTGGTCATTTTAATTTAGCTTGTAGTCAGAAGAACACGATGTTCTCAGCTGCACTTTTCCCTCTGGATGAGCAGGGGCTCTCTCTCACTGCTCGGTGTGCAGCCTGCTAGACTCTGACATATAAAAGCACACACATTGGTGCATGAATGACTGTGGCTGGTGCAGTAGAGGTTATTTCTGCACAGCAGTCAGCATGTGCATACCGCACTGTCCATCCCACGCATGCCTGCATAATGTACCTCTCTGTCTGAAGGAAACTGGCCAAGAAGCGGAAGGAGACGATGAGCAGCACTCGGCAGGAGATGACCGTGATGGTGAACTCCATGGACAAGAGCTATGCTGAGCAGGGCACGAACTGCGATGAGGCTTTCGCGTTCATGGACACACACAACCTGAATGGGCGATGTAAGTGACACACTCCCTGCTTTAGCAAACTCCCCTGCTCGCTGGCGTTCCAGGAAGCACTGGGGAACTAAAACTACGAAATACTACTTTCTCGGCTTATATCATCCTGAATACTCTGGGCCCAGGGTCGCTAAGATGTTGCTCATTGGGCCAGGTCCCCGAGCATGGGGAGCTGCAGCAAAGTTGGTGCAAATTCCTCCAGGCAGTGCACAGGGGCTTCCTGGTCTGGAGGAAGACAGCTGCTTCTCAGCATCCTTCAGGTTGTTCAGATGCCATTTCTAACCACGCCAGGTGCAGACTGACGCAAGGAAAGCCTGTTCTAAAACAGTTCCCCAAATGACGGTAGCAAGTTAATTGTCTGTTTGTTTAGCTGACAGGCTCTGCCTTTATTATAGGGCTCTCTATGGCAATTAATAAATTAAACCGTATTTAGCTTCACACCAGGTGGGTACACCAAGCTCAGGTAGTTCCTTCCCGCACTGCCACCTATGATCCAGGTACCAAGAATTATTTCTGGAAACCAACAATTAGGTTGATTATACGATGTGCAGAAGGAGCAGTGGCTCAGTCCCTGGTGGTTTTCTCCAGGACCAGAGGCAGGCCCCCTGGGAGTACCTGTGTTCAAGGTCAGGGGTTGCTCCAACCCCATGCATGAAGCCAGGGGCTGCAGACTGCCATTCCCCACCCCACAGTCAGGCCTGCCTGAGCATGTGGGCAGAAGCCAGGCCAGGCTGGTGGGCCTCCTGACTACGAGCGGCATGAAGATGAGAGCCGTTGCCCACCTTTTCGTAGAAATTTCCCTTATTTGGGAGCAAATGTTGTTTTCATTTAAAACACTATATATGCAATGCGATCAAACTACATGGTAAATGTTTAAATGCTTTAGACTAGAGTACAAGATACATTGCCCATAATGCCCTCAGAATCCTCCCTCTCCCTTTGTATGTGCTGATCCCGTCACTGTGGCCACTTTCTGAGTTCTGCAGTCCTCTTTCCTACTGTGCTTATGAGGTATGATCAGAAATATGGTGAAGGCCATTGATGAGGGCCCTATAACGGAAAGCAGCCTTGTAAAAACTTGACACCGCGTCCTCGGCCGCTCTGTTCACTGAATCTGGCATCGTGTGATTTTGGCACTTCCCCAAAATCAACATGACCACGAAAGGGAAGCATTCTGAATCAGTTCAGGATATTTAGGCAGCCAAGACAGTGAAACCACAGACAAAGAAGAAGATCTGGAGAACGGCTTCAGAAAGTGTCCAGACAGTGGGCCAAGTGCTTTCAAGGTGAGGGGAAGTACTGTGAGAGGGATGAATGGCAGTGTAGCTCTATCTCTAATAAATTACCTTTAATTTAAACATTCGTCCTGTACTTCAGTCACACCTGTCACACGGATGGTTGGGACTTTTACAGCAGCAGCTCTTTCTTGAGCATCTGTGTGAAAGGGACCAAGGAGCATAGCTCAGCTGCAGAGCGTTTGCCCAGCATGTGCTTGGCCCTGGGTTCCTCCCCAGCGCCTCCAAACGGAGGGACCACCTAGACGCACTGTACATTCTCGCTTCCCAGGATAACCTGTTACGTTTCCAAGCTTTCTAATGCATGGTGCAACGCCTCATGAGCAAGTTCACTGCTGATGACCACCTCAGCAGGACACTCCAGCCGCCGCCAGAGGCATTCAAGTTGGAGCACAGGACTTCTGGCAAGAGGGTGGAGTAGTGAGCAACAGAGAAAGAGCCTCTCCAAGATCTGTGGACAGACGCTGGAACACAGCAATGTGGAGAAGAGAAAGAGGAGGAAAGCATGTGCCCTGGACCCAGGATGGACCTGCAGCGAGGAGTGAAGCCCACACAGAGCAAGGGGAAACGGAACAAAGAAGGAAGTGACAAGTGGCAACTTCTCCCTGAATCTGGACCCACTGGGTGGGACCAGGTGGCCCTGCAGACACAGTGACTATTGCCCCCCAGAGGCCTCCACAGAGAACACGCCGTACGATGGAGCAGTGAATGCAGAGGACTGGTGGCTGGCTGTGTTTGATGCTGTCATTATTGCTGGTTATACCATGTCCGCCAGAGTGACAAAATTGTTCTGAGCGCTTGTTCTTCCTGCTATACCAAGAATGAGATTGCCTAAAGGTCATAAAATACTATAGGCCCGTGCCCTAGAACCAGAGGCCGGGCCAAGTAGGCAGGAACTTCTCATCTTCTACAAACTGATGAGGTAGGATCGTGCAATATTCTCAGAACCCAAAACCCAGTTATGTATTCCTGGGAGATATCTCTGAGAAGTGTCATTTCCTAAGGATTCTGAATACAAGCAATAAAGCTACTCACCCTAGGCAGTGTGCAGGCACTAACCTAGGAATTAAACTAAAAAGAAAATGAGAAGACACATAAACGAGATGTAGCCTCAAATATCCAGCTCACCAAAGGCAAATCCAGGGGGCAATGAAGCAGAACAACACACAAACCACCCACCTGGCCTCTCTCATAATATCAGAATTAATAAGGCAAATAAATCAGGCTCTAGAAAAAGTCAAATCAAAAATAATTCCTCAGGCCAGGGAGAAAGCTCAGGGTTTAATCCCTGATACTGCATCCCATGCTGGCCCTGCGCAGTGCCAGCCACCAAAACTGAGCATAGTGATGCACGCCTGTAATCTCAGTGCTGGGGCAGCTTAGAGAAGAGGATCACTATGAGTTCAAGCTAAATAGTGAGACCCTATACCAAATAAATACATCTTTAAAAATAATAATAATTTCTCAGATAACTAAAGATGGTTACCACTATGAAAGACATGCTTAATGACTCTAGGTCAGATATAGATTTAAAAAAATAGAGCTTAGGAAAATAATGAAAACCATGGATGCCCAACATAAGAAATAAATGGAATCCATAACAGAGATGCAAACAAATATCCAGGAGTCTAAACGTTCCCTTAAAATATCTGTAGCAGGATGAGCCAGTATGAGAACAGAATCTCAGACGTGGAAGGTAGGGTTGAGGTTATCAGTCATGAGAAGAAGGTGTGAGAGGACGCGAAGAGAAATAGCATGAGGCTGATCAGAGTTCATGAAAAAGCGGACAGCACAAATGACATAGAACACCTATTTACAGGTGTTACAGCAGAAAACTCTCCTGGCGGGGAAAAAGAATTTGATACACAGAAGAGTGAAGCCTGTGTAGAATTCCAGCTATCCATGATGAAAAAGTCCACAGGAAGGCACGTAATAGTCAAGATTCCAGAAACTCAACACAAGAACAGAACATTAAAAGCTATCAGAGAAAAGAAACAAATCACCTGTAAGTTCACTGGGGAAGTGCTGAAAGTCCCACAGTGCCAGATTCAGTGAACAGGGTGGCCGAGGGCACCGCACCATGCCATTACGAGGCTGCCTTTCCATCACAAGGCTCTTATGAATGGGATTCTCCATATTTTTGATCATACCTCCTAAGCACACTGGGAAAGAGGACTGCAGAACTGACTCAGAAAGTGGCCGGAATGAACTTACTGGCCACTGACCCAGAACTGACTCAGAAAGTGATCAGAGTCACAGCTGACTTCTCAATCCAAACCTTCAAGTCACAGAGAGTTGAGTGAAGTGTTTGAAGCCCTAAAAGAAAACAGCTCCACCCTAGCTTCTGTACAGGGGCTCACTCCGCAGTGTGGAGGCCGGCCCAGCACCGCGTGCGGTGCCAGGCATCAAACCCAGTCCTTGGGCTTGCCAGGCTGGGACCGAGACTGCTGAGCTGTTTCCACAGCCCTTCAACCTGGATTGATGTACCCAGAAAAACTGTCATTTAAGATTGTTGGAGAAATCAGATACTTCATGACAAAGAACACCTGAGGCTATGCATGACCACTCCACCAGCATTCCAGAATGTTCTAGAGGACATTCTATAAAGTGATAACAAGGACTACAACACCACGAGCCCCAAGAGAATGAATCTACCAGGCACGTCAGGTTGGACCATGGGACATTCTCACCTGGGCAGGAAGATTAATTTGGAAGTTACATTTTTAAAAATCAGTATCTTTGTAAACAGCCTAAATGCTTATATGCAAAGGCCTCCTGTCCAGCTGGCACTGTGGGCCTCCACGGCCACCCTGCTCTCTGGTGTGGTCTAATGATCGGAGCAGCAGAGTTCCCACCTGCCTTCTGCCCTCTCAGCAGCGTGTAGGTCTTGTCCAGTCGACTGAGGGCAAACCTCCCTGGGGCAAAGGCTGTAATACTCTCAGTGTCTTGAAATCAGAGTGCAGCTGCTGGCAGACACCTTCCCCGGGCTGCCAGCCCACCCTGTGCTGTCCATGCCTGGTGTGCAATCTTGTAGGGCTACGAGGAAGCGCTGTAAGCTCCAGGGTGAGTCACTTTGAGAAGTGGAAAAATAAGACTGGAAAATATGCACGCACTCATTTGTGAGAGTGAAAAATAATCTCTCCAACCAAAGTGGGTCGAAGTAGTACCATGTACCGTAAAATGATATGAAAAAGAGAACATAGGTATGGGTAGTTGGCAATGAGCTTAATTTGTATACTAAAAGAAAACCACATTTTAAAATATCTTACTTTGACAAGAAGGTAAAAGTAAATGTAGCTGTTTGATGTTGCTTTGTACATTTTTAACAACCATGTAGAAAAGTCTGCATGTATCAAGGAATGTTACTGGCCCTGACCCCAGCGTGGGTGCTGAGAATGAATGGTTTTCATCAGTTGCTCTTTCCCCAGCAGCTGACCACAAACATGCATTGTAAATGTAACCCTTCTCTATGTTAGAAAATATAAACATGATGAACATCGTGGGATGTGGTCCTTGTTCTGCCATTTATTCATTCTCCCTTGAAAAATATATACAAGGGTAAAAGCGCTGTCCGACAGGACTGCTGCTGAGAGCTAAAGTATATTAGCCTGCCATCAGAATAACAACAACAGTGTCCAAGGGACCTGCCGCAGTTCCCATAAACACAGTGACATCATCGTATATTAGCACCCTGATCAGGGACTCAGTGTCAAATCAATCACGTAAATACCTCAGAGGACAGCAGACACAGTGACTATGCACACCCACCTTGAGTGAATTTACATCCTTCTATTTTAATGAAATTGATTGTTGCTATATCCTAAATCAACTGAGATATTGAAGTATTAACATGCCATCTTAAAAATGGAAAATGCCCATTTTAATGGAATCAAATAAATAGGATGAGATCCACCATCCCTCTTGCAAACAGAGAGGAAGAAAGGGAGTGATGATGGGATGTTTCAGAGAGCACTTCAAAGGCCTTTTTGTAGGCATTTAAAAGACTAAGCGAACAATGTGGACACAGTTTTCACCCTGAATGTAGCACATATCTACATTCCTTTGTTTCCGATAAACCAGCTCACAGACATGTGGAATGTCCTCTGCTGCCCACACGTGGGGAGGGCGTGGCAACCTACAGAGACATTCACGCTGCCCACGTTCTCCAGATCCTTGCCACTTGGAGTCTAAACCTCAGCTCCACGCAAGAGCAGCATCACACAAGCAAAGGCAGGTAGTCAAATAGTCTGGTGGATTTCTCTGTTTAAACTGGTGCCTGCGGGCTGGGGCTACAGCTCAGCAGCACAAGTGTCTGCCTGGCAAGCGCAAGGTTCTGAGTTCAGTTCCCAGATTCCGTTTCAGTGGCTGTGGTTGTGGGTTTTCCCCTTAAGAGGTAAAGGATGCTTGTACCCTAAAAGAACAGTGACTCCCCAGAGACAGCTAGGAAGGATGGCATTTGCCACACGGACATCACTGAATCTCAGAGATGAGTTTGTCGACGGTCTGCAGAGCATGGATTGCTGTGGAGGTAGAATGGGGACAGTCTCAGCTCTAGACGCTCACAGCCGCTTTGCTTTTCTTTACAGCTGTGTCTTCCCCGTCATCCTTCACAATGAAGACAAATACACTAAGCACGTCGGTGCCCAACTCCTACTACCCAGGTAACAGACTTTCCTGCCATCTCCTCGGTGTGTGGCCCTGTGGCAGTCACACTCTGCCAGCCATGCCATGCTGTCCCTGAGAGCTTAGGAGCTCCCTCTGCTTGACGTGCTGCAACCCAAGGCTTTCTGTGGCTTTCTGTGGGGCTGCGGGGACTGTTCATGGTCACTTACTGTTCTTTCTCCTTTTGCCTCTCCGCACTGACCTACTCACGATGTCTGGCAGACCCATTTGTGCCAACCGCAATTTTAGGTGAGAACATTTCCCTTTCCCATAGTTTCTGCAGCAGTGGAGGAGGCAGTCAGTGCTCACTCTGGGGGAGAATGGAGTTTTCCTTCTGCATGGTGCGGGGCTCAGCAGGAAGTTGGGCGTGGAGAGACTTGCCCTTTCCGGTCTCCGGGGTGCGCTTGCATGTCCGTGGGGTGACACCAAAAGATTCGAGCCAAGTCCCAACTCCAGCCTGTCCCTCTGCGCTCAGAATTTAGCATCAGTGTCGACCCGGGGGTGGGGAAGCAGTATGTCCTCACTCAGCCGTGTACGTCCAAGAGCTGACTTCTGTCCAGTGTGATAGTCATCTGAGTGAAAAGGGGTTCTCTTTATTTTCACTTATTGCTAAACACTAAAAATGTCCATTTCAAAAATAGCATTTTTCTAATTCTGTCCAACGCTATGCAGAACAGTGATTGCAAGAGCGTGCGGGCCCTTCCCACCCTCCCGGGCACCCAGCACCCCAAGGGGCTGTCACTCAGTGGGACTGCAAAGGAGCCGCTGTTCTGAGTAGCAGCATGACACGACAGCACTTTGTAACCATGGGGTTTATTCTGTGTCAGCCGTCACTAGGAACGAGCTAAACTTGAGCCCGGCGGGGCAGAATGCATTTCAAGTATGAAATATTCCCAGCAGGGGGTTACAGAAAAAGTCCCGTTTGCGCAGTGTAAGAAGGGTGAGGAGAGCTGGCATACCCTGGCCGTGATAAGCAAGCGAGCATGGGCTGCTGTTGCATTGAGACGCATAAGTAACCCGAGTGTGTCCCGGCTGTGTTCTCTTTCTACTACTAACCTTACCGGAAAGGAGCACAACAAAAGCGACCTCCAGGTATATAACAATTCATCGTAGCCAGCGTTCCATCCTCAGCTGTCCGCTTCCTCTCCCTGATGCTTCTTAAAGGGCGTAGATCTCTGCAACACGACTTTCCCCCTGTGCCTCCCTTTCCTCCAAGTTGCTAAGATTTCCGTGGAGGGTCACTGGGGTTTCCCGTGGTGCTTCCTGGCCTTAGCTTGTGCCAGAGGGAAGGCAGAAGTTTAGGAAGGACCGTAGGGCAGAGCTGTGGGACCACGCATCATTCTGAGGGCTAATTAGGAAGGACCGCTACACACACACACACACACACACACACACACACACAGCCAGGGAGATCTCCATTCTTATTCCTTTTCTGAGTGAAGGGCACAGGCCAAGCTTAGGGGCCCTAGCAGCGTGGTGTGCTTGCAGACGACACGCATGGAATCACCAAACGGCAGAGCTCTGTGGCTTCTTGGTGGGGGCCTTCACTCCGGCTTGCTCTGGTCCATGTTCTGACAGGAGGAGCCGTGAGTGGGGAGGGCAGAGACATGCTTCCTCAGAGGAAGAACGTGTCCAGAGGTCACGGCAGGGTTCAAAGAAGCTCATTAAGCAAAAGCCGTTTTTCTGAAGCTGATGCCGTGCTCCGATGAGCACCAGTGACATCCTTAAGGATGGCTAGGCTTCCCCTCCAAGGGAACTGCTTGGACAGACAATTCAAGTTGCAAAAATGATGCTTGTCATAAAGACATGCGCCAGTGAGATGGATAAGTAGCCATGCCTGGCACAGCAGCTCACCTGGATCCCAGAGCACTACGTGGCAGTACTCAGGCACCACATCCCTCACCCGGGCCGTGGTACAAGTGTGCACTTCTACACTGCTTAGTAGGGATCGGTGGGTGAGGCTCCTGCCTGATGCCCTACAAGAAGACGAGCTCTGTATCTACTCCAGCGCTTCTTGGAGACAGCAGCAGTTAAAATTCCCATCAAGATAAAAAAGAAGGCTTGTGAACCAGAGCTCAGCGCAGTTAAATCTTTTAGTACCTTAACCTGCTTTTAGTACCTTAAGATGCCTACCCCCAACATAGAGTTTAATTACATCTTTACATCATTTGCTTATAAAGACAGACAGACAGACAGACAGACAGACAGACAGACAGAGGAGCCTTTCTAACTCAAGAAGGCAGCATTCATTTCAATTCACTAGTTTTCAAGGGAGTTTTTAAAATTCAAAATAATTTATTAAAGAACATAGGTAGAATTCATTTTCACTTCTAAAAAGCATCGAACTATTATTAATAAGCTTTTTTATTTTATCCTCCTAAGAGAATGTTTTTAATTTAAAAATTTGTTGATTGTTCATCTTTTCAACCAGTGCAACAAGTGGATGGCAAGTGATATAGCTTAGCTAATAGTTATTTTTTGTCTCTTGTTTTCTTTTATTACCTTTTTTTAAACAAACATTTATTTGTTTTTGTAAACAAACACTTGTTTGTTTTTTTAAACATTTATATCAATTACTGTAATTGATATGACATTAGAAGCAGTATGCATTTAGAAGACCAGAATGACAGGCATTCCAAGCATGACCCTAGTATTACACATTGCTATTCAGTGCAGTTGCTTAGTTTACAGGTATCAGCATATATAGTTAGTCAGGGTGAGAATCCTACCAATTAACTGCTCGTTTCAAAAACCTCATGGAGATTCTCAGAACAAATACACACTTCTCAGAGAAAAACATTCTAGAAGCTAATAAATACATGAAAAAATGCTCCACATCACTAGCCATCTGTGAAATGCAAATTCAAACAACACTGAGTACCATCTCACCCCTGAAAGAATGGCTATCGTAAAGAAATCATCATGAACTTATCCAATAATTAGTATTTAACATGTCAGAGGAAACTGTGGAATCACTCATTTCAGTGGCATCCGGGATTCCTGGTGGTAGAGGTGACCCAGTTTCCTCACAGATGTGTCATGGGCCACCTGTCCCCTCTTCCCACACAGCTCTAAGTTGTAGTTCCCTTCTTCAAGGTGGAGCTGATAGTGTTTAAATGGCTTAAATATGTTCCACACTAGAAAACAAGGCCAGGGTGTCACTGTGCAGTGACAATGGCTGTAGCTGCGTGGATTTAAAATTTCAAAAATGCCTGAGCCTGGGATCCAAGTGTCGCTAGGTTACATGTGTATCCACCGAAGACCTTCATCATTTAGGGGAAGTTCAGAAGCTGAGCCCCCAAGGAAGGGTGAATTAATTGTGTTCATCCCATGAGGGGCAAATGGAGAGAATAAGAGAGGCACAGTGGGGAAAAAGAGTGGTGTTCCATTTATTGTAGTCCAAAGAGCAGCGCTTCCTGTGGGAGGCCAGAAGCCGAGTGGACACAGGCCGACCCAGGGCTCCTATGTCCCACTCGTAGTGCTTGGCAGTCGCCAGCAGCAAATTGGGGTGAAAATTTCCAGGTGTATTAATGACTGTTAAGATGGGAACATACACTAAATTTACATACCTGCTAAATTTCAAAGAAAATCCAGATTAAAAAAAAAAAACCCACACAAAATCAACTTCCACCCCTTTTATTTTGTCTTTGTGTCTTTAGCCGCCTTGTAGTGATCCAGGTGTCATTTCAGCAGCAGCAACATAGCTACACACTTGTGTGCCACCTTCATACCATGCATCCCCAGGTGCTTTGCGACGCAGATGGAAGCGAGGGTCGAGGACAGGTCCAGCTCCCCACACCCCAGACCACGTCCCCGGAGCTGAGCCACCCTGCGAAAATGAAACGAGCAGTGGCCGGTGGCTCTAGCTGAATTCCCTGCAGATGACACATCCAAAGTCCTTTGCAAGCATTCAACACGTCCTCTCTTCCGTGTTTGGATTCTTTGCACCTGAAATCAGTGTCGAAGTCAGAGTCCCCTCCTGACTTTTGCGCTATATTTTGAGGAATGCCACCCTCAATCATAAAGCAACTGCAGGGAATCAGCATATTAATGAGCTCACCTATAGAATGTGAAATTCTTAATCACACAGCGCTTTCCTGCCTCAGACAGTTTTTAATAGCTACCGTTTCTGCAGTTCATTAATCTAATTTAGTAGTAGCCACTCATTAAAACAGAGCCTCTTTAGGCTTATTTGACCAAATTTTGGTGTTAATTTTGTAATTCAATTTGCTTGACTTGCTCAAGAAATTCAAAGGAGAGACTACGCTGAGTATCAAAACGCCTTCTTTAGTCATTACTTGGTTCATGGGGGATGAAAAGCAATTATGATACTAATTTTAATCTCCTTACCGTTATTGACCATTTAAATTAAACCTCTCCCTCCTAACTCGGTGGGAGAATTGGGGCTTTGCCCTCTGACCACCTCAGAATAGAAAATTTAACTGGAAAGGTAAAGCACAAAATAAAAACAGCCTGTACTTCCTCGCGTGGTACTACTGCTTACGCCCTGTTTCCTTTTTCTCCTCCTCTTTCCTCCTCATATGTATCTTCTTAAAAGTGCCAATCAATGGTAAGTGCCCGCGCGCCCTGCAGCGGCCGCCCTCGGAGGGCCGGCCTGTGTGTCGCACCCAGACTCCGCCCAGCTGGCTCCGCGCTGGCCGCATGCTTGCGCTTGGAGCGCCCCTGTGTGCTGTGTCCATCCGCGGTGTTTGTCGCGCTTTCTGCTCCCGGAGCATGCCCCGGGACTCTCGCGCACGCTGTCTCCACTCCAGGCTGCCCTCTCCCCGCCCTTCTCTGGCGTGTCTGTTTGGCGCCAGGCCCCGCCCCCGCGAGCCCCGCGAGCCAGGCCATTCTGTGCCCTTGCTATTTTGCTCATGGAACATCTGTACAGTTTATTTCCTTCACCGTACAAAGGAGTGACGCCCGCGTGGGGCACCCCAAGGCTGGCTGTGTCCCAGCTCTTGAGGAAGTTTCAGATGGAAACTTCCACAGACCGCAGATGTTAGTGCGCAAAGGATGAGGCGAGGCTCTTCCCCACGAACCTGGCGGACACAGTGTGCCATTCCGACTGCTTTGTAAAAGCAAAGAACCCCCCCTCATCCCTGCCAGTACTGCCAGCCCCATCTAAATTTTGCACACGTGACGTTTCTCTTCTGGCTGAGCCATCCCGGGGACTGCCGCCGCCCACCATCGGTGTGCGATGTCCGTGCCAGCCTCGTAGTGTCTCGGTGGCCCTGGGCTAGCTACCAGCCCCTGTGCTCACTTTCTCCCCGGCCTTCTTCCCCCAGACGAAACCCACACGATGGCCAGCGACACCAGCAGCCTGGTGCAGTCGCACACGCACAAGAAGCGCGAGGCAGCTGATGTGCCCTACCAGACAGGGCAGCTGCACCCTGCCATCCGGGTGGCCGACCTGCTGCAGCACATCACGCAGATGAAGTGCGCCGAGGGCTACGGCTTCAAGGAGGAGTACGAGGTGAGCTCTCAGAGAGGACCTTCCGCAGCCTGGGCGAGGGTGGGCACCATGACGGCAAATGGGCCTTGCCACTGCCGGTCACCACACTCCGCATCCACTGCAGGAAAATCAGAGGCCTCCCATGGCTGACCTCGACCCCGTGTGGCTTCTCCTGGGAAGTAGGACACCCAGTCCTGCTCCTGTGTACTTCTCTTAGGAAGAAATGGCCCACTTATAGCAATCCTAGGCCAAGCAGAGTTGTCACATAGAGACAAGAAGCAGTGAAGCGGCATGGCAAAGCTGCCACGCATGTGCCACGGAGGCCTGTCTGTGTCATTGAAAGCTCTGAAAAGTTTGGCATTGCTGGGGTGCTGGGCCATTTCTCGGCCGTGACAGCTTACATCTTCCTGCCAGCCCAGTGGGTCTGGGCTCTCCACAGACAGCTGTTGGCAATGCCAGAGGCGGAGGGTCTCCACTAGCTCTGAAGTGCAGGGCGCATCCCTTCCATGGGCTCTGCCACTAGCAAGTGCTGCTGGAAGGCAAGACAGAGGGAGAAGCGAATGCCTGGCAGAAGTCTGAGTCACCGCAGTCCCTGCCACCTGAGCGTGCAGGTGCGAGGTGGCTTCATGTCTGCATGTGCATTTTCTTTCTTTATTTTTGGAGGCAGGGTTTCACTGTGTGGCCCAGGCTGATCTTGAACTTGCAGCAGTCCTCCTGCCTCAGCCTCTCAAGTGCTGAGATTACAGGTGTGTGCCACCATGCCCACCACGTGTCTCTGTGTTATTAAAGGCAGGTGATGGTCACTGAGGACGATAGAGCAGCACGCTCCCTCTGAATCGAGAGAGGGAGAGCCACCTGGCCTTTTCATCTCAGGGGCGTGTCTCCAGGGCGTGTCTCTCTATTCTTCCTAACTCTTGTCATCAGCAAGCATCTTGTGGGGGCTTAAAGTGTTTTTCAAATCAGCTCCTAGGCCCTCTTGTGGCCCAAGAGCCTCCACCTGCCTCTGTGCCCCCGTGAGACTCCCATGCCGCCTTCCATCGTGCCCACTGCCATCTTGCCAAGCTCTCTCTCGCAGCAGGATGAGCAGGGCTGTACCCCATGGCACCAGGGTTGGTGGACACTCAGTGCTTCTTTCAAGAGCCCTCTAGCTGAGGCAGGCGGACCTGAGAGGTGCGCTTTGCTGTAGAGATGTGTGCATCCTGGCATGACAGCGGCCTCAGGTGGGACGTGCCAGGACCCAGCACCCAGCCCAAAGCACGCCCTGACATTTCCTTTTAGTATTTTTGTCTGGAAAATACCCCCAGATGCAGTTCTACATTTTCGAAAACCTGAATTCTGAGATTTACCCTCAGTGGTTGGATGTATAATTCAGTGAAATTGACTGCTTTTGCATACAGCCTTCTGCACTTTTAAAGACTGGCTTAAGAATTAATAGGATTAAGGGTAAAACTTCTAAAAGCATTAATATCTTATGAAAGGCAAAATTAGGTTATTGAGAAAACATAAGCCTAATGAATAGAGATGATGTCTTAGTTCTATCTAATATTCTGAATGCAGATATTGCTGTAATGTTTATTAAAGATGTTAATGTCAGAGAGATTAGAGGCTCAAATAACAATCCATAAAATAGCCTGAGTCTGATTTTTCATGCACAACGTAAAAATACCTACCTTGTGACTTATATAACTATAAACGATGCATATTAGAAAATAGGTCAAAAATTACTTTTCATGCAGAGCTCCTGGGGATATTTGATTTATAGGTGCAAAATGAAGAATCCTATACTCATTTCAATCATATTATTACTAACTTCTAGGAGTCCTTATGCCTGAAATAAAATGACATATTAATCACCTCGAAAACTCTCTTCTACCAACTGAGTGACCAGAGAGGATGGGATAAAAGTAAATGCTTATTTAAGTTCCAAACTTATCCTCAGTTTTAAAAAAGAAAAGAAAAAGGAAGGAACAGAATGGCAGAGGCACATGTTAGAGAAGAAAGTGGGAGCCCATGAGAAGGGGCTGTTCAGAGAACAGGAAAGGAGAATTTGGTTAGGCATAATCCTCGCCCCTCCTGGGGTCACTGGTGAGAGGAGGAGCAGGAGGGGTGGGGCGGGGTGCAGGACAGGTGCGGCAACTGTGGAGGAAGGGCCGCTTCCTCATGGTGTCTCCCAGAAGCCTGGGGTCCCAGCCTCGCCATCGGTCCCGAGTCTGTGCTGCCCATGGTCAGCATCCAGGACTCTGTGATGGCCCGTCACACTCCCAGGGCTGGCAGGGCCACCAGCAGTCCTTTTCTGTCTTCTCCAACCCCAGCGATTCTTCTTCCTGTGTGGATCTGGAAACTCTCTAAAGGTTGTTTTTGAAAGCAGCTGGATTCAGAGCTGTAACAAAGCACACATCTCGCCCGCCACAATGCGCGTGTCTTTCCTGTGAGCATCGTCCAGTGGGTCCTGAGGCCACTCAGCTGGTCGCCTCTCAGATGGGACAGCCAGGCTCAGGCTCACTCCCACACTCCACCCCCTGCCTGTGTGACTGTAGGCGAGTCTGTGGGGCACAGTGATCCCAGCCTTGCCCTCTGGGGCCTTGTGAAGATGGAATGACGTGGTCTACCACTATAACCACGAGAAAGCAGTGCAGAGAGATGGCGAACACATGGTGATCCACGAGCGACACTTACGGCAAGCGTGGGCAGGGGAGCCACAGCACGCAAGGCTCTGCACCACCTTGTCATCAGCCCTCGCATAGAATGTCAGGGAACAGAGCCAGCCACACACATGGTGCAGAGGTGCCCATCCAGTTTGCTGCCTCTGTGGGGCTTATTGATTGCTGAGGTCACCTGTGCTCAAAAGTTCCTAGAAAAATGTTACTGTAAAGACACAGACCTTGGGGCCAGCCAGATAGCTCAGCAGATTAAAGCACCTGCTTAGGCAGACGCAGGAACCAGGGTTCAGTCCCCGTGCTGGCCCCACGCCAGGACACGCTGAGATGGCAACTGAGACTGGGCATGGTGGCACACACCTGTAATCCCAGCGCTTGGGAGGCTGAAAAGAGGAGGCTCACCACAAGTCCAACCTGTGTAGTGAGACCCTGTAGACCCTGTACTAAATACATAAAAAAAAAAAAAAAGAGGAAACAAAAAAGATATAGGCCTCATTCTAGGGAGTAAGAGCTTAAAAACTGAGAAAAGTATTTAAATCTCTGCTTTTGCCTTTCATTGCTTAAATAGTATTCTCATATGAAAAGTCTAGGGAATTGTATAACTATTAATAAACTACAGAGCCTTCTTTAAAAGGGGTGCATTTGTGTCTTTGGCAAAGTAGGATTTGGAAGATAGTTGGAAGTCATGACTGTGCCCTGCTTGCCCGGCCAGAGGTACAGGGGTGACAGTGGCCCCCACAGCCACCATCCTTGCAGGAAGGTCCTGGCACAGGGCCCAGCAGCTGGAGGGGTGCTACAGCAGGGCATCTGGCCCAAAATTATGCCTCACACATGTTCAGGGGTGCTATGCAGGCCAGTGGGGGGCACTCAGCCAGCCAACGCCAAGATGGCTTCTCCAGACAGGAGTCAGGCAGGAACAGGTGAAGGAGGACTGTTCCAGCTAGTGTGGTGCCTGGGCATGGAGGACACGGGGAAGGACACCCACCATTGAATCACAGGATGGGCTGGGAACAGGGCCATTAGAGCGTCCCTCATGGAGGATATCTGGACATCACACGGGAAGAGGAGGAAGACAGGGTGGTGCAAGGCTCCCCCGTGTGTGGATGGAGACCTAGCGAGTAAGAGCTGCTCACCAGGAGTGTCATGTGTCAGAGGCACACAACCTGCTGACAGGCACTGATCCCCAGAAAATGTGAAGGGAGAGGGCGGGCCTCTCGGGAGAGCAGGGTGACAGGAAGCGCAGTCCTTGTCCCTGTGCACAACCGTCCAGCACATGTGGCTTCCAGAGTTCCCAGGCGGTGCATGAGGTCAGTCTAGGGGAGGCAGGGGACAAAAAGGACCTAGAGCTGATGAACTGCTGTGCAACTCATGCCTGTCACCCGCCACGTGGTCTTTCTGGGTTTCTTCTGCCATGTATTTGGGGGAAGCAGCCAGCCAAGTGGTGATTTCTGGAGCAACGGCTTTCTCTCTGCTCACCCTGTTCCATCCTGTTCTGCACTTTTCCAAAGTAGCAGTGTCTGCAAGTTAGGCTAAACCCTGGCAGCTCTGTGCCTGATCTGGAGCCCACAGAAGTATCCAAAGGAGGGGACCCACCTGGGGTGAGAAGGGACTGGGGCGGGGTGGCGCCGGCCTTTGTTTGACTTTGTTCTGACAACATGGTCACGAGGCACACTCACCAGGGAGACACAGATATTTGATTCAAAAGGAACTCAGACATGAATCACAATCAAAAAGTAAACATGCCAGAGTGAACAGAAAATGGCACAGTTGGCAGGAAGGGCCGCAGGGGCCTCGGGGAAGGCCGAGTGCAAAGGGCAGGTTGGTGGTGGTGCTGCAAGTGTGAGCTGTCTGCTGCCCTGACCCCAGGGGACGAGGCTGTGGGCCTTGCAGAAATGGAGAAAGGACACGGCAGCTCTTGGGGGACAGTGCAGGGCTCAGCCACCCTGCCCTGCAGACTCCTTGGCCTATTGTCACCAGGGCTGTAGCTCTTCAGTGCCTCTTGGGCTCCCTCTTGTCCCCGCACAATGCCAACTGCCAGTGGGTCAGTGCTGTGTCCAGCTCAAGGCAGTGGTGACCCTATGTGGGTGAAGAGTGGTTTTTGTGCCTCTCTGTGCTCCCCACAAGATCTCTTTTAGGGCTCACTCTGTCTTCATTTCTTTCTGTACTGGCACGTGCTCGCAGAACCTAATGAGGACAGCTCACTAGGGAGCTGCTGCGTCGCTGTGTTTTATCCCTCACTGCGCCTTCTCTTCTTCCATTTCTTGGCCCTCCACCTTTTTACAAGCATTCTGTCTCCCTGCTTCCTGGTTTCTATCTTCAACTGGATCTTCAATTTACTGCTCAATTTTGAACTGATCTAGAGTCCCTTAGCGGATCCAAGCGGAAGGACAGCAACCTCAGGGGACAGACAGCCACGCTCCCTGGCAAGTGTGTGTGTGCTGTAGCAGTGAACACAGAGAAAAGCGGGGACAGCATCACACACCTCTTACGCTCAGGAGGTCCTGAAGGGCACCCATGGGCCGGCTCACCAGCTGAGAACCAGTACCACGCTGGCGCATAAACACTGATTTGCCAGTTACTGCCACTGACTTTTACCAGAAATCCAAGTAGCTCTTTGCCGCCTGCCCTTCGAAATCATGTTTGTGTGTGCATATAACTCAGTGCACTAGACAAGCTTTCCCTTTATTCTACCTGCTCTGCTTCCACGGTGAGTGCCTTCAGCTGGTGGACATTCACAAAGGATAGCGAATAATTTTGGAGTTGAACAAAGAGATTGTTTTGTTGCTTTCAAACTGGGGAACTGAAGACTCCAGGCTTGGAGCAGTGTGAGCTTCTCTGAGCAGCCTGGATTCCCCGCCCCCACCCCTCCCCCCCTACCCCCACCCCCCGCGCGCATCAGCTCCTCACACTCCTTGCAGGTCTTGGGAGGAGTGGCTGGTCTGGCTCCTCCACACTCACACCACCATCTTCTCCCTCCTTTCTGAGCCAAACAGCTGGGTGTGTTTGGGGTGAGCGCTGTGTTTTTTGGGCGGGTGCCTTTGCCTATACTGGACCAGGTCGCTGTAATGGGCCCTCTTCATGCTTTTGTTTTTGTTGGCTTGCCTCCTGCCCCAGAGAAGGCAGCACATCCTACAAATTAAAGTTTTGACTATTGCTGCTGAAAAGGCCCATTTTCTGCAGAGGTTCCGCTCTAACTCCAGCCTTAATTCCCGGGCCAGGACAGCCTTCGCAGGGCGGAGACTCGGCCACAGGCCCAGCCCCGGACGCCTCTCTATCCCTTGCTGGGTTCATGGGCCAAGGAAAGAGGCGCATGCTTCCTGCAAAGCCTGCGGGGCACTGCAGCCCCTCGCTTGGGCGGGCGGGGCTGGAGTCAGAGCGCTGCTCCAGCGGCTCAGCTGCGAGAACGAGAACGCAGCCTGCTGCCTGCACCTCCCACGCCGTTCTCCGCACCTCCGCCGTGTGTCTCAGATGTGTTTTTCAGTCCGTTCCCTCGGAGGCGCCAGCTGGGTCATCAGTCGCCAGAGCCAGTGCAGGTTGTTTTCTGTCCCACAAGAACCAAACACCAAGCAAACCTCCGACTGGCAGGGTGGGGTTGAGGGAGGGCCGTGTTGGCAGGTGCTGTAAACGCATTGAGCCCCAGCAGCTGCGCCTCCGACCGCCGCAGCAGCCAAGTGATTTTGACGTGCATTTCTTCTTTTTTATCCTTTAATGACTGTGGGGCCAGTGAGCCAGGTCCATAAGAAAATGATGAAACCTTCTCTCTGAAATTCTGAAATGGCTTCTAGCATTGCAAGTCAGGTGTGGGTGTACAGATGCGTCCTTAGTGGATGAAAGTGTGCTTTTAAATAGTGCAAAAGAGAGTTGGTTCTGCTAGGAATACTTGGTCTGTTTTGCCTGAAGTCCTGATATAAATGCTTCTGCTTTGCCGGCGTCTGTGGCCGCGCATGCGCAGTGGGTTGTCAGGGGCTCCTTTTGCCCTTGTCTCCCTGATGACAGCCTTCAGAAAGTGAGGTCAAGCATCGCTGTTCCCGTGACTTGCCCTCCCGCCCCCGGTCGCGGTGGCATCAGCACTTCCCAGTTTGTTTGCAGGACTTCTTGGCAACTGGTTTCTCTTTTGGAGCTGGTTATGCGGATTTTCCCCAATACCAGAGAAATGAAGCAGTTGTCCCACTTGCTCACAGGCTTTCAGTGTCAGGTGCCATTAGCCACCAGTTCCTTTGAGAAGGGTCTGCCCCTCCCAGGGACAGAACAGCGCCCGTGTCCCGGCCTTCGCCAGCATCACAAGGCTCTGGTGTCCCTCACGCCCTGGTGAAGTTGGCGGTGTCGGGGCCAAGCCAGGTTTCTCCCCCGTCACCTGCACACAGCAGGTCACAGCCCTGCCACCGCCAGGTCCTTCCCTTCCTCCCCACTGCAGGCCTGGCCTGTCACTGCCGGCCCAGGCCGGGGGTCCCCTCACATGGGACTCCGGCGCCTGCTCTGTCTCCGGGGTGTCTCCACCTGTGGTCTTCACAAGGAGATGACCCCACACTCACATGAAGCCCTCGGAGGCTTTCCAGAGATAGGAAACTGGGCAAGGAAAAGGGTGGAAGAAAGGCGAGAGGAAGGGAAGATGCGTGTATGTACGCACGCAGGACGGCGGGCGTCAGCGCTGCTGATTGCTGCTGATCCACTGCAAGGAGCGGTTAATGATTGAATTTTTTTCCTCTCCTTTTTAATTTCTTATAACATTTTTTTTATTTTTACCAATTTTGCATGCTTATATCTGGTAATCTAAACAACTGATTTGAAGACAACATCATGCAGTACAGCAACCATTGTCAAATTCCTATTATTTTGTTTAGTGAAATTCTATACCATTTCTTTTTTTTTCCATAATTTTATTGAGAAACAAATAGCAATTAGAGAGTTTCAAACCAAATTGTTAGGACAGTTTCAATAATTTACACACTGCATACATTCTTCCTAGTGGTTAATTGCTATACAAGACACGGACTTGATATCCTAATTAAAAACACCATCAGAGCAAATCCCTCTATTCATTAAGAGAATGTAGCTATATATCTATCCTAACCACTTTGAATACACAGATACAAAATGGACATTCATCTGTATCCCCTTTTTTTGTTAAGTTCCATCATTTAAATATTATAGGTATATAAACTCAGCAAAATATTCTAAAAGAGTTCAGTAGCCCATAATAGTATTGGGTCTTCCACTTGACTGGCAATGTCAGAAATTGTTGACCTGAGTCCCCTACAGCTCAACATAACAGCATGGCTTTACTTCTTATACTTGGTTTTTATACTTTTCTGCTGGATGGTTAAGACCAAGGTAAAGCAGGACCTATGCAATAAGAGTTGTAGCTTTTGGGTCTGATAAGGTCAGTGAAATCCCCTCAGGATTTATCCTGAGATCCTGTACCTCAGATTGTAGAACCTTTGTCAGTGTCAGCCATGTGGATGAGTCATGGCAATTGCTTGGCCAATGTGCTCTCTGTGAAAGCCTGAGAGAATGTTTTCTCTCCATGTGACTCTCCTTAGGCACACTCTACATCATCGATCACTTTCCTCTTTGGCCCCATAATCTCCTTGATCAGAAAATTTGGGACACTACCGAGGTACATGACGTTACAGTACAAGTTCTCATATGTCCTGAGTCTTAATTGACCTTGGAAGGCTAGGGCCCAAATGTTGGCTTTCCTTGCAGCCCTCCTTTTTCTCTAATTTGGTCTGCAAACTTAGGTTGTTAACCATCCAGAAGACAAGCTTATTGTTATCACCATACAACCTAGGCTGTTAAGCTTAACCTCACTATCTGTCTGAATATCAAACATCTTAGGCATAACATGGAACAGGTATTTTTCATCAAGTATTGATATGTTGAACTTTAAGTCCCTGTAGAATATGATAAAAAAACATTTAAAAAATAGAATATATTTTTAAAAATAGGCATAAAGAATTATATACTTCTTATATATACACATAAGTCCACAAATCTAACCATATACAGCCTTGAAGCAGGACAGTCCCACAATATTCTTTTTCCTGTCTCTTGCTTTCATTTACCACCCCTTCTTTTTGAACAATCATCTACCCAAGAGACAGCATAGCAGCAACTGGCATGTCATGACAAGCAGCCCGTATTCAGAAGACCAGAATGGCAGGCACTCTAAGCATGAACCTACTATTAGAGATTACCATCTTCAGTGCAGTTGCTTAGTTCACAGGTATCAGTAAAATTCTGTACCATTTTGTTTTCCTGCAGTACCAGGGATTAAACTCAGCATCTTGTGCTTGCCAGGCAAGCATTTATCCTACTGAGCCATCTCCCCAGCCCAAAATACCTCACTCTCAACTTCAAGGATATATTTTTTTCTTTTTTTTTGTTGAACCAGGGATTGAACTCAGGCCCTTGTGCTTGCCAGGGAAGCGCTTATTCTACTGAGCTATCTCCCCGGCCCCTCTGTATCATTTCTAATGGCCTTTTTAACTATTTTTTATTCTCTTTAAACAAATAAATAAATACAGAGCCACACTCAAAAAACAAGAAACCTGGCTCTGGTCCTGGGCCTCTGCTAGAGCAGCCTCACCTGGTCACCAGCTTTCTTTGTGACTGTACTGCTCCCCACACTGCTTGGAAGGACCCGCCATCCCTGACACTGTAGGCACTTCATGGGTGCCTGGGTGGGCCGCCCACTGTGACCCCACAGGGAGTGACTCCCTCTCGTCCTTCCCTGGCCAGACCCCCACAGACCCAGTCTTGAGGGAAAGCAGCTGCCCGCTGCCTGGTCTCCAGCCCTGAGTCTCAGTGGCGATGGAGACAGTACAGTGGTTGGAAATGCAGTGGACGACGGGTGAACTGATTCTGCATAGAGACCCAGTGACTCCCCCAAGGAGGAGATGCCTTGCCCTGGCTGAGCGGATCTGTGTATTCAAGCACACATGCAGAAACGATTAAGATGGACAGAACTGCCCACTAATCCAAGCTGAGAAACTGCAGATGTAATAAGGATTTGACCTGCAGCCTGGAGTCTGGAACTCGGGAGGCACAGGACCTCCGGGTCTGGGTCTGTCTTCTAGGAAAGCCCAGTGAATGGAGCTCATGGCCTTGGATGTTGTAAAGAAACCAGAGCGTAACCTAGGGCAGACACAGGAAAGAAGGGGCGAGTATGACGGATGTTCTCCTACTTGTGTGCGTGGTCCACTTGTTCAGAGGCTTAAGGTCACATGGTGGAGGTGACCAGCATTCTCATTGCAGGAAGGAGCTGGAATTGCCCAAGCCCCACCGCTTCCTGGCCTCCCAACCTCACTTCGAAGCCTCTCTCAATGTTGCCACCACTCTAATGCTTCATGGGCCCCTGCTTGTCATCACAGTAGCTTACCCATGTGACGGTTCCCACAGCGCAAGTTCAGAGTACTTCAGGCCATTGCAGAGAGTCAGGCGCCACTCAATTTGGAGACACCATCGACCCACCTGACACGCTGATCCTTCAAAGACAGGGACCTGCTCATGTCACTCATTGTGCCCTGTGTGTAAATGCTGGAGTAGACCATCTGTCTTTGCTTTAAATCTACCTGTCTCTACATTGCGAGGTGAAATGTCTTTGGTCTTTATCCTTGGTCCTGCTCCTGAACTCCTAAAACCTCTGGAATTCCCTGAGGAAGAGGGTGATCTTTTTCTGTTCTTAATGAGCCTCTTTTCACATCAGAGTTTACGTTGATGAGGTGGCTTCAGGTGGGGTCCATCTGTAGCCAGGCAGGGACCAGGCCAGGCTCCAGAAAGATCAAGGAGCTGAAGGGCGAGAAGGTGGGACCTTGCACTACCCCAGCCACCTCCAGAAGGAGGTACAGGGGCAGCTGAGTCTTAAACAGGCCTCCTGAGCCTCCTGGCTGCTGGGCCTATGCTGAGGTTAGAGCGCCCTGTGTGTCTTCATCCTCAGTATCCTTTCTAATGAGCGGAGTGACAGAGTGTTTCCTCAATTTCTCATCAGATTGCAGAGGGGATCATGAGAGCCTCGACTCATAGCCAGTCCATCTGAAGTATAGATAACACTCCCAGTGCCAGGGGTAGGTGCCTGGAGTGGGGACAGTCATGCAACATCTGACCTCCCTCTGGGTAGAGAGTGCAAGAACTGGATTGAGGGACTAAACACTTAACTGGGCCCATGTGAGAATTGCTGGATGTGGAAAAGCTCTACGCACTGGGTCACACAAGCTGATGTCCCATGGAGGGATCCGTTGGTCTCACTGTGAATGGTTCTACCCAGGGAGACATTGTGTTAGGAATGAGAAAGATAGACAAGAAGACACAGCTGGGCTAGGGGGTCGCTAGTCTGCTTGATGGGCAAGACTAACAACGCACAACAAAATGATCCTTTATTCTTTTGCAAAGTTAGTAACATGACACAAGGTTGCCTAGGGACACACATTTGATCAATTTTCTACCTTCTTACAGCTTCCAACAGTCCTGTGCTGTGTGTGAGTGTGGCAGGACACTTGTCTTTCTCTGCCTCTTTCCAACCCCTTGCACAAGCTCTGTAGAACTACTTAGGTGTGACATCAGTGCATTTCATAAGCACCCCAGAAGAAAGCTGTCATGGAGCACAGTTCTGCGGTTCGTAGAGGCGTCTCCATGCTTGTGGAAGTCCTTAGGGCAGCAGAGCTGGAGGATGAACCTCTCATCAGTCTCACCTGGCTCCTGGGGTATGGCAACAACAGTGACAGCACCTGTCTTTGTCCGGCAGCTGCTGTGCCAGCCCACAACCAAGACTCCCACAGGTCGGTATTTCTGTCCACAGGGCTCCTATGTGATTATCTCACCCAGGAACTAGGTGACACAGTGACTTGATTTCAGGAATTTGGCCCAGCCATCCCTCCGTGGAACAGCAAGAGCTGTTCCCTCACCTGTAGACTCTAAAGCTCGCATTCTTCTCACTACACCCAATGCCATGGATATGAAGACCAGCCAAAATTTACCTTGTGCTTTATTGATTTGACTTGCTATTTTTCCCCTCTGCTGTTTCACTTGCTGTGAGCAGCATTTTGTCCTTTGGCAGAGGGCCCATGCAGCCCAGGCCCCCCTGGCAGTGCCAGCCCTGGTGCAAGTGAACATCGCAGCAGCAGCAGGTGCTGCCCACTAATCTGCCCCCACATCTGGGCCCAGGATCAAGGTCAGTCCAGCCTCGCTCCCCCCACCCTAGCTTTCAGTGTCTGAGCAGTGCAGGATAACCCTTTTGATGTATCCGCCATTGTGGTTCATCTGACATGACTGGCGGTGTGCTATCAAAAAGCAACAGCTCGCAAGCACCACGGGGTTGGCACACTGCCTTCCTGGGTTATGGTAGGTTGCTGGCCCCATTGAGGAAGAAGGGGAAAAGATAGACGGGGAAGCTCAAGTCCTATGTGAAAGCCCAAGGTTTTCTAAAAGGTCCTTTCTGAAAGTTGCTGGCTTTTTTGTGGGTGGAATGACACAACACACTGTCATGATCCGGTCCAGAGACTCTCTCTGACGTCAAGACACAACCTAGATAACCCTTAGGCTCTGATTACATGATACAAAAAATGAGCAGCTGAAAAGCTGCGTGTCTTTTTTCAAAGAGCAGTGGTGTGTAGTGGAGAAGACAGTAGGCCAGGAATCAGAACATGGGTCCAGCTCCTCTCCACTGACTCTGTCGTACCTCCACATGTGGAGCACAGCACGCAGCTTCCGCGAGCAGCTTTGGGCAGTGAACACCCTCTGCTGCCGACCTGCGCACTGCTCTTTGCCCTCCAAGCCTCGGTGAGGCCAGACCTCCAGAGTGACTGACATCGTCGTGGATGCGAGGGTTCCAGGGGCAGCCCTGCCTGGGTGCCAGGGCCGCGTGCAGGGCCATGTTCTGGGTGTGAGTGCCACAGGCTGCCATCGCTTGGGGTCTGTGAGCTCCTCAGACTCTCCAGGGCCAGCTTCTGAGTGGGTAGTGACCCCCACACGTGCCCTTCCCGTGATCCTCTGCTCACCTCTGCTTCTCAGCCTCTCCTCACTCTTCCTTTTAGCCCCTGCCCCTCCTCCAAAGCACCGGGAGCCCTGAGAGGTGATAGCATGGCAGTGGCGTGGGCCTGTTGGCCTCTGGAACTTAGTTGTGAACAGACTTCCCTTGTGTCCTTAATCTCCACTGTCCTCATTCTTAAGGATAATGAGCCATATGGGAAAATATCGTTTAAGTGTTTGGAATCATTTAATTTGTTGCACATTTTATATTGCGTAAATTCAAATTGTGGCTGCGTGTATTATGCAGACCAAAACAACACCGAATTAGAGGCAGTAATATTTTTAACTTGTCACTTCACAGAACACAAAGGGAACATGCTGACTTTTGCAATTTTTCCATTTCATTTTCTGAAATAAAATAATTTTATAATAGTCTGTGCTTAAAATATAAGAAAGTTTAGAATTCACCCATAGTATTTAGTCTCTTCTAAATACTATGGATTTTTAAAACTTTCATTCTTTATCTTTTACTGTTACCCTTTAGGGAGACGTGGAAAACCTTTTATCTTTTTAATTGTACGAGACATACTGAATAATTATAATGTGTTCAGTGTTCATTATAAATATGCATCATATATATATATATATATATATATATATATATATATTGTTTTATGTGTTTTAGGTAATTATGCATTTGAGTTCCTTGCCAATTTTATGGCCAAAATATTTTACTTGGCTGATTACTAAGTGTATTTTAAGCTTACTTCTTAAAACATGAAGAGAATATACTATAAACCCAATTAACATGATTTACTGCCTAAAGAGAATGCTTACTTTTACTTACTTTTTCTCTATTTTAATGATGAAAAATAGTTGTAAGGATGCAGGGTAACTTAACTTGTTTTTAAAGCTCTCCATGCCCAATATTATTAGTATTGTCCTTTACAAGGAAAACATAATTTTTGAAAGACACTTGGAAAGTTTAAGAAAAATTTACAGGGCAAAAAGGCCAAGAAAATTCACTCATAAGCTCATTAGTAAATTTCTGGCTAATATTTTAATGAATTTTGATTAAGTAGTTTTAAATCTTATTTTCTCACTTAGTTTTATATCTCAATATTTTTCCTGTATCTTTGACATGAACATTACTATAAACAATTCCTTGGATTTGCTGCCATCAT
Organism: Octodon degus; assembly: GCF_000260255.1. Lineage (NCBI taxonomy): Eukaryota > Metazoa > Chordata > Mammalia > Rodentia > Octodontidae > Octodon > Octodon degus. The sequence goes on from NW_004524651.1 coordinate 11,269,435, forward strand.
TTTTGAAAGAAAATCTCAAGTAGTGGAATTAAGGTTCAAAGTACATGAAGTGGTTTAGTTCTTTGTAGTCATCGGCAGCTCGCTTTCATGACAGGTTGCTCCAACTCGCATTTCCAGCGGCACTCTGCAAGAGCACTTACCTCAGTTGATAATCTCTAGAAGGAGCCTTAATCTTTTCTTAATCTCTGCCAGATTGATGAGTTAAAAACCATATCTTTTCAGTGTTTCATTAGAAATGAGACCTGTCTTCATATTGGTTGTCCATGTGAAAATTTTCTTAGAAATTATTCAGTTCCTTTGCCTCTTTTCCTGTGGGTGTTGGTTGTCTCTTAATGGTTTTCATGAGCTCTTTTGTAGTCTCCTGTGCTCTTTTTGAAAATACTAAGGCTGATCAAGAAAGAAATATGGTGGATGGTTAAGTTGTAAAAATTACAGCTGAAGATACATTGCCCTTAGTCCCCCTGTAAGCACTTCACCTCACTTTAACACACTGATCTTACCATTCTTGCCACTTTCAGACATAATACTGGAAGTCTTCTTTCATGAATGTTTTTATAAAACATGATCAGAAATCCATTGAATCCTGCTGGGGCTCCTTACCCACCCTATTTATTGAATCTGGCATCATGCAGCTTCCGGATCTTCACCAAAGTCAAAATGACTGTGAAAGGTACATGTACTGAATCACCTCAGGCCAAGGCAGTCACAGTGGAGCAGCTGAAGATGCTCATGAAAGAGCACTTCCAGAACTGCCTCAGAAAGCGGCAAGACGGGTGGACAAGTGTTTGAAGCAAGTAACAGTATTTTGGGAAGAGTTAATAGATTTTTAAATTGAAACATAATCCTGTATTTTTCTATCACATCTCCTGTGTTGTTAATCCTTAGCCTGTGTGTTTTTATAATATTAGTCTCCTAGTCCATGGGAAACACGGGCATTTTAGACCATCAGCTTCATGAAAAGTCAAGTGTGACATTACTAGACTTTCATAGGATCCATGTATAAGGCTTGGGAAAATTGATTTCCTGTAAATAGGAGATCTTCCCTTCCATTAATGATTTATGTAAACTTTCATTTGGAACTACTGTAGTATTTTTCAGTAAAGCTTTAAAATCTTCATAAAATTCTATTCTACTTACATAGAGCATTTTGCTGCGGAAATAGTATCTTCCTACAATTATATTTTATTTTTATAGTACATTTATTAGATAGATAGATAGATAGATAGATAGTCAGACAAATGGACAGACAGACATTCTTACCTTTTATGCTTACGAACATACCCTGTTGAGTGAAGTTTAAGTGTGTCTTTAGCTCATTTATTATCATAGAAGTATATATACATACTCACAAATATAAGTATGTATATAAATGTGTTCACATAGCCTTTTGTTTATTGCTCTTATACCTGAAAATCTTGTTCATCACTTTTTATTTCTATCATTTACTTATGATTATTTTGGAATTTTCTCTGAAGAAATTAGGTCAACTGTCATTACTGACAGTCTTGCTTCTTTTAAACATTCATGTATTTGAATTTCTTGGTTATAAAGCCAACTAGACCCTCTAGGACAATGTTAAATAAAACTCAGATTGACACAGAGCACAGCCAGTGGCTCTGCCTGATCTCATCACCTCACCTGGAAGCCTGTCCAATTGCAGAGCAGAGGCCAAACTCCACCCAGCCTGGAAGCCTTGTAAGGACCACAGATAACCATAAAGTTAAGCAAGAACCCTTGACCAGGAGCAGAACCCAGCCGGTGACCCCAGTCAACCTCAGCATCCACGCAGCAGCCCCATCTAACCAGGAAGCCCCGCAAGAATCCAGAGCCTAACTACAGTATCAGACCACCTCAGAGAATTGCCAAAATTTCCCACCCAACTCAAGATCCTATCCACTATGGAGGCTTCCAGGAGGGCGCTCAGCATCACCTCCTGGACTGAGGAAGGTTTGTCCCTGATAAATGAGCCTGTAAAGTCTGGAAAAGGTGGCTGCTTCCACAAATGCACAGCCACAAACAAGGAGGTATAAGAATGATGAAGAATCAGACCTTACACCAGTCCTGTATGCCATGCTGGCCCCACCCAGGGGCACACTGAGCTGCGGACCAAGTTCGGGCATGGTGGCATACACCTATAATCCCAGCACTCGGGAGGCTGAAAACAGGAGGATCACTAGGAGTCCAATTTGCATAGTGAGACCCTGTACCAAATACACAAATGAAAAAAATTAAAAATTAATAAGCAAACATTAAACTAAAAGAAAGTAAAGCTCTAAAAACTGACGCTAAAGCAACAGAGAACCATGAGCCGACAGAAGACTCAGAATAATCCTTGTGAAGAAGCTTAGTAAACTACAAGGAAATACAGATAGATTGCTAAGCAAAATTAGAAAAGCAGCATATAAATAAAATAAGAGTTTAACAGAGAAAGCCATAAAACATAAAATACAGAAATTCTAGAAAGAAAGACTACAAGGACTGAGCTGAAAAGTTCAACAGAAAGTGTCAGTAGCAAGAGCTGTGTGGCAGAAGTCAGTGACCTTGAAGATAAGACAGGTCATCTGACAAGGATCCAGCCAGAAAAACAAACACAAAGAACAGAGAGCAGCATTGCCCAAAGAAAACCTCTGGAGTTTATGGCACAGCATCGAGTGAGACATTCTACAAATTATTGGAATTATAAAAGGGGAAGATAAAAAGGACAAAAAGTCTACTTAAAGAGACAGTAGCTGAAATTTTTGCACATTTGGACAGAAAAATAAAAATCTAGATTTCTGAGATTGAAAATTGCCAGATAGGTCAAACCTGGAAGCAGGCACATTGAATGCATTGCATTAACGGTCAAAAGGTGCTGACAAAGCTCATCATGTGCAACAGGACACACAGGCTGTTATGTGTCGGGACTGACATACAGCTAAACCGGAGTGGTCAGCCTCAGCTGTACAGCCCAGCATACAGTGGGGTGATCCATCCACAACTTAGTGGCTTAGACCTTATCTCGAAATAAAAAATAAAGGACTGGCAATGTAGCTTCCGAGAGCCAAGTCTCTTGAGTTCAAGCTCCTGTACTGAAAAATGCAAAGTAAAACAAAACCTGCCAACCAAGAATGTTATGCCAAACATACCAAACAAGTTTTTCATAAATGGAAAAGATATAGAGATGTTCTCAAATAAATAGAAGCTAAAAGAGTTCATTACCACTAAGCTGCCTTATAAGAAATGTTTAAAATAGTTTTGCAAACTAAAGTGAAAGCTTATGGAAGAATTACAGCAAAACATGAATGTGATTAATGGTATATATTAATGAAATATACATACATATATATGATATATGTTTCTCAAAGTTAGAATTCTCTAATAGTGTAAGAGTGGTATGTAAACTTTCAACTCTAATATAAAGGTTTAAAGGAAATTTTAAAACTGTGGCTATGATAAGTTAATGTCGCACGCCCAAAATGATGTAAATGGTCACATCCAAGACCCATGTGTGAGAGGACTGAGAAGTAAAAGTGTAAAGCTTTTCTATGAGACTGAACTTGCATGGATATAAGTTTAAATAGGATGCTATGGCTGGGGAGATGGCCCAGTAGAATAAGTGCTTCCCTGGCAAGCGCAAGGGCCTGAGTTCAATTCCCGGTTCTGCAAAATAAGTAAATAAATACATAAATAAAATAAGATGTTATAGATATATTTTGTGGATAAATATGTCCACAAAGGAAAAACCCATGGTAATTACCAAAAAGATTGAGAAAGAAATCAAAATATGTAACAAAAAACTCATCAAATCACAGAGAAAGACAGCAAAAGAGAAAGAAAGGCAATAGGAAACACTCACTCATCATTCATTACTTTGAACATTAGCCAACTGCATTCTCATCAGACACCTTATGTGGTCAAATGGAGTTCTGCAGACAGTCAAGTTACGGCAGTTTACTCGTTCAGGTTAGCAGTAAGAACATTCCTGAAAATAAAAGGTGGGAAAATATATTCAATAACCAAAAGAAGAAAGAGAGGGCTGTACCTAAAAAACATTGGAAAAAGTAGGGTGACAATGCACATTGGTCATGAGACAGGGAAAGTCATTATTTCAGAATAAAGGGTAAATTCATCACCAAGCCATAGTGGTTGTATATATTCTTGGACCAAGTCTCAGCACATCTAAATACATAACAAACACTAAACTCAAAAGAGAAATAAATAACAAAACAGTAATTGTAAGGGAAGTTAATACCTTCAGGAATGGGTAGATCATCCAGAGAGAAAACTAGCAAAGAAAAAAAAAAAAAAAGGAAATGCTGTAGATCTAATAGATCTCCACAAAGGTCCCCCCACTGCAGTGAGAAACTCTCCCTTGGGTCCCTAGGCTAACCCTTATGTTAGGCCACAAAACAAGTCTTGGCAAATGTGTAAGGACTGAGATCGTAGCAAGTATTTTTTCTGACCATGGTATTATCAAAGTAGGCATCAATACTAGGAAAAAAGTTGAAAAAATTATGAATACATGAAATTAAAAAGCAAGTACCTGAACAATCAATTGAATGGCCAGTGAAAGGAGAAATCTAAAGAGAAATTTAAAAATCCTGAAATATAAAAAATCATTAGACAGCTATGAACAGTTGAATGTCAACACATTGAATAACCTAAGAAAAAAAATGAATGTACGTTTAGATGTTTGCAACCTACCCAGACTAAAGTAGGAAGAAGTACGCAATATGAACAGACCAAAAATAAGTAAGGCAGTCAAATCGTTAATCAAAAACTCCCAACAAAACCCAAGACAGATGGCTTCAGTAGTGAATTCTACCAAAAAAAAAAAAAAAAAAAGAATTAACTGCAATCCTCTCAGTCTTCCAAAAAGTAGAAGAGGATGGAATGCTTCCAAGCTTATTTTGTAAGACCAGCGTTACTCTGATCAAAGGCAAAGAAGAACACTACAGGAAAAGAAAATTGCAGGCCAAAATCTCTAATAAATACAGATACAAAAACTCTCAACAAATCACTAGCAAACTAAATTTTATAGCATACTTAAGGAATCATACACCACAGTCCAGTGAGATTTATCCCTGGAAGGCAAAGATTCTTCTGCTTGTGCAGACTGGTGTGTATGATACACTAAAAAAGTACATGACCATCTCAGTAGGTACAGGGAAAGTACCGAGCAAGATCTAGTAGCCCTCTCATGACAAAAACTCTTGACACACCGGGTATAGAAGAAAGGCACCACAACGTGCAGCTACAGGCTGTAGAAGAGGAACTCATCCAGCACCATACTCAACAGGGAGAAGCTGAAAGCCTACATTCTGTGATGCAAAATGTGCCCATTCTTGCCACTTCTGTGAGCATAATTCTACAAGTTCTAGTCAGAACTCTTAGGCAAGAGCAAGAATTAAAAATAATCCGCGTTCTAAAAGAAGTCGGGCTGGCCAGATAGCTCAGCGGACTAATGCGCCTGTGTAGGTGGAGTGCATAAGCGGGGTTCTATCCCGGCATGCCGTGCTGGCCCCGCCGCACCCCTGTAGCACACTGAGACAGTGACTGAGTCTGGGTGTGGTGGCGCCAACCTGTAATCCCAGCACTTGGGAGGCTGAAAACAAGACAGTCACTAAAAGTCTGATCCACATAGTGAGACCCTGTAGACCCTATACTAAATACATACAATTAAAGTAGAATTTCTATTGTCAGGTGACAGCCTCCTGTATGCACAAAGCTCTGAAGGTTGCACCCCAGGACCGTCAGAGCTCATAAGTGATTCCGTGCAGTTACAGGATGCAAAAGCAGCATACAAAAATCAGTTGCATTTCTTCTTTAAAAAAATTTTTATTTATTTATTTATTTATTTATTTATTTATTTGACACAGAGTCTCGCTACACAGTTCAGACTTGTAGTGATCCTCCTGTATCAGCCTCCCCAGTGTTGGGATTCCTGGCATGTGCTACTGCACCTGGTTTTGGGGCTGGCATGGCATGCCCAGAACTCTGGGGCTAGCACAGCATGCGGCGCCAGGATTGAACTCAGGACCTTGTACTTGCCAAGCAGGCACTTAGGCCAACAAGCTGTCTCTCCAGCCCATCAGTTGCATTTCTACACCCTGACAATCAACTATCTGAAAGAGAAATAAACAAAAAACTTGTATACAATAACATCAGAAAAAAAAAAGGAACTCAGGAATAATTTAGCCACATAGGTAGAAAAATCTTTCTACTGAAAACTATAAGATATTAATGAAAAAATGTATCAAGATACAAATAAATACAGATGGTCCCCAACTTATAATGACTTGACTTAAAGGAATTTTGTGGGGTTTTTAGTACAGTGGTGCCAAGGGAATATACATTCAGCAGACACTGTATTTTGGGTTGTGAATTTAGATCTTCTCCCAGGCTAGTGATACATGATCTGATAACACTCTGTCATGATACTGGGCAGCAGCACAAGCCAAGGCTCCCCGTCGGCCATGGGATCACAGGAAGAAGCAGTCAGTGCCCTGCAGTGCACTACTGCTAAGTAAGGATGCTCAGGAGACTGGGTATACCAGCATATTTTGATGTTATAAGATCATGAACCCCTTGTATGTAAGTCAAGGAGCACCAAAGAAAGATATCCCATGTTCATGGATAAAAGGCATAAATTGTTAAAATGTCCATCATTTGGAAAACAACCTATAGATTGAATGTAATCTCTTATCAAAATTGTGGTAACATTTTTCATAGAAATAGAAAAAACAATCTTGAAATCCAACTGGAATCACAAAAGACCCTAAATGGCCAAAACAATCTCCTGAAGAAAGAACAAAACCCAGTCATTGTCCTTCCTGATTTCAGACTGTACCAAAGATCTGCAGTAATCAAAAGGTGACATTGGAATAAAAGACACACATGCAGACCAGTAGAACGTAATGGAGAGTGTGGAGATCAACTCATGCATATATGGCTAGCCAATATTTTACAACAGTGCCAAGAATATATAATGTGGAAGAGAAAGTATCTTTAACAAATAATGTTGGGAAAACTAGCCATCTCTGCAAAGAAATGAACTTGGGCAAAAAAGAAAAAAAAATTAAATAGAACTGATTTAAGTACTTCCACATAAAACCTAAAGCAGCAAAACTCCCAGAAGAAAACACAAGGAAGCCCCACTGAGAAAGCCTTATGATACCAAAGCACAAGGAGCAAAAGCAAAATGGACAAATGGGACTCTATCAAGCTGCAAATCTTCTGCACAGCAAAGGAAACAACCCATAAAAAGGAAAAGCAACCACAGAATGAAGGAAAATATTTTCATGCCATATATTGAGGATTTTGAAAATTCAACTGAAAATGAGCAAAGGAGCTGAAGAGACCTTTTTCCTGAAGAAGTCCAAGGAGTGACCTGCAGGTGAATAAAAAGAGGCTCAAGATCTGGAATCATCAAGGAAGTGCAAATCAAAACCAAACCACCCCAAGGTGTCTCAGGCCTGCTGCGATGGCCATTCCCACAAGATGAAGGATGCAAGCATTGGTGAGGCTACGGAGAAAACCCGTGGACTGTGTTGAGATGGAGGTTGGCAAGGACATTAAGGACAGCAGCAGGAGATTTAGTAAAAGGTAACAAATAGAACAGGACTTGGCATGTAGCTCAGCGGCAAAGGCTCACCTAGCACGCACGAGGCCTTGAGTTTGATCCGTAGCACTGAAGTGGGTGGAGAACTGTGAGCAATCCCGCTTTGGGGTAAATATCCAGGGAAATGACATGAGCAGCTCCAAGCAATGTCAGGACTCCCGTGTTCATGGCAGCATCATTCGCAGCCATTGCTCATAATAGAAAGCTGTCTTGTGGTGCATGCCTGTAATCCAGCACTGTAGGAAGCTGAGGCGGCAGGATTGGAAGTCTAAACCTAACCTGGGCAACTTAGAGACCTCCTGACTCAAAATAGACAAGGGTTGAGGATGCCCCAGTGGGGAAGCTTGGGTTCAGTCTCTAATACCAGGAAACAACACAGGAACAACCTGAGTGTTGGCCAACAGATGGTTAACAACTGTGACACACATGATGAGATATTATGTAGCCACAACAAGGAAGGCGAGCCTGCCATCTGAAATAGCAGGGAAGCTGGAGGGCACTATGCGAGGAAACCGAGTCAGGGAAAGACAAAAGCTGTGGGTCTCACGTAATTGCAATATCTGAAAAAGTCAACTCAGAGAGACAGAAAGTAGAATAGTGGTTGTCAAGGCTGGGAGTGGGAGGAAGAGGGGAGCTCTTGGCCAGGCATAAGGTGACAAAAGTCCTGGGGCCCTAACATGCACCATGGTTCAGCGTGATGATTGTGGTTAAAAATTCCAAATTACAGTCTTGAGATTTGT
>NW_004524651.1:11278197-11278941 GCF_000260255.1 Octodon degus
ATATTACATATAGATATAAAACGTATAAATGCATTATACATACATATATATTCTTATGCTATGTCAGTAGGCCAAACCTTCCTTTCTGTGGTACGTCTAATTGATCATGATGCTACACTAAGCATTACTAAATATTTTTTGATAATTTCTCATCCATGCTCCTGTATAAGTCTAATCTGCTCATTTTCATTTTCTGAATTTAAAGTAAAAATATCTACTTTGAACTGAATAGCATTCTGCATTTTTTCTATTCTTCAAATAATTCATGTAAGATTCAAATTATCTTTCACTTAAATGTTTAGACATCACCTGTAATCTCACCAGGTACAAATTCTCCTTTTGCTAAAAATTTTAATTATTAATTTTTGAAATACTTACAGAACTGTTCTCAGTTTCTAGTTTCTTAAGTTCACTTTGACAGTTAATGTTTTCATTGGAATTTGTACATTTTGTCTTTTATTTAGAAGCATACATTTGTTAATAATTTTTAAATTTGCACTTATGTTCCCCTTTTTCTCTTTTGAACATTCTTTATTTGTTCTTTGTATCTTTTTTCCCAACTGTTTCTGCCAAAGACTTGTCAGATTTATTCTTTTAAAAGAAATAACTTATCTCTACACTTTTGGTACTACATTTTATTTTATTTTTTTCCATAATTTTATTGAGAAATAAGTAACAATGAGACAGTTTCAAATCAAATTGGTAGGACAGTTCCAATAATTAACACATTGCATAATGCCTTCC
>NW_004524651.1:11279041-11337361 GCF_000260255.1 Octodon degus
TTTCACTCCAGGCCTGTATGCCAGCCCTGAGCTGAGTCTGAAGGGGACAGGTGGAATAGGGTAGAGAGGAAGCTTTCCCACACACTCACCAACCCTGGGCTAGGGCTGGATCTGGGGGTCCCGAGAACGTAGCAGAAGTTCTCACTCACTGGGTGGATTAGGGGGGACTGTGGAGTGGTGGGGGTGGGTCCCAAAGGGGCGGAAGAGGGTCTTACCCACGCTGCACCTGGACTTGGACTGGACTGGTCCCACTGGCGCAGGGTAGCCGGAAGCTCTCCCACACACTCTCCAGGCCTGGGCTAGGGCTGGATCTCTGGTACTACATTTTTTAAAAATCTTGTATATCTAGTCTTTGCTAGGTATTCTTAAAGTTTGAGTCTATTCTGTTGCTCGTTTCAGCAGAGAAATAAACAGTATATTTTAGTCTCCTATAAATGCTTAGCCTTATTTAAGCATTTAGCAGTCTTCATTTTTCCTCTAAGTAAGTCGTCCTGTACCCAGTGGTTTTGATATAGTATTGTTATTTAATATTGAGTATTTGAATATTGTTATGGTCAAATCTTTGACCTATGAATTATGAGAGAAACTTTGGTATCTTATATATGATTTCAAACTTGAATGAGTTATGATAAAAATTATTGCCACATGTAAGCAGTATTTAGAATCTTCTGAGTACAGTCTCCATATAGTCTTTAGCTCAAGATTTTTAATTTTATTGCACACATTTTCTGTGTCCTTACTGACTTTACGTATCATCAGTTTCTAAAGGAGATGTGTTAAAGAGTCATATATTTTGAAGCTAACTCATTAAGTAAATACAAATGTAAAATTCTTCCTAGTAAACTGCACATTTTATCATTAGACAGTGATAAACTGCTTTTAGTAATGTTTTTGCTTTAGTTCATTTTGTGTCATTTTAATGTAACATTACCAGTCTTCTAATTATTCATAAACATCTCTTTAGGCTGTTTCCATAAATGGTACGTGTAGTGATTCCCTTTACCTGTGGAGGACAGTCAGGACCACAATAGGTGCCAGAAATCACAGATAGTATGGAAGCCTCGACTTTGGATGCTGTACACACATAGCTAAGATAAAGCATGTGAGTTGTGCACATTAAGATATTAACAGCATAACAGAACCGCCACACCATGCTGGCAGGGTAACACAGGCATGTGCTCGCTCTTCCTGGAAGTTCCCATTTAGGGTTTCTGGACCCCACTGACTCAAGTTAAACTAAAGTTGTGGAAAGAAAAACCACAGCTATTGCAGCTATATTTTTCTTAGTTCAGTGGGGTCTTACAGGTCTTACCTTTTTAAAAAACACATTTACATGTCTCAATCCTAAAATTTATGCACAACCACAGGAGACCCAGAATAGCCAAAGCAGTATTGGACAAAAAGAACAAAGTGTGGGGCATCACAATCCTAGATTTTCAGTTATACATTCAAGCCATACTAACAAACCCAGCATGGTACAGGCACAGAAATAGGCAGGCAGGCCCCTGGAATAGAACAGGAGACACAGAGCAACCCTATGTGCTCAGCCATCTGACCTTTGATAAGAGGACTGAAAGAACAGAAGGGAGAAATGACAGCCTTTTTAGCAAATGGTGCTAGAAGGGTTGGTAATCTATGTGCTGAAGAGTAAAACTAGAAGCTGCAGCTCTCACCTAGTGCTAAAATGAAAGAGTCTAATTGTAAGGAAGATCCTCCATGCAGAAACGTGTTCTCAGCCTTCCGAGGCTGGGCAGATAGGGCAGGGGTTGCGGGTACAGATGTGTCTTGTAGATATCTCAGCTTCAGACTGCTAGTACTTACAGCTTGCCCGTGTGTCTGATGAGGGAAGAGGGAAAATGGAGCTTGACAACATCTTGAAGGCCAGTGGACAAAACCTTAGCGGGGGCTCATGGCATTGGCCATTTCCCTCCGCCTGTGGCGCTGCCTGTGTCTCCACTTGCAGCCCTCTACAGCAGGAGGCCACTCGGTCTACCCCTGTCCCTGGGCTGGGACCCCTGGGGGCCTGGCGGTCAGCCCTGGAGGGCAGGCTGAGTGCAGCTGTTCCTTACGCTTCACCTGCTTATGCGGGGGAGGAAATCCCTCGTGCGGATTTCAGTGGAGGACCTGCGTGTCCAGCTTCCACGCTGGAGTTCTTGCTTCTAGGTTGACACAGGTCTCATTAATATTATTGACCTCCTAACCAATTTAAGGAGCCTCAGGGAGGCTGCAGAACATGCAATTTGATCTACTATGCACTAAATAAACTTCTAAATTTATGTGTTTGAGCTCTAGCTATGAGTATTGCATTGGTCAGATAACTGTAATGCTCTTTTCTGAAAAATGCCAATGGTTGACATGAGTGTTCCCATAAAATAAATAAATGATTCTTCATAATTGCTTTTCCAGGGCTTTTCCCATGCGATTCTTCCCAGTGGTTTTCCCTCCCAGATTGTCTGAGTAGTGGCTGTCATGATTCTTGTGAACTGGCAATTATGTCCAGACGATTTAATCAGTGCTTGAGCCATGCAGGCGTCGCTTTTGGAAGACCATTTCTCACAGTGACACCCCCTAAGCATTTGTTAAATAATGAGACCGCTACACTCTTCTCCCGCAAGGACTCTCAGAAGTCCTGCTGGATACTCAGAGCCTTACAGACAACATCCAGGCACCACTACACACACCCAATCCCTCTGCAGCAGAGCTCAGAACTCTGAGGCAGGCCAAGGGGCAGGGTCGTTTTCTGTCCCCAGGACACAGTCCTCCCACTTGCTGTCAAGAGCTTGCATGTGTAATTAATCAAGGAGGAACCCAGTGGGGTTTCAGTCAATACCAGACACCTCCCGGCATACAAACTGTGGGCTTGCTAGTGGGGTTTTCTTGGTCTACGGTACTTGTGTGGTCGCGGTGGAAAGCAGGCTGCATCTGCAACCCGCAACTGGCTGGGCCGCGAGAGAGCTCATGAGACACTGGAACTAGATTTAGAAATGGTGATTAAACGGATAATAAAAATCAAAGCAGCCCTCCTTCAGCTGTGCCCATTTGACTGCGAGGAGGCTGATAATGAAGACATAAAGACCTCGGCGGCTCCCAAACTCCCCAGTGTGCAGAGCTGGCAGATATGGACAGAACTGTTCTGTTGCACAAGCAAGGCCTGAGGAGGTCAGGTCATCTGAAAGGATCTCAGGTTCTGGAGCTGGCGCTGTGTGCTGCCTCCCTCCCAGCACGGCCCCAACCTTCCAGTCACGTCTTTGGAAGAGGAGAGTCCTGCCCACCACTCGGGCCCACGCAGGAGGCGCACTCTGTGTGATTGTGTGTGAAGGTATCTGTAGGTCTCTTGGCTGTGGTCCAGAGCCAGGACCTTCATGCTAGAGTCACTGCCCGCACCCCCAAGCCAGCATCCAGTCGAGCCTGTCCTACACCACCACTAGGATTGGCTTTGACTGCCACTGAAATGTTACCGCACGCCTTCGTGTAGGACCCCACAGTGCCCGAAGTGCTGGGTGCTCATGCCTTCGTCAGTGAGCTCGGGTACCCTCGTCCTGTGTCTGCTCACTGCTGATCTCCGTCCTATGTCCTTGTAGCCACTTCTTCTGGGACCACCTCAATCCCTGTCTCTCCTTGAGGCCTGGCCCACCTGGTGCATCAGCACCTGCCAACATCTTTCCCAAACCTTCACGGCCAGGTGGGCCCCTCAGCGTGTTCAGACCATTTACATCCTACTGTGCGCCACTTGTCTATTTCCTGAGTGTTACAGCTAGGCTGTGTCTTCTCCATGGTGCCTGGTGCCATGCCTCACACCGAGCAGGCACTGGGGATTGAGTGCTGTGGAGGGAGCCCCTCCTAGGGCAGGCTTGTGGGGTGGCAGCACAAGCCAATGATGCAGAAGTTTAGTGACCAGCAATAACTTCTAAGTTTTGAAATTATTCATATAGGTTGTAGACTCCTTCACAGTCCTGGGAGGATAATCATTCTTACCACGATGACAACCGACATCTGCTGAGCGTTAGCCATGGGCTAAGCTGTGCTGTGTACCTCATGTAAGGCTCACTGCAGACAAGGAAACTTCCTCTACACACAGGGCAACTGAGGCTTGGTTACCATGCCGCCAGGAGGGGTTATGGGCTCAACCTTGAGAGAACTGACTCCAGGGCTCATGTCAGCTGCTGGACACAGAAGGAAGTAGGCCCTCCCACCCTATCTCCCCTCTGATGAGCAGCCTGCAGATATGAGCAACACAGGAAGGTGGTCAGAGCAGGCGTCCCCATGTGCAGACACCAGGGCAGCTGGGTAGCGTTCTCCTCATTATGAATAACACCAACAGCACATTGTCAGAGATGTGTCAGAACAGAATCCTTCTTACTGACCCCAAATATACAGTAATGGTAACAGTATTGGGAGTTGGCTTACTCGGCTGTGTGCCCTCAGGAAGATCAGCTCTCCTCCGCATGGCATGTGGCTACTTGGATTTGTGAGGTCTGCACAGCTCTAACTCTAGTAAGTGCAGCTTTGTGGCAGTTGTCACACAGGAGGTGCTGCAGGCAGGGGCCACAGGAGAGCAAGCAAAGCTGCCCTTCAGGTCCAGCTGCAGGAGCAAAGCCAGGCGACACTTCAACCCCATTGTGATGCAGCTTTTTCAATGAGCACAATGCGTGTGCCCCTGTCCAGGAGCAGAGAAGAGACATTCAGATAGTTTTAAATGTTCAGGGTGGAGAAATGAACATATTTCAGGAGGTCAAAAGCCCTTCTCCCAATTATAGCAACTTGAAGAATCTAATTAAGGTCATCTGGGGTAAAGGCAAAGCTCAAAGTGATCAGAATTTTTTAAAGTTTGTTTCCTATGCATGTTTGCTTTGTACATTTAAAGTTCTCCTGGCTTGTGGACTGGCAAACATTCTGCTTGTTATTATAGGTATCACTGGAAAAGCGAGACTTTCGAAAACATTTTCTTTTTGTAGCACAAGGAGACACTTCAGCGCCTCGGATTGGGCAGGCGCCTCAGCCGAGTGGGAGAATGCGGCCTTAGCATTGATTCAATCCCGGCACCAAGACAGTCATAATTACTGTCACTTGAATGAGAAAGCCAGCATACTGTGTGCCCCCAAATTCTTATGATTTAGCGGGCAAACCAGAAAAGAGGGAGAAGTGACCCATCAACGGGCTAAGCGTGTCCACAAACAAGGACTTTGGCTCCTCGGGATACTTTTCCAGTGCAGCATCCTGAGTGAGTAGCAAACACTTTCATTAGCTCTTCTTTGGGGAAACTTTGCCAGTCTATCAGCACATGCTCAGGATATAATCCCAGAAACTCCCTAAATAAATCTCAAACAGATTTAATGAAAAAAGGGTATGGAGCATCTTTGCAGGAATAATATCCTCACCACAGCCAAAGTTCCCTCTGAGTTCTAATTTGGGCAGCAGTGTAAGGTGTAAAAGCATCTGCTGTCTACTGGGCTGAATTCTGATGATATTTTACAGAGCTCATTTAACATGAGTGCATGTTCTAATGAAAGACGTTGTGGGGGAAAGGTAGCGCCGAAACGTACATAAATCTTTGGTGTCCTTGTAGGTCTGATAAACTGCCATGCTCTCCTAAGCTTATGCAAAACAGAAAGTGAACAGGCGTATTGCAGAAAACTAAATTATGCATAAAGTCATTAAGGCTCACCCTTCACTCCTGATTGAGGGATTGCTGCAGTTCTCAGAGAGAGCGGAGGCAAAATGAAAAAATAAATAAATGAAAGGCCTGATCACATTTTGGTGGAAATGTAATTGCTCGGAAGTCCGCTTGAAGTTCTGGGGGGTGTGAAATGGCACACAGCTGCTGAAATTTAGAAAGGGGCCATGACACCCAGCATCCTTGCGAACTCAGGGTCTATCCTGGCCGTTCTCGGATGCAGGGGCCAGAGGGGCCGCATCAACGCCAGTGCTTTAATCTGCGCTTCCCAGCCAGCCCAGGGCTCGCCTCTCCTCTCTGTAGAAGTTTTCGCTCTTTTCTTGCCCTGTTTTCCACCCATGCATACGCTTATGTATGTAACCTGCACTACTCCTGTCAAAGGGATTCCATTACTGTCTCTTTGAAAGCATGTCTGTCCCGGCAAACTCTCCAGCAGGGTTGTGAAATTCCCCTTTTCAAAGATCCTGTATCCCAGGAAATGTCCCCAACTGTCCAGGGTGACCTGTGTGGGAACAGGATGCAAGGGCAGGTGCCGTAAAGACCCCATCCAGGGCTCCCGCAGTGAGCAGGGGTACACGGGAAAGGCAGGGGCTGGCATCTGCGTGGGGCCCTTCCTCTGGGGCCAGCTGCAATAAGAAGGACAGCCCCTAGCTGACCCTTAATTAACTACCAGGACTCTGCAGGTAGCTGCTGGCTTTTTAGTGTCTGCAATCGGTTCTTAATTAATTCTAGTTGCCTGAGGGGCCTATTCAGTGCCATTAAAAATATGCCCTAGCTGGAGCATGGGTTAATAGCCTTCAAAGCCCACAGCCTGCACGTTCTCTCGCTGGCCCTCGTGTCCCCAAGGCCACGTGGAGAGCTGTGTCTGCCGCCAGGAAGGCCTGTCTTAATCAGCACATCACAGCACAGCAGCACTGAGAGAAATCTCCCTGCTCCCGTCTCCCCCTAGCAGATCAGTGACGCTGACTCCTCAGAACACAAAGTGTATAGTTGTCCACCCAGGCAGGGACGATCCAGGAAGCAGGGTCACGGGTGCCCTTCCGGCATGGGCTCAGCCTGCAGAGCGAGGATGGTGCCGGCCCAAGCCCAGTCCCTCCAAGTGCTGTGCACAAGGAATTTATCCTGGAAGCATCCTGCATCACCTTCACTGTCCAGGTCATGGCCCCCTGCCGGCCACAGGGTGCACAAGAGATACCTGCAAAGCAAAAGTCCCCTTTGCAAATTAGTCTGTGGGCATTCTGGTCTACACCTTAGAGCCACCTGAGTTTAACGTGTGTGTCTGTAGCTGGAAGTGTTTAATATCTAGACATCACTGGATCCATTCAGTCGGGCTGCACAGCAGAGTGCTCACCAGGTGACCAAACAGTGAAGCTTAGACCTCTCTTCCACGGGCTGGGAGTGCAGCGGAGGCGCTGGCTTCCTTTCCTGCTTCAGTTTGCAGATGACTGGTGTGTGGACGGCCCTGCAGTCCGTGCGTCGCGTCATCCCTTCTCAGAAGGACACTAGTCGCGCTGGCTTTGGGCCCTCTCCCATGGCTGCAGTTTAACTTAATAACCTTGTGAAGACCATGTCTCAGAGTCCATTCTTATTCTGAGGAACTGACAGAGGGGGCTTGAGCGTAGGAAGGAATTCTGGTGAGAACACAGTTCAGCCCGTAGCCTAAAACAGTTGTGCTTCTTACTGAGAAGGCCAAAATACCTTGCAACGTGAGATCCAACTGAGGAATCACACTACGGGGTTGAAGCAGGCAGACCCTTGGCCCCTTTGGGAGGTGTAAACAAATCAGAACTGGAGCTGTCCAGAGCTGCTAGCAGGTGTGGCTATTTTAATGGAATTCACTTAAATTGATTTTAAAACTAAAAGCCTCACTCACCCTGCTGGCCAGTAGTGGCCTCATGGTCTGTATGCTGGATAGCACAGAAGTCCGATGTCCTGTCAGCAAGGCCTGCCCTTGCCTTTCCTGCCTTTCCATGCAGGGCTGTGACCTGTAGCTTTGGAGCTGTGGGAGGAGAGTTCCTGATGTGGTCCCCCCTCCAGGAAAACACAGCTGAATCAGGATGATTTTTTTAAATGACACATGTCATTTTGCAGACATTTTTGCACACATGTCAGACCACATCTGAACCTCAGTGGCACACACCGACACCTACAACAGGACTCTGGGAGGGAGATCTCCAGGCAAGCTAGAGAAGAGGAGTAGATGTGAGCTGAGTAGCACTGGGTAGGCCAAGTCTTAAGGGAGACCCCACAGGAGGAACGCTGTGCCCCACAGAGCAGCTGGCCACAGGGCGCGGACACGCCCCCTCGCTCCTTACCCCTCCTGAACTTCTCTTGCGCATATGCTTGCCTCTCCCTCCCTGGTACTGCCACGTGCCCTGGCACAGCCTGGCGCAGCTGCAGAGCTCTCATTCCTTCACCCCCCTTTCTCAGACCTGCTCCACCCCTGCTTTCTCCTCCTCTGCCTCCAATAGGACATCTGTGGCAGGAATGTCCTTCTGAGTGACAGACCCTGCACTGTCCCTCTGACAGCCACCAGCCACGTGTGGCTCCAGGGTGCTTTGTGCATGGCTACGTTGACAGAGATGCAGAGCATCCAGGTGGGTGCTGTCGGGCAGCTCGGCTGAGCTACAGATTCAGTGGCCTCACTTGCAGCAGCCCCAGAAGCTCTGTCCTTCCGTGAGGGTGCGGCAAGCACTTGGGCCCCTGGGAGGTGAGCGTGCCTCCACTTGACCAGCGGGAGGCACACTAGGGGAAGAAGGTGCGCGGAGTCACCTTGGGGAGCCGGCCTGATGGGGGCCCCCTGTGCAGGCAAGGAAGGTGTCCCTGGCACCAAAAGCACCGCCCTTGGCCCTGCCACGCTGCTTCGAGAGCAGTTGTCCAGGCGTAATCACTACACAGTTCACTAACCTAAGTATTAGACGTTGCAGAGTTCTGCAGTGTTTTACATCAAGTAAAAGTTATTCTTGGGGACCTAAGGCTTGGTGAAGGATTCTTAGACATCACACTGAAGGCACCAGCCAAAACAAGGAAGACAATGAGGTGTTTGGGGATTTTCACTTCGCTGACATCAATTATTGTAGAGGTGGCAATGACAAATTTCTGGTGTTTTCTTCATAGAGGAACACGATTAAGGCTAAGAGGTCCCATCACAAGTAGCAAGCCGCTGGCTAACTGCTTCAGGAAGACCACTCTCTTGCCTCTGTGATGCCCGGTGAGGGTGATAAAGATGGTGTCGGGAGTGATGCTAGCTCGAGGGGTCCTCACATGCTGACTGGAGGGCTTCCTGCCGTGGCTCAAGAGCTTTCGGGGCACATCTTCAGTAGGGCAGTATCTA
Source organism: Octodon degus (assembly GCF_000260255.1). Classification (NCBI taxonomy): domain Eukaryota; kingdom Metazoa; phylum Chordata; class Mammalia; order Rodentia; family Octodontidae; genus Octodon; species Octodon degus. The sequence continues at coordinate 11,288,050 of NW_004524651.1, forward strand.
GGCATTTCTCGAAGCTTAACCACCCGGATACCTCCACTCTTGTCCCCACTGACCGGTTTTGTGATCGTAGCACGAACTTTCTCCTTTTTCCTCTCAACCTTTGTTTTAGCAGCTGTGTACTTTCTTCTGTACAAAGCCTTTCTGGAATATATAACTGATGCCTACTTCAAGAAGAAGTTGTGGAAACCCAGACACCAGGACGGCGAGATCTTCGACACTGAGAAAGAGATACCAAACTTCAGAGCAGCGCAAGGTGGATCAGAAGCGGTGGACTCAGAGTTTAGCAAAAATCAAAGCTGTTCCTCAGCTCCGGGGCTACCTGAGATCCATTTTTGCTCTGAAAAATGGAATTTATCCTCATAAATTAGTGTTCTGAATTTCTTACTAAGAGCCTAATTAAATAACAGATACGAAGAAGAAGAAGGAGAAGGAGAAGGAGAAGGAGAAGGAGAAGGAGAAGGAGAAGAAGACGAAGAAGAAGAAGACAACAACAAAGACGACAAGCAAAACCTGTATTGCATCAAAACTGAAAATTCTTGATCTGTGAATGACACCATTAAATGGATGAAAAAGAAGCTGCATGTTGGAAAAAAACTGCAGCCCTCATATCTGACAAAGGACGTGTATCTGGACAATAGAAGTCTCAAAACTTAACTTTAAAATGTCCAATTAGAAAACAGACATGAAGACTTCACAAGAGTGCTACAGGATGGCCATAGCTGCGTGAGAAGACAGCCAACGTTAGCCTTGGGAAAGCCCAGGGCGAGGCCTCACGAGGCCTCCTGTGTGCATATTGGTGCAGCTCAGATGACAACCGGGGACAGCACAGCAGTGTCTCTGTTCATGAACCTGATTCTTTCCGTGATTCTGGTCGCAAGCTGAAGTGGACAAGGACCAAATCCAATTCAGAGGTGAGCTTCAGTGCTCACCTTATGGGGAGATTCACATTTGGTTCTCGTCTGGTTTGGTTTGCACCAGAGCGGTGGAGCGTGCAGCTTGTGGACCAAGGCGCCAGGGCCCAGTGTGACGAAAGGCAGAGCGACTGCACGGCCCACGCTCTGCTGGCAGAAGTGGGAAATGGGAAGCCGGCGGCGGCCCGGCAGAAGCCGTGCGCAGGTGTGCCACCTGCTCCCTCAGTAGCACACCTGGGCACTGACTCCAGGGAAGTGAAAACACATCCCCACCAGTCCACAGGCACGTGGGACAACTTTACTTGGAGCCGTGGCCTCCGGGGGACTCGTTCTGCTGCGGGCTGTGAGGTAAGCAGTTTGCTGTCACACATGCCTCTGCTGCAGTGTGCCACCTCGCACAGGCCTGAAAGAAATGAGGCTGCCCAGCGCTGGAAAGAAACCTCGAGGCCACAAGCCAGACACAAACCTCTTTTCTTTGTAAGTTGATTATTTCAGTTATACCATTACAGTTGTGGAAAACTGACTAATGCTCATGCCATGAAAAGGGATGAGCAGATACATGCCGTGGTGCGCGTAGAACTCGGGGGCACTGTGGGGAGAGGAGGGGGCCGGTTCTTCGTGGTTCCACAGAGAAACCATTCTGGAAATGTCACACGGGTACCGAAGAAGTACAGAGGAGACCAGCGAATGGCAGGTGAGCCCTGGGAGGTGGCTCTGAAGCGTGCTGGGTGCTGACGGGATGCACCGTTATTTGCCTGGCGTGGTGGCTGCACAGGTCCACCCTGGAGGGTACACGGCAGAGAGCCACACGTGCACTGTGCGGGTTTGTTTCCTGGCTTGGCTGCAGTGCTGCTGTTCTGAAGGTGTAACCAACCCCTGGGGAAGCCGAGTTTTCTCCATGCTGGCTCTGCAGCTTCCTGTGACTGCAATTATTGTAACACGAAGCTTCTTTAAAAAGTATTATTTGCTACACTTTAAAATTTATTTCAATATGCTTAACCACTCACAGGATTTCTTACCTCACTGATAACAATGTTATTAATTAAAAATTCATTGTAAGGTAGTGCTGGTCTCTTCATGAGCGCACGTTGCTGTGCCGAGGAGCCGGGTGCAGAAGTCACGTCAGCACCGCCCAGCTCGCCGGCGGCACGCTGGGTAGAGCGCGTCCCGCCGCGTTCAGGGGCGTAGCGAGTGCGCAGAACTCGTTCTCCTGGGTTGTTCTTCACTTTGTCTGTTGTCCTTATTAGCAACACTGAATTAGTCATTTATTGTGATCACATGAAGAAAGATTCTTGTATAATCGATATCTTTGAGCCAGCCCCCCACACACACACACTTATGTCACCTCTTGGCAAAAACCCAGATCCCTGTGAAGAATTTTCATCGCTCAAACAGCAGCCTTCCAGATGTGGCGTGAACGTGCAGTCCATTTAAGGACGGAGGCGGGAATCCAGCTGCTTCAAGGCATCGACGTCCTTGCTGTCTGTGTTGCGAAGCTGACCCTTGAGTTTGCTTCAACCCACCGTGAGCCCCGTTGCCTCTCTAAATGCTCTGAGGCAGCCTGCCTAATCGCCTGAAGCCCTGTAGCTTTAGTTTAATCCCAACCCTCGTAGTACTAAATGGAAGAAAGTTTTTGAACCATGTGCCCCCATGGTTTTAATCTAATATCTGATTTCTTGAATTAGAGCCAGCTGTTCATTTTTTGTAAAATGTCAGCAGATTGAAAATACAGTTTTCAGCTACTTCCTTTTAGCATCTGACCTTTGTTCACTTAAACTAATTGTTATCCTTTCAGCAGACTGTGGTTCTAAAAGAAAAGAAAGCGTAGGGCAGATCCCTGGGGGGATTTAAAAGCCCCGAGTACAGCGCCTCCCATAACAGCGCCTGCCCAGGTTACTCACTACAGGGTAGTTTATGTAAAACTAGATATGAACGTATAATTCTTTTTAAGATCTAGGTCCCAAATTGGGCGTGGTGGCGCATACCTGTGCTCCCAGCATTTGGGGAGACTGAGGCAGGAGGACTGCGAACTTGTGCCAGCCTGAGCACTTAGCAACTTAGCAAGATCCTGTCTCTAAATAAAAATTAAAAATAAATAATTTTTAAATTTTAAAATTTAAAATAGATACCGTAAGAAAAGCTCAGTGTGAAGGCCTTAGCTTCATGCCCTAGTACTACCAAAAATGTGGGGGGCCGATAAACATTAAACTTAGATACACATATGATGTAGGATTCCCGATTTGCAACTGTCCTCCGTTGACTCACGAACCCGGGAGGTGCTGCTCCTGCCGCAGGCAGAGGCTGTGTGCCTGGGCCAGTGAGTGGAGACGCGGCTCCTCCCCTTGCCCGGCTCCGTCTGGTAGGGTGCGGGGCTGGCCCAGGGCTCTGTGTGCTTCCAGGAAGGCCGTGCAAGCTTGCTGCACAATTCTCCCTGAATAACGCAGCCATTCCCTGCCTCTCTGTGCACAGGCTCCCGTGTTCTCCCCTCTGGCATTCAGGTTTTGATACAAAAAATGTTACATGATTTAATTACAGAAATTGTGAAGCAGGCCTGGAGACACAGTGCTGACAGGTGGCGCCTGGCCTGAGCAGAGCCCTGGGTTCCATCCCCGGCACTGCGGAAAATCAGATTTTGAAAATTAGAAAACTAACATGGCAACTTAGTTGTGGACATAGTCACCAATCATCCAGGGCTGATATAATTAAACCCCAGTCTCCTGCTCTCAGTTCCCACACTCCACCTGCACCCCTGGTGACCTGAGCCAAGGTGGTGGGACTCGGTTTACCCCATGGGTGGCACACAGCTCCTGGCAGGGTTCTTGGTGGAGTGGGCTGTCACGCCCAGGAACAGCCAGTGCTGACCACGGGAGACAAGTGGTTCTCCCCCACTCCCGCAGCCCTGAGGAATCACTGGTGAGCCTCAGGTGGGGCCCTCCCCATGCCCAGGTCCTGCCGCCCAGGAGAAGAGGCCACAGTCAGAGGTGCGTGCTGCTGTTCTGCTTTCCTTGCACTCCTTTTCCTGCCCCATGGGCCTGAGGTCAGCCCGCCTGACCGTTCAGGGACTGTAGTGGCACCAAGTCTCATTTTCACCTGCATGCACGGAATCGCAGCAGACAAGTTCACATCATGAAGCAGAGGAGAGCGGTAGCCACCAGGGCAACAGTGGCAGCAACACACTAGTGCCGGAACGTGAGCACGCTGGGCCAGGAGTCCTCTGCCCTTGTCACTTACCTCCAGGAGTTCTTTCTTCCTTTCTCCCTCTCTCTCTCTTCAGCTACCTGCACTCCTGGCCCAGAGCATAGCTAAGAGGAGCTGCGGCAGGTGGACGAACCTGCAGGCGTGTTCAGCTCAGGCACTGCACACGCAGTCACAGTGAGATGCTGCTTTGGGCTGGAGAGTCGAGCTGCTTGGCTCAGGCTCTGCGAGCGGGCTGAGGCCACTTCCCTCCGTCTCAGTGGACCAGTGGCCCTCACAGGACCAGGCCGTGTGCCAGCCGTGGGCTCCTGCTTGCACGTGCTCAGAGTCACACTGCAGGCTGGATCAAGATCCGCTGGTCCCTGAAATGCTGAAGTGACAGTTTCCACCGTCCTCAAAAGAAAGGACTTTCAGCTAAACACCAATCAAGGAAGAAGAGCCTCGATGCCTCCAGGAAGAACAGCCATTGTACTTTTGGGGAAAATGTTTGCTTTGAAGAGCAGGCGCTCAGGTGGGAATGGAGGAGAGCGTTGGCCGAGTGTGTGTGAAACCCTGAGTTTAACTCTCAGCACCTAAGCAAAAGGTGGACTTCCTGACAGAATAAGCTCAGTTATAATCATCTTTCACCAAATGCTATGAAAAGGCACTTCTAGCCTTGTTTTCTAGGCTTTAAAAATAATTCTCCATTGTAAAACTTAATGTTTGATCTCCTCACTTGAGTCTTACCAGAAGAGTCTGGGAATTATGCTGAAAGATTTTATAAATTAATACATGTCAAAAAGAGAGTCACAAATCACATATTAAAATCTTCATTTTCTGCTACACTTCTTCCTACCCAAGCCTATCATCTCTAAAAAAGGATCCTTTGCTTTCAGTCACCCTCCGGGGGGCTCTGTGCTCAGATTTCTGAGGTAAAAACTGGAAGACCCTGGGCTTGACTCCTAGCACAAAAACAAAAGCCCTCCCTGCCTCCAAAATCAGTAAAGAGGAGGCAAGGAAAAGGTCTGAAGCACTGAGGAGGAGGCCTGTGGGGGAAGATCAGGGCACAGGAACAGAAATGACAGTCCGCGACGGCCCTGCTGTCAGCCTGCGCTTGAATATTCAGCCTGATCCCCTCCTCGCAGCCTTGGCTTACTCCTCGGAGGATGCACTGCACAGGCCGAGTCTCATGTCCTCTGGTGGCCGTGTGCCAGCACGGGGCACAGCTAGGTCTTCAGACTGAAGCGTGACGGGTGCCCTGGTGCTTTTCAGGAGCACACTCCATCAGTGCATAGGCCCCGGCAGCACGAGGACAGGTTAGGAGGGCTCCACCGCAGGCTGTGCGGGAGACAAGCCAGGGCGCCGCTCTTCCGGCTGTCTGTGGCTCGCTGCAGAACAGCCACTTCTGTCCCGTGTTTGGAGCTCTCTTCGAGGAACCTATCTGGCTCGTCTCTGACAATCAGTCCCCATCTGGGCTCCTCGAGTTAGAGCCATGTGTACAGGGGAGGAAACTGTAGCTCTCCAGCCGTGCTGCTGCCCAGCAGCTGGGCCGCGTCCACAGGGCGGGAGGTGAAGTCCTTCTCTGACTTGAGTGGTGCTCCTGGTGGCAGAGCACACAGTGTGACGCAGAAACGACAGCAGTGGAATCAGACCTCACTGCCTGTGAAGCAAGGCAGCCCTTCACTGGCTGCTCTGTGACATGTTGCTCTTGGACATCTCTTTGATGACACCCCAAGCAGTGACTGTGGCTGCCTTGGGGTTCCCAGGGCAGCACAGAGGACAGGCAGGTCTATAGTCTAGAATCTTCAAAAGTTGGCTTGATCTCATGAATATGCACCATCCTCAGCAGACAGGAGGAGCCCGGCAGAATACAGACCAAGGCCGCTGGCTTTGAGCACCTCTGTGAGCCCCTGACATCCAGCCTCACTGCACCCATCCTCCTGTGAGCGGCAGCACTGAGCGCCAAGACTCCTGCAGGAGCAAGTCAGTGTGGGGAGCCCGGGATGCCCTGGAACTCCAGGCTGAGAACCCATCACTGCAGAGGAAGACAGACACCTAGCCACAAGGTGGGCTCCCGGCCACAGGGAGCTTGGCACTGCCCAGAGTCTGGAACACCCTGCTCAGCCTCCTGGAGAACAGAAGAGAGGACTGGAGCCTAGAAAGGAGAGACACCTGCAGCCAGACACCACCACTCTTTGACTTTGGTGCTCCCAGTCCTGTACAAAGCAGCCCCTTTGAACTGGGTCTCTGTAACCCCATAGGGTGTTGTTGACCTCATCCGCCAAGTGCTTAGTGGCTGTGATTGCTCTGCAGTTACTGCTTCTACTGCTTCATCCTTGTCACCCATCAGAAGAATCAGTGTCTGTCTCTCTCTGTCTCTCCCTCACCATTTCTCCAGTGATTTTCCAGTTTTTCTATCCACTTGAGCAATGTCACCTCTAGCAGGAGCTGACCACTGCAGGGGTTCTGAAGGTGACCCAATGTAAAGAGGAAGAATAAGAAGTAGAATGAGCTGCCCACCACCCAGCCCTCACAAATCCTCCCATGCCCTCCAGGAGAGATGTTGCACACCGCTGGGCAAGGCTCTGTGTCCTCTACCTCTTCTTAAATAGTAGTAACTCTCAATGTTCAGTGCCTCGGGACCACAGCCAGGGTGACCTCTCGGTGTGTGGGCAAGGTCTAGGGCAGCAGGCAAGAGGTCACACATTCTTGGCTCAGGCAGCCTCATGGTCTGCGCTCTGGGAGGCCGTGCTCTTCTGCTGACCCTCTGCAGGCCTTTAGAGAAGCCAATTAACCCCTTTGATCCTGAATTTCCTTCTCCATGAAGCATAATTAAGAATGCCCATCTGGGGCCAGGGTGCACGCAGTGGTAGAGCAGTCACCCCGCATGCACAAGGCCCTGGTCCAGTTGCCAGTACAAGGGTACAAGGGCAAGGACCTCAGCTGGTAGACTCCCAAAACTACCATCAGCATATCACCACAACAGAAAGTTGGCAGCTTTCTGAAGTCGCTCATAACGTCACCTATTGCAGAGACACCTATTGCAGAGAAGAAAAAATCTGTTCTAAGCCTCTAACACCACAGATGTTTTAAAGCTATAAACCTCTGTTCTGTGTCAGAAGAGACCAGAGTGAAGTGAAGAAAGCCTGTCACAGGACGAGGATTGCTGAGACCGTCACTCTACTAGGTCCTGCAGGACGAAAAAGCTGCAGGACTTCAGCTGGGAAGAAGTTCACAAGAATTGGCTATTTCAAATGCCAAAAAATTAGCCACTTTGGGAGAACCCATGAGGGTACACATGGAGATTACAGTTTATTTAGGAATAACACAGTTTGTGTGTCTGGATCCTTGTTTCGCTCAGTCCCACCTCTTTTGGCATGGAAGTGTCACATTTTCCCTTTGATGGCCTTTGTCCAGGGCCTTGGAGAATGACAGTGAGTGGCGAGCACTCTGGTGGCATGAGGCTGAACTCGGGGCCGCTCTCCCATCCATATTCCACTTTGTGGCCAGCAGGCTAGCCCAGGCATCTTCAGGTGTTTTAGTGCTGGGGCAATAGTTTATATGCACCTAATAAAATGCATCAGTTGGAAACACAAAAGTATGAGCAGAAACGACAAAGTTCAGAGTCTCTGTATGCCCCAGTGAGCTCATCTTCCCTATTTCAGGGTGATGGTTTTAGTCATTTTACGTGCACAATTTTATTCATAAGACAAAGGGAGGAAAAATTCGATTTTAGAAGCTTCTAAAACGTTTGACCCTGCACTGGCTGGAAACACTGCACATTATGTGGAGCCTCGACCCGCATCCCTCTCTTTCTGGCAGCTTTTCTGTGGAATAGGATTTTTTTTTCCTCTTTTTCTTCTCTCTTAATATCTGGGAGCTGTGGATTTTTTTTTTCCAGTTTTCTGTGGCATTTTTAACAGACTGCATCATTTCAGAGCACCGTTCTCTTGTGGTGGGCAACTGAGATGTGTAATTATACGCTGTGGAAAATGACGGTGGTATGAAGGGTGCGGGAGGAGGTTATTGAATCACAAAAACATGTTTCCTATTCAGAAAAAAAAATGACAGTGTGCAGGATGCTCAATTTCCTTCTGCTCTGTCCCCACAGAGCATGCGGCATCCTAAAGCAGAGAAGTCATTGGTATTCGCTGGAGTTCGCCTGGTTTCATTTTTATTGTTTCAGAGACTTATTACTCTTTCAGAGTGGTTCCAGGTCTGCTGCCTTTTCTCAGTATATATGAGCTGGGTAGTTGCAGGAAACACTTTAATTACATTTTAAGTAGAATAAAAGCATAAGTATATTTATGAAAATCCTAACAGAAGGTGCAAGGAGACTATTAACTTAAATCCCCAAAATACATAAAGTGTTTTTTCATAATAAAAATTCCATCATTGAGGCATTAAATTGTACCTGCATATTAAAAATCTGCCCTAAACACTAAATATTGCCTAAATGTGCACATTGTATTCAAAGATCCCCCCGTAAAAACTGCGCTGGGACTGTGGGCCTGCGTCATCTGTCCCCCAGGCTTGTCCTTAAATTGCTGCTTCTGGGACACAGGGCCCTCCGCCACCCCACGATGGTTTTGGCTTTGCCTCTGTGCTGTATCAGTAGGTGGTGTTTTTCCCAAATCATCTGCTCTTTGGCTGAATTTGATTTTAGTGAACCTGCTCAGACAGAAACAATAAGGACAGCAGCAGAGGAAGAATCGGAGGGTGCCCTTAAACTTGGATGTCACAGATTGAAGGAGCAGAGGGCAGCGCCTCCCACCATCTGCCCACAGTGGCCCGTCTTTGCCACAAAAGCCGACTTCCTCCAGGAGCAGAGCTGTTTCTGCCTCAGGACTGGAGGGAGGCAGCAAAGGCCTCGCAACAGCTTTGGAAGCAGCCACTTTTCTCTGGATGGAATACAGATTACCGAGTGGTGAATACTTTCTTCCCAATAATATTAGCTCACAGAATTCTAATCAAAGCATTTACTAATTTGATTTATGTACTTGTAAGGGAACATGCATAACTTTTGACCTCTTTAAGATAGAAAAGATAACTAAAGAACATTTTGTTCTTGCCCAAAGGGAAATACACTGGAGAAACTCTTGGAAAATCTGCTTTGATTTTGCTTAATTTATTAAAAGATATTTCAAAGATAAAAGTATATTTAAAAGGACTTCATAAAATTACTAAATAGCAGAATTACAGATAACCTCAGGGCTTGATTTTCTGCAGGCAGATTTCACTGATTGGCGGGCTTAGTAGTGAGTACTATTGATTACATGGTCTGCAAAAGGAAAACCAAACAGCAGGAAGTAGGCTGACAGGGAAGGCTGAGCAGCCTCTACCTCTCAGGGAGGGAAGCGAGGGGAGTATCTGCCACACCCACACTCCGACATCTGTGCCAGGCCTGGCCGGAGAACAGACGTGACAGCAGCAGTCATGAGCCAGGTTCTGTTCTTACACTGAGAATTTCCAAACCAGCAACACAGCCCAAGCGCCCCCGTTGAAAGAACCATACAGCCTGTCATGACGTCTCCAAGAGTCTACTGGCTGTAGAACTACAAAGCTTTTTTTTCTAACTACAAACTCAAATAATTGACTTTTGTTTTACTACAGACATAGGAAGGAGTCTAAAGTCTAAATCTTTTTTCAGATATTTTGAAAGTTTATGCTAGCAGAAAGCCATAATGTTGACATCCAGGTCTATCCTATAATTTTGTTAATATCCACAGCAGAAGAAATCAAAAGCCAACACATCCAGTCCAGATGTCCTTGCCTCCCTCTCCTAATCCTCGTAGTCAGGTCACTGATTGTCCTAGCCCCCGGGTTGCAACACGTGGTCTCAGTGATGCAGATGTAGTCAGGGGAACATGGCTGCAGAATGGGCAGCAAAGCCAGGGCAGAAAACGCAAACCAACGTTGCCACGTCTTCAGGAGTCAGGAAACAGGAGCTTTATCTATGGGGTTTGCTCTCGCCTGATCTTTTCCTCAGAGCATCTCTTCACCTTTCTTTAATACATTCCAGTGACACTGATGAACGTACTTCCTCGATAGGAATTTGGGAGGCTCACAGCCAGTGGGCCACCTTCTTTTGCTGCTTCCTGTAGCTAGCACATATTAACATAAAGTAAGGAAAATCCCGGCTTCATAAGCAGGGTGACCAGGATTTGACTTGATGTCTTTGACGCTGTCTTGCAAATCTTCAGTGAGAAACAAGGAATTTTGGTGTAGGTGTGGAAGGCAGCTGTTGGCTGACTGGATTTTGGTAGGCTCTGACTCTCCCTTGGAATTCACTGCTGGGGCAGGACAGTGGAGAAGGAGCGGTGGGTAGAAGTCACGACCTGCCAACCCTTCTCCAGCCCATGCCCCACTGCCATAGAGCAGTAGGTCTCCCTCTGTGCCCACCTGTGGCCCTCAGAATAGGTTCCCAGGATGGGCTCAGTCTACTACATCTGATGCCCACCACATCCCACACTTGGAGAGGGACAGTGTGTGACCCTGTGCTGGAAAGAACATTCTGGAAATAGTGCCCACATGGAGTGCAATTGTTGGCCCATGTCTGCTTCTTAGTCACTAGATAAAGGACAACAATGAAATTACAAGAACTGTGTGTAAATGTAAGTCCTGGGGAAGTCCTGTGGTTACCCTAATCACCACTGTGGTGTGAGTGGTGACCCTACAAGGGACCCCCGTTCCCCTATCAGGAGTCAGAAGGAGTTCAGGTGACCCTAAGCATTTTCCCCATGAACAGAGGCACTGGATTTGCTGCAAGACTCCAAAGTCTCCTTCAGAGTCGGTTACTTTCTATCTTCCTACCAAGAAGAAAAGCAAATCTGAGAACTTTTGAGATGGGTAAAAAAGGCAGAGGGAACTGAAATTGGTAATTAAATCATGACAAACTCGAAGTCGAATTACATTGTTGAAAGTCAAATAATAGTTATTACTCAACTGTAAAGTAATTGTCATTCATGGAGTAACAAAGACCCTATTCAGAACAAAAGTACCTGACTTTTACATCCCTGGAACTATTTTTAAATGCATATTATGGAGCAGAATAGAAGGGAAAGTTTTGTGGCTTATTACATGTCACATAGTTACAAATCTCCTGATTATTTAATGGCCTACATAGAATTAACTAGTGATTTTGATTGCAAGTGTAGGCTTAGCTAATCAATACTCTGAAAATGTTGGCCTTTGTCCTGTGGCCCGCGGCATGTCACCTTCCAATCAGCACTGTGCAGTGTGGCTCGGCTGCCTGTCGGCACCTGCCTGCCCTGTGTTTTTTCACAATGACAAATGTGATAGGAGAACTCTGATTGTGATGAAGGGACGTCCCATGACGAGGCTGATCTAAAACTCCGCTCTAAGTGCCCCTCTGCCCTGTGCGTCATAAAGCAGCATTGGCCACACTCTGGTGGCAGGATGTGATGCGCTGGGGACCACCTGGAGCCCAAGGGGGTGGCAGAACTGGGCTGCAGCTGTCCCCTGGGAGCCGAGCTGGGTGTAGCAGCATCCCACCCGGTAGGGGTGCAGAGGCATGGATATTACCAAGCGTGGCAGAAGGGGCCCCTGGCCACATGGCCATCTGGCCAGACCTCGCCAGCTCTCGCCACACAGTCCCTGGCCTTGGGCTTTCAGCCTCCAAGGCCGTGAGCCAGACAGACTGTTCTGCCTAGTGACCAGCCCGAGCCAGGCGCTTCATGACTACAGCGCCAAGTGGGCGGGCACAGGCGGCCTCTCCTGTCCTGCGGCCCTCTGCACACAGCTGGACAAGTGAAGCTCTGTTTTGTGATCAAAACCTAAACAAATGGTGCCCAAACAGTGCACTCATTCAGTCAGCAACTGATCATGATGCTACCAGCAGGCTCTAAAGACAAGACATCAGTTTTACTAAGTCTTTCCTGTTGTCTTCCCATTTGCCATAAACACTCCCTCAAAGGAAGAATGGCCTGCGGACTAAAGTGGAAATAAAAGTCCCGAAGTTTTTCACTTGTCCGCTGATAGCAGAGGACATTCTTATTATAGTAATTCACTTTGTTTTCATTGTATTTGGTACAGAGTCTCACTGCGCAGCTCGGACTCGTAGTGATCCTCCTGTTTTCAGCCTCCCCATCACTGGGATTACAGGTGTGTGCCACCACGCCCAGACTCAGGCACTGGCTCAGCGTGCCCCAGGCATGGAGCTGGCGGGGCATGCAGAACCGGGATTATAGTAATTTAAATACGAAAAAATACATATCTAGTAATATAAAGATTAAAGTCCCTGGGGCCAGCCTGATAGCTCAGTGGACTAAAGCACCTGAGCTTTAGCAGAGCGCAGCGGCTGGGGTTCAATCCCTGGCGTGCTGTGCTAGCCCTGCCTCTGGGGTGCTCTGAGATGGCAATTGAGACTGGGCATGAGCCTGTAATCCCAGGGCTTAGGAGGCTGAAACAGAAGGATCACTGGGAGTCCAATTTAGTAGTGAGACCCTGTAGATCCTGTCCTAAATACAAAAAAAAAAAAAAAAAAAAAAAAAAAAAAAAAAAACCTGAGAGATTAAAATCCCTGTGCATAATAATGTCAAATCCTTAAATAAATGGAAATTTAAACACCCTTAAAAATATAAAAACACCTGAGTACAATCCCTAGTTCTGAAAAAATAAAAAATAAAAATTAAAAAAAAAATATATATATATATGGTGGTATATATTTCAGGATTTTAGCCTTGGAATCATAAGGCCTAGCTTACTCAGGTTCACCATTTTAACCAAAAATAACCATCCATGAGTTATCGACTAAGGGAAAGACAATTTATCTCCATATGTCTTGCAAGAATATTGAAAAGTGGTAATCTAATGAAAAAAGTATTCATTTTCTATACTAAATATTCAAGTGGGACAGGCTGGACCATGGGACTTGTTACTGAGTTGTGACCAGCTATCAATAAGGGGAGGTCAGGGAAAAGCTGCCTGCAGTCCCTCCGGGTGCCCAAGTGCAACTTACATGCCCCTGTGTCTTTCCTGTCTGACCCGTTCTGCCTTCCCAAAGGAGCCCTCCGAGTAGGATCACTCTGTGTCCCCCACCAAATCGGAATGCTTAGTGTCACTTCTCTCCTTCCAGAGCTTCTTTGAAGGACAGTCCGCGCCGTGGGACTCCGCTAAGAAAGATGAGAACAGAATGAAGAACAGATACGGCAACATCATTGCATGTAGGTGTCGCAGTGCTGGTGCTGGTGTGACTTCTGGTGGCTGGGGCCCGGGGGGACGCTCGGGTGCACTTGTGCTTCCGTCTGCTGTGGGAACCGTGTGGTGCTCCCAGGAAGGCCCTGAAGCCTCCTGACATGCCAGGCGCCCTCTCGGTGGACCCAGTTTCACTTTAGATTGAACACATGGGTAACATAGGTAATGTTAAGTGTGAGAAGGAATCTTTCACCCAGTGTTTCCCAACTACTGCATGGGAACAAACAGAGCTACTGACACACAGAGAGCCTCATGCAGGGAGCGCGGAGTCCTCTGCCAAGCATTAACTCATTAATCCTCTGGACGCTGGGTCAGGTAGGTCAGTAATAGCCCCATTTTCAGGCCAGGAAAGCGAAACACAAAAGTTAAATGATCATCCTTGTATCACAGTACTCATTAGCAAAAGACCTAGGATTATGTCTCAGAAATTCCCAGCTCCTGTGAAACTGAATGTTACCAATCCATAATGCCTGGACGGGCTTTAAATTGAGCCCAACCTCATTAATGTTCCGTAACAACACCAAGACTCAGGCTGATGGATGAGCCCCCTCTCCCGGGGCCCAGCCATCCATCCTCAACACAAAACCGCTCCAAGCCTCACACAACTGTGTCGCGGTATGGGGGCCCACAGCAGCACCCTGGCTATATTAGTACTATTTCTAAGGATACATAACTAAGCAACAACAAGGCTTGAAGACCCACCAGCCCATCATGTCTTATTACTTGCAAGAGAGCAGACGCAGAAGGTTCGCCTGTTCTGAACAAGCAGCACTGGACCTTATTGATTGTGGAGGTGCTGTCCAGTGCTGCCTGTCCGAGTCACCATTGCTGGGGTCCACAGTGCAGTCCATGGCCGTGACCATCCCCGAATAGTGTGCCCTGCTCTCCTCCTGTCTCCTCGCAGCGGGGCACAGGGAATGTGTTTGTGCCGCCCGGTTGTCCATCTCTCCCCCCAGCAATTGTTTATTGATCACGTCCTGCTTGTAGGACATTGCTGTGAAAAAATGATTGAATGTACACATGTGCACTACTGCAGGGATGGCAGCTCATGCGTGGAGTCCCAGGACTCAGGAGATGAGGCAGGAGGATTGCTGAGTTCCAGGCCAGCCTGGACTACTCGTAGTAAGACCCTGTCTCAAAAAAAACTAAGTGAAAAGACCCACTGAACAAAGAACATAATGTCATTCCAACAACAGTGAAAGACAGTGTTTGGAGTCTCTGTCCCACCGCATACTACCCAGGGGCCAGAGGTAACTAATGAATTTGCTGAGAACATGACCCGTAGTAAAACAGAACCGAAATGCCACATCAAAACAACATTGATTGTTGTTACCTGGAAAAAAATAATTGCACCTTTTCTTCTTTGTCCTTCCTATTCATCTTAAGCTTAGTAAGCCAATAAGTCATTTAAAAGTAAAAAACAAAGAAAAGAAAGAAATCATCTTTGAAGCCTTCAGCTCCAAAGGGGTTGCGGCAGGTGGCCACCGGCAGCACCCTGCCCTGACTCGCTAGCAGCTGCCGAATGCGAGCTGCCCTTCCAGGCCAGGCTGAGCAGTTGGCCTCCCCTGGGCCTAAGCCTGCTTCCCAGGGCTGCAGTGTGCAGCCGCCAGCTGCCTCCACCACTCCTGGCCTGCCGCTCTCTCAGGGTCTCCACACTGGGCCAGGCTGCTTTCGTCCCATTCTAGAAACACTATCACAAAGACTTCTCTGCCCCCTTCCTGGCCACGTCCTGCAGCACCAGAAGCCTCTCCCTGTGCATCTGTGCTAGCTTTACCTCTAGTTCTCTGTTTTTGAAAGAAATCCCTCTAGAAGTATTATTTGTAATTGGTCATTTGTATAAATAGAGGTTTTATATATAATGTCTATATAGTTCCCTGTACGGCCATGAGCTGGCATATGCTAGGACGACAACCACGCCACCTGCCAGACAGCCACTGGTGCTTCTCAGTAGTGTCCAGATCCTCAGAGCTGGCACTCCACTCCCACTAACTAGGGTAAGTTTGATACCAGGAGTGGGGTAAGAACACACCACTTCCGCCAGCTGCAGTCACCCTGCTCCCGTGGTGTCCGAGCTGGGGGGAGGGTGTTCCATGCAGCATGAGTTCCCCGGCTGGTTCTGATGACCCACTGCAGACTTAGTGCAGTCTGGGCATCGCCTTGTGCACCACTTCATCTAGACAACCTGGATGTCTGCATAGCAGCAAAAATAAATCCTAGCTATTACCATAGATGTGCCAGGGTTGAAGAGTAAAACTAAGAATGCCCAAGTAAGCCTTTCGCAGAGACACATCTGTAGGTGCACAGTGAGGGCTGCTTTATGGCTTCGGAGAGTAGTCCTGCTGTGTGTCCACTGCTGAGAGTGTGTGGATTGCAGAAAGGTCCCTTTCACGTGCTGGGAAGTTCACCTCGCAGGGCTAAGGCCTTGGGGACCTCACCACTCCTTAGGATGAAGAACTGGGGGATTGTGACCCAGATCTGAGATTTTTTTTTTTTTTTTTTTTTGGTGGAACCAGGGATTGAACTCAGGTCCTTGCGCTTGCCAGGCAAGCACTTATTCCACTGAGCCATCTCCCCGGCCCCTGAGACGTTCTTGATGGTGCTTTACAAAGAACATAAGAAATGTTCCTAATGATCACAGTCATTGTTTTGCAGCAGTGTTTGCATATAAAAGGTTGTTGATAGTGCTTAAAAACTGGCTATTGGCTTTTTCTCTTAAGTTAAACTTCTCCCTGATTTACACTATAAGCTTGCTGAGCTAGTCCTTTCCAAACAGAAACAGAGGTTTGCTCTGCCAGTTCCGCCTGCCACATACAGACGCAGTGCTGCCTCCTAGTATCTCAGCAGCCCCTACCTATAATTAACCCCAGGCAGAAGGCGCACGCCACATCTCCAGCTAACAAGGCGGCTCCCGGCAGCTGCTCCACATTCTGGGGGCTGCCAGTGGAAGAGAAGAGCCAGGAGCCACAGAGCTTCCCCGGCAGATTTCCTGTGTCCTCTCTTCTATCATGCATTCAACAAATACACATCGGTCTGCCATGTGCCCGGCACCATGCCAAACTGAAGTCAGTTTTTCCACACATAGTCACGGAGTGCCTCTGACACCACACACGTAGCTGTGTAGGAAGGAGCAGGGAATAAACCCTGCAGAATACCTTGTATGTAGGCAGAAGCTTTGTGGGGAGTTGGCTTGTCAGTGCATCCCTGCAGAGGAGACAGAAGCAGTCCCTAAGTGCGTGGTACGTGCTGGGCTTTGAAAGGACGCATGTGCACCAGAGAACATAGAGCAGGGAGGAGATGGTTTGGGCTCAAATTGCAGAGCTTAGATTGTGGCCCAGGAAGACCTTCAGTGAGGACACTGTGCAGCACAAGACTTCCAGCAGGGAAGAAGTGGCCCTGAGCAGGGAGTTGTGCCTGTCTTAGTGTGGGTGGACAGCAAGAGCCGGTGCTGCTGGAGCACAGAGAGAGGGCAGAGAGTGATGGCGGACATAGGGACTCTGGATGGCTGCCCTCATGGCCGTGCCAGCCCCAGCAGGGCAGAGGGAGACTCTGGCAATCAGGATGAAGCAACTGATTAGGAGTAAAGGGCACTGCGAGAGGGCACAGTGCAGCAGAGTGGCCGTGTGGGGGCTGCGTGGTCAGAAGGACCAAAAAATCCTTCTGAAGGGGTTGCCGGGGGAGGTGCTGCTTCCCACTGTCGGGCGGGGGAGGTGAGCAGGAGGAGGGCCACTGAGAGGTGAGCGTCAGGCGAGGAGGGAGAAGCAGACCACGGCGCCCTCTGGAACACAGGAAGGACCTGAGTCTTCAAGGGCTCAGAAGCCCGGGTAAGAAAAGCAATGCTGTGGGCTAAAGAGAAGATGTGAATTCAAAAGAAGTGTCGACTGAGCTGAAAGGTGGTGGGGATGAGGAGGAAGGCAGAGGAAGGGCTCAGGAGTGAGCCATGTTTCTAGCTCGTGGGAAGGTGGACCACGTCTTAGTGTCACCCTTCTCATTGCTGAGACAAAATGCATAATGCCAAAGTCAAGGAGGAAAGGCTTATTAGTACATGGTTTATAGAGGTTTCAGTCCATAATTGGCTGGCTCCAAGGCAAGGCGGAGCAGCAGAGAACAGTACATGGTGGTGGAAGACAGCAAAAGCAAGCAAGGTGGGGGAGAGACAAGCCTCTTTCTGCCCCTCATCTTGTATGCAGGCTGCCCACCCTGGGGCAAGGGTAGCACTCGTCCCTTTAGTCCTAGCAGAACTATGCCAAAGCAACCAGTGGGCTGACTCACTAATCATACACCCATAATCCAGCATCATACGCTCTGCAGGAGACTTTGGAGGGACATCAAGGCACAAGCCATGACAGGTAGATGGACACATGGAGAAGTAGCTGGAGAGGGCAGGAAGGTGCCCATTTGCTCCAGTGGGCAGATTAGAAGAGGAGCTTGGGGGTGGGCTTCTCCTCACCAGAGCTACCGAGTGTCTGGAAGTGTTCAGATGAGCTTCTCCAATCAGTCGTGTGGACTGAGAAAGCGGCTGCTCCTGGGTGTAGGTCAGTGAACAGGGCTGGGAGGAAGAGAAGTTAAAGCTGTTGGCAGGAGGAGATTGTCCTGGAGCAGGGTGGGTATGGAGCCCACTTCCAACCCAGGGAGCCATGACAGTGAGCCATGACAGTGAGCAGCAGGAGGCCACACCCCTGAGCCAGAACAAGGAACATTGTGTCAGGAGAAGAGGGGTGGCCGGGTGTCCCGTGGGTAGACCTAATGCAGTCAAGACTGCTGTGGTAGTGAGGACCCCAGCAGGGGTCAGCTGGGCTGGGAAGTGGGAGAGGGCCCCTCGGGAGTCTGGATTTTATCCAGTTGGTACAAGCCATGCTTTCCCCCCGCGTCTCCTGACCACCAGATACCCAAGAGTACACCGATGTTTTTGCCCTAATCAGTCCCTCAGAGTCTTCAAGCAGTATGCAGGCTGTGGCCTGTGCGGAAGCCTCCCTTTGAAAGCATTTATTTTGTTTTGCAGCGGTGTTCTCTCTGCTGATTGAGGAACTCCAGCTACACCTGCCTTTCTCACTCCCTTTTGAAAAGAATCTGCAGGTGCCTTGACCTGGCCTCACTGTAAAAGCCAGGGCCGTGGGAGAGGAGGGGACATTCATGAATTAGCTGAGAATGAACTGGCAGGGAAGCGCTTGGCATTAAATGCAGGTGGCCGTGAGAAGGGGGACTAGGCTGTCAGGAGATGCTTAGAACACTCAGGAAAATCGGCAAAACAAGAGTCAGGGATCCCTGCCAGGAATTTTCAGAGTAAAGTCAAGGTTTCTAAGGAAGAGACAAGGTAAACAAAGAGCCAGGGACAGAGGAAGCCAACGCAAGAGCTAAGCTCCCCCGCCCTGGAGGTGCCCCCCATTGGGCTGCTTGCCCGCTTGGCCAAGCTTTACCAGGAGGAGCAGCAGGGCAGAAGCCAGGGGCCAGGACCCGCACCCTCCTAAGGTCACACTCACATCAGCTTCTCCACAGCTGGGGCCTTCAACCAGAGCAGCAGCACCGTTGACAGCAGGTAGCCACAGAGGAAGCTGTGGAGCCTTCTTTGCAAAAATTAATAGTAATTAAAATTAATTTTGAATCATCTCTCAGAGGCCAAAGGCTGCCTAGATAATTGTGATTCCCATTTACCTTAAATATGTCACCAGTATTGAGCAGAGAGAGAAAACTGGCTGGGGGTGAAACATTATCGGTGGCATACTCCATTCATTCTGCTGGGGAATACCCAATCACACACTAGTTAAGATTCCAGAGCTGTTACCAATATCATTATGTTTAATATGAAAGTATGAAAGCGTAATGTTACTTAATGAAAAGGCCGTAAGTACCATGTTTAAGGGACCTAAGGCATAGAGATCTGTTTTATTTTTATTATTTTTTCCTAACTGCCCACTAGTTTCCTGCAGTTTTTTTTTCCATTGACACACAGTAATTGTGCACATGCTGTGGGGTGCAGTGTGACAATTTGATACTCGTCTACCATTTATAATGACCAGACAGAGGATTAGCCTTTCCCTTTCCTTGGCCTTGACCACTGCTTTCTGTTGGAAAACTTCAGTCTCCTTTCTTCTACCTCTTAGTAAAGTAGACAGTAAGTGTCTGTGAACCAGTCACCCTGCTGTGCTACCGACATCAGAGCTAGTTCCGGGCCCCTTGGTACCTGCCACCCAGGGGCCTCTCTCCCTTTCCTGCTCTGCTTTAATCTTACATGGCCCACCGCAGAGCATCCGTACATGCACAGTACATGCTACATACCTGCATGCATGCCTATGTATGTGCAGAAAAGCCTCGACACGTGGCGATTTTCAGCAGCAAGCAGCATGTGATGTCTCCGCGAGACTACCAGTGTGTCCCTATTCCATCTAGTGATGGTTTGCAAAAGCCCCGAGAGGGACGCCAAGTAGTCTCTTATGCAGATCAAGTTTGCCGACCTGGATCATTACATTGTGGGATGGAGGAGCACTAAGTTGTGATTACTACATAAATGTCGCTTGGATTTTGATCCCATCTTAATCATGTGACCCGCTCTTCGTCACTCTGCCACGTGTCACAGCAGCCTTGCCAGGTGGACACGCTGGAGCCACGGTGTCCCCGTCATAGCAGGGCCCTGCTCACAGGGCCTTCGTGCCACTGACTGGCTTAGGCTAGGCGGTGAAAGGAAAAGGCACACCTTAGAGAAGCATCTTCCAGAATGACTCTGTGAGACAGAAAATGTGCAGATGCACAAATGAAAAACAGCCCAGAGTTAAGTCACCAGCGGTAGCGAGGCGGGGAGGCAGCCCTCCCCTGCTGGATATGTCCCCAACATCTCAGGGCAGTACTCACATTAGCACCCTGCATCCCCACACGAAGTAGAAGAGGTGGGCTCTGCTCCTAGTCCCCTTCACAGTCAGGGAAACTGTGGCACTGGTTAACAACCAGCTCAGTCACACGACCAGGACAGCCAGAGCTGAGACTCTCCAGGGCCAGCGGTGCCGGGCTCGGTGCTGTGCATTGTCAAACAGCACAGAAAGACTCTGAGTAGAGGCGGGGAGAGCGGGGGGAGTGCGGCAGGAGTGCCCCAATCTTCGGTCTGTATCCAGACTTTTTCCTGCACCCCTTTAAAATCAGCCTCCCCTTCTTTTCCCCCAAAGACGCTATCAGGCACTCTGCTCCTCCATCGCCGCTTCCCCAGGCTGGCACCTCAGCTCTTTGTGCTTTCAAGATCCTGCTGTGAAACTTCCACAAAGATGGCTTTCATTCACAGGAGGGGGCGACCTTTTTGAGGGGAACTAACTGTGCTGTGTTCACTTGATCTTCCCGGCAGTCCTAGGAAAGTAGCGCAGTTCCCCCCTTCACAGAGAAGAAGCTCGAAAGATCCAGAGTTGAGTGAGATCCCCACGCACAGGAATGGAAGAGCCAGCGTCCAGTCAGGGTCTCCGAGATGCCAGAGCTCCCAACATTTCCAGCTGCTACAAAATGAGACCCTGGGACGGCTTCGAGATATCCAAGGCAAAAATGCCCATGCTGGGAGCAAAACCCAGTTGCAAACTCTAAAGCTCATATCTTCTCAGCTCACTGAGCTGTGTACCCCAAATCCCAAGTCCTCAACATCCTGACCCCATGGTCTTCCTGGTTAGTAACTGACTTCTGCTTCACCACAAATCCCATTGGATTTCCCAGAAGTTACAACTGTGCCAATGAGTTTCCCAGACTTCCTTCTGACCCAAAAGTCTTGTTCCTGTCCCCGAGACACCCGCCTATCTATGGCTTCCCAGTGAGCTGCAGCACAGGGCTTGGGGGATGTGGTACATCTTAGGGTCCCTCACCTGAGTGACTCTATTCACCATGTGATAGAAGTGTCCTTCAGGCATTTCACATGGAAATTTGACACAACTTAGCCTCAAGAGACCCCCCAAGAGTGGTTGATATATCCTCATCTCCTTAGTCGGCCTCTGATTCAAGGCCAGTGAGACTGCAAAAAGAAGTAATGATGGAGTCCATCAAATGTGCTTGCCCAGCAGCCGGTACTGTTTCCTCTGCAGTGCTGAGCACAGAGCCCAGGGCCCACCCATGCTAGGCAGGCGCTTTGCCCTGACCTACGCCCCACCCCACACACTGGACGTCCAGGAAGACACCTGGAATCTGCAGGCTCTGTGGCTGGCACAACCGTTTTGCCTCTTTCCCTGACTCAGTGTGTGCTGGTGCTGCCCTCCGGTCTGTCACATTCCTGTCTAGGAAGAGGGATTCCCCCATCAGCCTGTACCAAGACAGAGGAGAAACTGGGTAGGCACTGACCCGTGATGCCAGGAGCCGCCCTCGGGGACACCAGTCTGCTCTCCAGGGCAACGTCCCTGACCTCCGTTCTGTGCAGCGGACGCCTCCTGGACACTGGGCAGTCTCACTGCTCTGAGCCAGCCTCCGTGGCTGCAGGCTCTGGCCAGGGATCCCGCCGTCGCCTGTGCCGGCCATCTAGACACTGCATTTTCCTGTCTGTCTCACAGTCTGCAGCATGGCCGCAGCATGCACAGCACTTACATGCCACTATTAGGGATGACTGTGTAGGCCTTCCAGGGGTCATCACAGGTGCATGTGCAGGCTAAGTGCTAGCACTGAGCCATTCCCTGGAGGAACTTGAGCACATGTGAAGGTGGACTTGGGTGGCCATAGGGTCTGGGCACTAGACCGCAGGGGACACCTGTGCCCAGCAGAAGCCAGCTCTCGCTGCTCACACTTACCTCGCCACTGCACAGGAGAGGGTTTCATAGGCTGCGTTCTCCTGGCTCCAACATGTGCCTATTAAGCACAGGAGAAGGCTGCAGCCTGCTGGCCTCCCAAGGCCCGCGAGGGGGTGCTGTCCCCACCACCTTCAGTGCCCTGGGAAAGGGCAGAGCCTGCCTCAGGAGGGTCTGCCTGGCAGAACAGCCCACAGGTCCACCACACCCTTCCCATCCCCATTCACAGACAAGGAAACTGAGGCACAGAAGAGATAAGGTAACTTTCTGAGATCACAGGATGGGGTGGGGATTCTGCGCCACCCACCTGCCCTAGAGCCTGCACATGGAGCCACATGCCATGTCCTCCTGAGTGGAACAGAAAGGACAAAGCGCCCACCAGGGTCTTCCTCTGGGCTCTCCAGCCTGGTTTTTAACTAGAATCCATAGAGAGTTACTGAGGCCCTACTTGCTGGGAGGCTCTGATCAGAAATAATCTGTCTGCCACGTGAAGTGCAGCCAAGTTAAGAAACTGACACCAATTTCCTTCTCCCTCCACTACTGACAACAAACAAAACATCCCACAGGAGGGTGAGCATCCCAAACTGAGAGGAAACAGTGGCTTCCACCTGTCAGCCTGTCCGGCCAACGGGTGGGTCTGCTCAGGGACAGAAGGCCTGTCACCTGCAGCTCTACGCCTGCACATTTCCCACCCATTAACCCGAAAGGAATGCTGGGTACCGTTAGCCTGAGGAAGAAGCTCTGGCAGGTCACCAGCAGGCCCTGCACTACCACAGTGCGGCACGGCCTGGGCAGGCCGACTCCTCGGAAAGAGAAGAGGGTTCCTTTCACCAGAGCTGGCTCTAATCTCTTCTAAATGTTGGGGTCCTGTGGGTGCTTAAAATAATGCTTCTACCATTGAAAAGAACATGAATTTAGGGTTTTGTTTTTGTCTTTCAGTGTTAGGAATGGAATACAGGGCCTTAAGCATGCTGAGCAAGTACTCTATCATGGAATTATATGTCTAGCATCAAAAATAATTTTTAAAGTAATGTAATTTTTTAAAACCCAAAGGTTCACTTTTAATAATTTATAACATTTGCGATGGGGGCATGTACTGTGTTCCAGGCCCTAGTCTAGTGATGAAGAGGGGGACCCTCTGCCTCTGTGGACGTGTGAGCACCTTTCCCTTATAAAGTGTAGGTTTCTGTGACATCACTGGGCTGTCTCTGTGGTACTAGTGAGGAAAGTGCTCCACTCAGGAAGGAAGTGTGGCTGTTAGCATGGTGGTGGCCTCGCCCAGAGCTTGCTTGGGGTCAGACACAGCGAGGCATGTCCTCATCTCGTCGCTGAGGTCAAGCAGCCTTCCTGTCATGCTTTCTGTGTCCTCCAGAGCAGGAGGCCAAGGCCCACTGCGCAGCTGGCGGCACAAAGCAGTGGATAGCAGCATGCTGTCGCCTGCAGGCATCTTTGGGCGTAGAGAGGAGACAGAACTGCTGGGCGCGGCCACAAGGACCATGCAGACCATGTCCACACGCCGTGACCGTGGTCTGATGTCGTGGATGTTGTAGGCAGCCTCCAACACCTCAGGGGAGTGTGTGCCTCAGTGGAATTGTTCCGACTTCAGTCTAAAAGTAACGCTGCTGTGAGTCACTGGACTAGGTGTGAAAGTCTCCGGCTTTTCCCTTGCTGTGTGAGTGTCAATAATGAATTAACAGGTTAATGGAATTTACTGTAAAAGCTAAAGTATCATAAGTCCTTCCATGTTTCAGTACAGAAGTGGGAGGCATAGTGCTTTATCTTTGTGTTGGTGAGCTTTCTGTCACATCAGACAAATAAAGCTAAAAGAAGGGAAGGCTGTTTAGTCTCGCACAGCTTGATCCACTCTGGACCGCATTCTCCAGACCCTGGCGCCCTGGGCCTGGCCAAGGCTGCGCATTGTGCGCATGATGGAGGAAGCTGCTACCTCACGACAGCCAGGCGGCAGAGAGGGAGCCCGGGGCCCAGACCTTCCTCAAGGCCGCACCACCAGGGACCTCGCTTCCTTCTCCTGGACCCCCACCTCCCGCAGAGCTCTGGCAGGGACCGAGTCTCCAGCGCACGGCCCTTGCGGGCCTGAAGAGCCCACACCGAGCAACACTGAGAGCAGTGGTGTGCAGGGGCCTCCAAGCAGTGTGCTCCGCAGCCTAGCAGTGGCCTTCCTCAGCGGCGTTTTCCTTTTCCTTCACAGATGACCATTCCCGGGTGAGGCTGCAGACGATCGAAGGAGACACCAACTCAGACTACATCAACGGGAATTACATCGATGTAAGTGCTCCGAAACTGCTGATAGGCCCAGCCGTTCTGATGCACACCACCAGATTGGGTGGGCAGGTGTCAGACCCGGCCTGAGAACAAGCATGCGAATACGGTCCTCTTCCTGTGTATTGCCTGGTAGTGCTTTGCCATTTCATGCTTTTACAGACTAGGAAATTGTTATTTCATTTTTTTGTTGTTTTGGTCAACAATTTGTAATTATTCGGCACTCTTAAAAAATATGTTTGCATATTAATAGGACAAAACTGTCTAATTCCTGATGCAGTGACTCGCCACCTCCTGTCATCAGTGCACTTTTAAGTTGCCTTCAAAGTCATCTGCAGCTGTTCGCCAGGACTTCCAGCGCAAGCAAGGCGTGTCATTAAATATGTAGGCTGTTCAATTATTGAAGATGGCCTCTTTGTTCATTCTGCATCATGTTAACTTAATGTCTTACATTAGGATAAATTCTTCAGGAGACAGCATGTTTTCAGTTGAAAGAATGAATGAAATCAAAAGTAGCCCAAAAAATCAAGGGAAAGTTGTGGCTCCCTGCAAGGCCTGAGTACATGAAACGGATTTCAGCTCCCTGTGGTTCCCAAGACACATGGTTTCTTAAGCCTCCGGCACTGCCAGGGTAGCTTTTACACACACGAGTGAAGCATCCCTAATCCCCAAAGCCAAGTGCTCCAGCAGCTGAGACTTTTTGAGCACCTCTATGATGGCACAGGTGGAAAATTCCACATCTGACCTCATATGACAGGTCACTGTCAGAACCCAGGGGAACACCTACCCAATTTTTTCAGTGTTCCCATGGGAAAAAGACCCCTCCATACCGTGTCACTTCTACCTTGTTACATGAGCTTTGTGTCATACACAAAATTAAATTACCTCCAGGCTGTGTGTAGAGGCTGTACAGGAAGCAAAAATGAACTTTGTGTTTAGACATGAGTCCCGCCACCAAGATGCCTTGTCGCATGTATGCATCTGTTCCAAAATCTAGAACCCCAAATCCTGGTCTCGAGCATCTCAGCAAGCGGTATGCAGCATGGATATGGACTGCTCTGCTGTCTTGATTGAATATGGCTCAGATGCTAAAGAAAGATAAGCTCAAGCTTGCATAGGTAAATGGATGTAACTGGAGGCCATACTCACAAGGGAAGTAGGTCAGACTCGCATGTATAAACACCATACTGTCTCCCTGGTGTAAGAAACTGAAAGAGTAAATAAGATCCAATAGGTGCCTGACAGTAGCTTATAATAAATAAGGTACAATTGGTATTGAAGGGAAAGAAACTGCTCAAAAGGAAAGAACAAGTAGGATGGGGAAAAGGAGAAAAAAAGAACGAGGTAAAACAAAATAAAAAGGTAGGTATATAAATAGACAGACATAAGATAGCTAGGACAATTGCACTATTAATTTCTATTAGTTCACAGAAAGGAGCAGTTGGTGCTTATATTGTTTGATCAGTTCTACACGCTTGTATCTGGTAAACTGCACAACTACTTTGAAAATAGCAATATGTGATATAATAACCACGTTAATTGCCTAAAAGTAACTAGCATCATAATATCTAGGAAAGAGTTACCTGAAAATGAGCATAAGCCTGTTAGCTTTTGGTGCTAGCTGTAAGAACTTGACAGTTTACAGACTTGTGGGGAGGGCCACAGGATGATGACTGAAAGGACTGTTGATACCCTATTCGTCCACAAAGGCCCTAAACCGTTTTAACAGGGGTTGTATCACACCCACTTACGGTTTGATTTTACAGTTGTTTGTGTCAAAGCAGAATGTCTTCACTGGCACCCTAGGAGCATATCTCCTGCCCAGCACTACCCCTGCCTCCATTCAGGGCAGCTCCCAGAGATGCCTGAGACCCAGCTCCTTCTGCCCACAGTGACACAGTGTGACCTGAGAGGACCTGCAGTGTCTTTCCCCGTCCCCTCTAGGCCAGGGCACTGTGCCGCCCTCCCCACCCTGCCCCCTGTGATCCCTGAGGGGTCCTCTAGTGCAGAAGACCCTTCTCATCTCTGTGCCGCTGCCCCTGGCGTGCACCTGGCAGTGTTTGAGAAAAGGCCCTCTAAAGGAGTGAGGGAGATGGGCGTAGGCACTGCGGAGGAGACGCTTTGCATGAGGCTTTCCACGGTAGTGGTGTAGAGGCACAGAGGGCAGAAGCGTTTCATCCCAGGAAATGGCACACGTGAGACTATAAAGTAATGAAAATGCCCAGTGGAGGCGTGTTCACTTTATACCCACTGCTCGTAATTCACAGAGTTGGTAAGATCTCATGCCATACCTGTTATGCATCAGCTACTATTCTGGGTGCTGAAGTTGTAACTGTGAGCCAAGCAGATTTAAAATAAAATTTAAAAAATGAAAACCCCTGACCTAATGGAGCGGATGATCTAGTTGAGAGAAATGGGCAGGAAGTAAATATGTCAGTTTCCTACCACGTATGATGTGTGGTACGTGCTGCGGGGGAAGCTGAAGTTGTGGGACGTTAATGTGCCAGGGCATTGATGCGCCAGGCGTGTGCGTGAGCTGCATTCTAGCGCAAAGCAGCTGGAGTCCGGGAAGGCGATGAGGGGTGGAGCTGTGCAGGTATCGCGGACCATCAGCCTGAGCACAGGCCCGGCTGAGGAGCTCGAGAGGTGGATCTGAAGGAGAGCAAGCGGGTGAGGGTGGGTGGAGTGGACTGAAGAAGGGGTAAGGAAGGCATAGTGAGGTAGCAGCCAGCAAAAGGAACAAGCCCATCATCGGAGGGTTGGAAAGAGACCTGGCTGCCCAGCAGAGGCTGCAGTTGGTCAGCAGGGAGACTGCTGGGTGGCTATGGAAGTGAAGTGGCCTGAGGGATACCGAGGAGGCTTGGCCACACTCAAACAGTGGAGGAGGAGAAATGGTAGGGTCCACAGCTAGCGTGAAGCCCATGCCACAGGGGTTTGCTGGCAGACTGACCACAAAGTGGAAGGAAGAGAGGGCCAAGGCTGCCCTGGAGAGATGGAAGTACGATTCTCTCAGAAGATAGCTGTGCGGAGGAGCAGATTTGGGGGCAGCTGGAAGGAAATGAGTTAAGGGTTAGACATGTTCAGCTGTAAGCCTGCATTCCACATCCAAGTGCAAGTGTTGGCGACTGACACATGCTAACATTTCAAGGAAAAGAGCTAAGCTGGCAGTAAGACTATAAGACGCACCAGGATCCGGATGACATTGGACCCATGGGACTGGATCAGAGGACCACAGGAGTAAGTGTAGGTGGAAAAAACACCCAAGATCTAGACACGCCACTGTCACCGACAAGCAGCAGGGAAAGAACCAGGCAGGGAGCCTGAGCTGGGTGGCCAGGGAGGGAGGGACCAGCGGGGAGTCAGGTCCCAGAACCGAGCAAAGAAAGCATCTAGAGGGATCCGTGGCACTCCAGGTGAGTAGGTCAGGTAGCTGAGGACTGAGACGTGGCTCTGGTGGCTCTTTCATGGCTGAGTTACTTCAGCTCCTTAAGTGTGTCCCTCCCATCTGTGAGGCACCTCCGTAGGTACTGGACAGAGAGAGCAGGTAAGGAAGATAAAGTTCTTGCCCTTGGGGGATGTACGAAGTAACAGGAAACGCATAATTGTCTGAAGTCCTGTGCAGTATTGGTCACAGTACTATAACTTAAAGCCTACAAAAGTTGAGTTGTGTGCAAGAATGTTTGCTTTTGTGATTCATTGCACTTGTCTTGTTTTTCAGAGCAAAAATAGCCTAACAGATACATATTTAAAGTATCTGAGAGATCTGTGTTTCCTCCCCAGTTTCTTTTTCCTATTTTCCAGCTAGCTTTGGGCACGGTATCTGAGACAGTGCTAGGGGACACAATGGGAAGTTCTAAGTGCTGTGATGGTATAGTGAGTTGCTGGGGTCATCGTTCCCTGACTTGGTGGTATGGCTCCCAGACATTTATCATAGTTTCTTTGCTGCCTGTTCCTCTTCAGGACCAAATTTCATCTTTCCTGTTTTTCATAAGGTCATGGTAAAAGGAAGCGGTTTGCAGAATTTCTGTCTCTCTAAATTCCTAGCCTCTGCTACAGCGTCCTATCGTGGTATCAGCCGTGTTTAAGAATGGCCCTGAGTAGTACTATTGATGTAGCTGTCTGTACTGAGGTAACAGGACATGTGTTGAGCCCCTGGCACACTGCCAGTAGCCTCCAAATCACGAGTGACATTCGATCTCCCCTCCCAGCCCACTTGCACTTTAATAAGAGTGGCAGTCACGGTATTCAGCAGGTCCGTAAGTTGTTAGCGTTTATCGCTCATTCAGCGTCTTACAGCCGACAGGCGATAGTTACTCACAGCTCTGGCACACATCAGAGCAGCTGCAGTGGATGGACCTTGGCTTAGTGAGAGAAACTCAATGGTCTCCGGCCCAGCAATGAGCTTTCAAGTGATGCGACTCTTGGTGTTTGTGTGTGCATTCATTTCTGCAGACTTGGCGTGTGACCTCTGTGCTACTTATTGATTTTAAATTTATCAAATATT
Organism: Octodon degus; assembly: GCF_000260255.1. Classification (NCBI taxonomy): domain Eukaryota; kingdom Metazoa; phylum Chordata; class Mammalia; order Rodentia; family Octodontidae; genus Octodon; species Octodon degus. The sequence goes on from NW_004524651.1 coordinate 11,316,867, forward strand.
CTTTCTCATTTATTTTTAGGGCTACCATCGACCCAATCATTATATCGCTACCCAAGGTAAGTTCATTTCAGCTTTGATGTCTTTCTTGGGTTGCTTTCTTGCCGGCCTCTCGTGTCGTGCTCACTCCGCCCTCCCACAGGAGCACACTGTGCTTGCAGTCTCTCACCGCTCTGGCCATGGCCACTCACGCCCTCAGTTTCCCGTCAGAAATTCTCTGCTGCAACCATTTAGCTGGAATCTCATGCGGAGATCATTTGAAGGAATGTGTTCATTATTCATTATTGAATTCAGTCTCTCTACCCTGGGAATGAGTCTGCTTGCAAATACAGATATAGATGCATCCATTCAATAAATATGTACCGAGTCACTCTGTAGAAAGAAGGATAATTGCTGCTGGGTGCCCGTCAGATCCAGCTAGCGGCCCCTTCTCACAGTGGTATTTAGGGCGAAGATGCAAGGTGAACTGCATAGAAGCCAGTAGTCGCAAACCTGGTCATTTCTGTAGGAAATATATCTACACTAGTAGAAGAATTTGGAAGAGAAAAGGGTTGCTTTCAGGGATGGCCCAAAGCAGCCTTGTTATAGGATGTAGGGCCTCTGCATGGTAAGGTGGCGCGAGAAGAGGCGTCTGTTACGTTCTTCATCTCTGGACAAAACTCCCAGCACCCACAATTTACAGGCGGAGAGGTTTATTTTGGCTTGCAGTTTCAGTAAGCTCACTCACGAGCCCATGGGGTGAGCTCCAAAACAGCACGGTGGAAGGACAGCCCGCAGGAAGGCTGCTCACGTCATGGCGGTGTTCAGGAAGCAGAGAAGAAGAGGGAAGGGAGGAGCTAGGTGCCCAGGATCCGACCACTTTCCAGAAGTGCTGAGCTTCTGGAAACTCTCAGAGTGCATAAGAGGTTAATGGAGTCACTCGTGACCTGAAACATAGCAGATGAGGAAGCTGGGGAGGCTGCTCCCCACTGGGCATAGAGGTGGGGCTTCCGGCTGAAGGAGCCTGGAAGAAAACAAGAGACGATGTTGAGGAAGCTTATGTCAGTGGTTGCCCTGTCGCCACCCCTGCTGCCCATGAATTAGGTCACCTATGAAGAGGGAGGATCCCAAGAGAGCCCAGGGCTTAGGGAATCACTATGAGATGAACTGAAGGACAGTTACACAGTACCTTGATATTGTCCATCAAGGTAGAAGACCCCATGTTCTTCCATTTGATTCTGTTCTTTCCAGTAGCATATTTGTGCTTGTAAGTTTTCTGTTACTATAACTAAGTATGTAAGATGCTCCACTTCTGAGGAGGAAGGGTTTGCTGATCATTCTGGAAGTTTCAGCCCATGGCCAGTTGGCCTCATTAATTTGGACCTGTAGCCCCACAGGACATCGTGGCAAGAGTAGCTGGCAGAGGAAGCTGTTGACTTTATGGTGGGGAAGCAAAAAGATAAAGGAAAAGGAAGGATGGCGTCCTAGTGTCCCCTTCAGGTGCACAGCCCCAGTGACCTACATCGCTCCCAGCAGCACCAACCTGAGGACTGAAACGTGGACTCATGGGCCTTTGAGGGCCTTCCAGATCCACCTCGTAGCAGCCTTACATCCCAGAGACAGGAGCAGGGAAATCAAAAAGTTATGACCCCCCAAAGGTCAGGGCTTAGCAGGGAGGGGTGCACAACAGGAAGTCAAGGGCAAGGGAACTGAGGATGCCAGGAACACCCGGGCTGGGAGACCAGAGGGGCCTGGGATGCCGTGGGAGCAGAAAGCACTAATGGATGGAGGCCAAGTTTGGTTGACAAGAGTCAGGGCTGAAGAGGCTGTGGTGGCCAGAAAGAGGATTTCAAAACACGGAGCAGCACTGTCCATTAGGACTTCCTGCAGTGGCAGAGTTGTTCTAGAGCTGCTTGGTCCAATATGGCAGCCACCAGTCACACGGGGGTACTGCGTGCACTCAGCCCTTTGCATCTGCAGTTCCACATGCCAGGGGAGACAGAACATGCCAGGGGAGACAGAACATGCCAGGGGGAGAATACATCCATAGTGAACATGTACAGACACCTTCTCCCACCATTGTACCGTTCGGCAGCCATTTGCATAGCATTTACATTGCATGAGGGGTGATAAGTCTCCCAGAGTGGATTTAAAGTGTACTGAAGGGTGTGCATTGACCTTAGGAGGCACCAGCACTGTGAGTAGAAGGCTTGAGCATCTGCAGGCTTTCATATCCTCAGGGGTCCTAGCACCGACCTCCAAGGATGAGGGATGACTGTCCCTGAGCTACAGCTACTGCAAACGATAACTGAATCTTACATTTTAATACCCATGTAAATAGCTACATTTGGCTATTCCCTATGACAGTGTCAGACAGGGAGGCAGTGGGTGGAAAAGCCCTAGATGTGGCAGTTGTAGAGACACTGTCGTCTTGGCTTGTCCAGTTCCCACTGCCACACCAATGCCCAGAGCCTTGTGTCACCATCGGGCACTCTGTACCCAGGTCCAGATGACCTGGTTGACCTCCCAATGCCTTTCCTCCTTTGTGCCATGGGATCAGCAATGACTCCTTCCAAGGCCACTTTCTAGTGCAGTCTTCTGTGTAGTGTCTGTGAACAGGAGCAAGGCAGGTCCTGCATGGGAGCTGCTGGGATCTTCACAGAGCACAAGCCTGGCCCAGGGACGGAACAAGGACCCTGGGGTCTAACCCAGGGCACCTTCAGACGCTGCCTCTGCCTTTAGAGGGACAGTGTCTTAGATCTGTAAAGTACCTTCTGACGGCTTTAGACATCTTATAATGCAGACATCGTAATATCTGATTTAATATATTTGCTTATAATTTGGAATTAGCCTTCTTAAATAAACTCATGTGACAATTCAATTGTCAAACATCCAAAATACTCCTGAGCTTCTGATCTCTCCAGTAACCTTAACAACCCATGTTTTCCTGGACAGTGTGAACATAAACTTAAATCCCATTCTCACAAACCAGGGACCTCCAGATTAATGCAACTAGACACCCAGCAGAGGGAGAGATCGAGAGCCCCCGAATCAACGCATGGCCCCTCCACGGGCTTCTCTTAGTTGTTCTCTCCATGCCTCTCTCTCAAAGGAGCTTATACTTTAAAGGAAAATATCACTAGAGCCCTTTCTGCAGAATTAGTCTGGATGGCACTCACAGAGAAGGCGTCTTCAGCTGTGCCCTGTATGAGGTGTTACCAAGCTCACACACTGCAGAGCACCGTGGCGGGGCAGACAGCATCAGTGGCCAGAGAGTGTCTCTGCCCCTCACGGAGAAGGGCGTGCCTGGTGCCCATTCACCAGACCGCGTGGCCTTTCCCCAGTGCGGGGTGGGCTGCGGTTGGACTCTCACATCAGCAGCGCTTCATCCCTGCTGGTGGTGCAGGAGGCAGGAAGAAATGAAGGGATATTTGTCATCTGACATTCAGTCAGGACTGTATGTATGACAGTAGTGCATCGGACCATGTTGCTAAGATCAGGAGGCTAGAATCACTTTGCTAAGGGATGCCACAAACATCGTGTAACTAAAGGCCTCAGGGTCCAGTGCTGCAGGTAGGTGACAATCCAGACATCACTGGGGACAGGTGGAACATGTCTCAGAGCACCCTCCCTTAGAAAACATCAGTACCCCACGCTAGGAAGCCAGTGAGACAGGTTAGTATGCCTAACAGCTTGGTGCCGTTTTTAAATCTCTCCTTGCCCTTTCTTAGCTCTTTTGCACTGAGATAATTCTTTAAAAATCTATTCACAGTAAGAACTTCTGAACCTACATGAATGGTCCAATTTATGACAACCGATTTTCTTCCCAAGAGATAGTATTATACAGATTTTCACCACGTTCCTTCAATACAGAGACCATATCATGAATTTATGTATTGAGCCTCTTAACTCTCTCAAATCTATTGATTTTTCTACCAGTCCCTCCCATTGACCTTTGATGAAAACGGTAATATTTCTGCAAATTGCAAGATCCCACTCAAGCCAGATCTGTTGCTTCTGCAGGGTGCTCTTCCTGTCTCCTCTCCTTGGTCGTTGTCAGTCTGACAGCTCATGCGTCGATGGCCCGATATTAACGTCATCGCACCTGAGTGACCAGACATTAAGGCAGCCGCAACACTCAGGATTCATGACAGCACACCAGGGCACTGAGGGGAGGAAGTGGGGCCTGTTACTGCGTGCTTGCAGCCAGGCAGAGCTGGATCTTACCGGCTCTGGACGAGGGGTAGGCGACGGTAGCGGGGCCAGGAGCTGAGTCAGTCATGTTTCACATCCTAACACAGCCCTTGGAGGAAGAGCACGCAGACACCATTCACTGTGGTCATCGCGGGTGGCCACGGCAGCTGGGGTGGGTTCTTTTCATTGTTGATCTTCATTTTTGAAACTGACTATGAGAGAATCCAGCTTTCCATACTCAGGAGAGAGTGCAAGGCAGCTGCGGACGAGAACATGGTGAGCCTGAGCCGGCATGACTGAGAGCCAGCGCCCTCTTCCTCGATTCTTCTTTTTCTGTCTTGCACATAATAATTGAAATTGTCTTCAGTGTGACAGCTTCAGGTCCAGACTAAAGATCTGCACCCGGTAGTCTCCTTGGCATTGGTATTATTTGTTTTAATTTTTGTGATATATTTTTAATGCCTACATATTAATTAGATGTGTAGCATATAGTACGAGATTTCAATACACACATACAGAGTGAAGTGTTCGGATCAGGGTAATAGGCACATCTGTCACTTCAGATACTCTGCCTTTCTTTACGTTGGGTGCATTAAGGTCCTCCCTACTAGCTATTCTGGAGTATCCAGCTGCTGTTCTGGAGCACCTTCCAAGGTGGCCCTCAGCTGCAGTGTAGCTCAGTGGTAGAGCTTTGCCTGGCAGGTACTAGACCCTAGGTTCAAGCCCAAACACCAAAAAAAAGGTAAGATGTTCTTCCTTCTCTCCAGCTGTACCTCTTGCCGGTCCCCTTTCTAAGCAAGCCTTTTCAGAGTGGCATGGGTACTGCAAGTCCCATGGGATGTGGCTCAGGCCAGGCTCTGAGTCCTGTCTGCTACCTGATCACCCCTCAAACCACAGTTACTCTTTCCTAAAATGACTGAGACACAGTCCCTTCCTGCTAGGTCATGACATCTCTCCCTGTACCACATGTTTTAAAAGTCCTTTTTCTGTGATGCAGTCAAATGGGAAGGTATCTGCTAATTAAAAGTACCTTAAATGTGATAGCGTCTGGCCCAGACTAAAAAGCCACACCTGAGTCCTCTGGGGTCACGCCCTGCTTCACCCTTCTGAGTCCTCTGGGGTCACGCCCTGCTTCACCCCTCTGAGTCCTCTGGGGTCACGCCCTGCTTCACCCCTCTGAGTCCTCTGGGGTCACGCCCTGCTTCACCCCTGTTTCTGAGCAGGGCTGGTTTGACAGTGCTTTATCCACCGGATCTTAGCTTGGATCTTGCTACACCGTCTCCTGAGTTTGTGGGTCATTCTGTACACCTTTGAGACCCATAGAAGCATACTGAAGCCCACATGGGGACGCAGAGATGCTTGTACCATGTCCTCTGTGGGCTGTCGAGCCAGGAATGCTCTGACCCAGTAGTGGCCCGCCTCTGGGAGACACCAAACCTCTTTCAACAGCTGGCAGAATCAAGAAACTTTTCCTACAGACAGAAACTTTCATATGTGCCATGACCACTACATTTTGTAGACTTTCAGATGGTACCTGGACATACACATACCCAGTCCTATTCATGAATTACCTCCTGCCCCATAGAACTCAAGTTAAAAACTTCGCCCTGTGCCAGGGAGATAGCTTAGCAGCATAAGCACCTGCCTGGCAAGTGCAAGGTGCAGAGTTTGATCCCTGGTGCCAAAAAAACCCCCAAACTTCACCTTGATCAGAAACTAAAGCTATTTGGGCATAAAACAGGAAATGTAGCCCCAATCTGCCTTTCAGGCAACAAAACAAAAAGAAGCCGTGCTCCTGGCCCAGTGCAGTGGTGCCTGCCTTCATCTGGCACAGGAGGATCAAAGTTCAAATCCAGCCTGAGCCACTCAGCAAGCCCTTGTCTCAGAGTAAAACATGAAACAGAGCTGCGGAAGCACGTCCGAGTGGAGGCCCTGGGCTCGAGCCCTGTACGGACGTAATCCTGGTAATGATAACGCGTTCTTCTTCGGGGTGGGGAAGAAGCCATAGATTTCATTTTGTATGAGTACTCCAGTGCATTTTAGTGCATCAAAAAGTTTACTGTTCTGAAGAAGCTATTACTAACATGTTCACTCCCCTAAGTTCTTAGGAGAGACCCTGAGGTAGCGCCGGGCTTCCTAGTGATTTGAGCCGGGCCCAGTCGAGGCCTGGGCTTGCCTGTTTGTCACAGGCTGAGTTTTCTTGCCCATGTTATTATTTTCCATTTGCTCCTACAAGTTTAGCACCCAGTCACTTTTCAACTATTTTAGCATTTCTGTTATAAAATATTCTCAGTAACAAGAAGCTAGAGGAGCTAGAAGCTGTTCACGTGGTAAGAGGAGGGCTGACCCGGAATGCCACCTGTGCCACATGGGCTTGGAAGACCTGGGCCCAGAGCGGAGCACGCTCTGCAGGAGGCGCCTGGGCCTACTCGGCCAGGCAGAGGCCTGGGGCTCGAGGACCAGCAGTCACACCCAAGGCAGCGCTGCCCGCGTGCCAGGGTGCCGTCTGCATGCTACACGCAGCCTCTGGCTTGACTTGGACTGGCAGGAACTCGCCTTCACATGGATATGGAGGATCGGGAAAGGGCTCACTGCCAGCTTACAGATGGGAAAACCGAGGCAGAGGCTCGCGACACCACGACCTGCTCAGGGTCGCAAGCCTAGGCACGCAGGGCTGTGTTCACTATGGGCGTAGAGTGGGGCTTAGCCCGACCAGAACACCGTGCACGTGGGAGCTGCGCCCCTCCTGAGAGACAGCGCAACCTCCTGAGACAGAGCCTGGTGGGGACCGCTGGCCTTCTCCCACCTGCCTCTGATGCAAATACCCCATACTCAGGGCCGAATCTGAGACTGCTGAGCACCCCTGGAGGGAACTGGGGAATGGTTATGGAAAACAAGATACCAGCCATCCTTTGCAGTGAGAAACACAGCTCCCCATCAGGCAGAACTGAGCCCCTGGCAGGGCCTCGTGTCTGCAGCCAGAAACGGTGAAAAGGCCTGGCAGAGGCTGCTTCGGGACCAGGCACTGGAAGAAAGGGTGGCCCAGTTTATTCACTGATTCAGCAGAAAATAGGTACCGGCTGCCTGATGGGCGGCCGGCACAATGGAGATGCTCCATGGGAAGATGGAATGAGTGAGGCACCACGGGAGGAAGCCCAGGCACTGGGAAGCCAGGCAGCGCCCCAGCCGCGCGGAAAGGGTGCATCACGTTGGCCTCACGGAGCCTCTGCCCCCAGGCTCTTGGTGTCATTGCCAGCCTCTGTGACTACTCGTCTCTCAGTGAATGCCTACACTGAGGAAACTTTCCTGCCACTGCCTGTGAAGCCCTAGCTTTGGAGATAGTCTGTTCAGTTAAACTGTGTGGTTTGGCTCTGCCTGGACCCTGTTTGTAGAAATACCCCATACGCCCGACAGAATCAGTTCTGTCCTGATTCTATTCCGACTTCACCCATACTTAGAAGAAGAGAAACCCAAACCTTTCCTCCAGAGACGTGCAGCTAGAGGCAAACCTCGCAATGAAAAGAATCGAAGTAGAGCGCGGGTGTGTAGTGGAGGCACTCGTGGGGCTTCGGCCAGTGAAAGCGCTCCGGCAACTTGTTCTGTCTGTTGTTCTCTACACACTATGTATGCTGTGGACAATTTTAATAAAGAATCTCGGAAAGATAAATATGGTTTACACTTTTCCAGCTCCAAATCCCCCTGCAGACCTCTGGAGCAGTAAATAACCGTGCTTTGAATAGTTCCCTTCGCTTTCCCGGGCAAGCTGTTCTCAGAGCTGAGAGTTCTCGGGCGTTGATGTGAGTGTGACACGCTCTATAAAGAAGCTTTTGTCTGCTGCATTCCGGCCTCCAGATGGAGATGAACACTTGAAATTATTTCTCAGTAGAGTTGAAAGAACTTTTTTTTTAAATCAAAATCTCAGCTTTTGTAAACAACTTCTTTTTTTTCATTCTTGTGGTACTAATGTGGCTGGCTCTTCGAGAGAAAATTCTATGGCGCTCATTGTTCCCCCAGCTAAGGTGTCCCTGCACGGTCCATGGGCTGTAATGATGTTTGGGTTCATGTCTTGTGTCCCGCTTGGGATCAGTACCGAGTGAAATGGAGTCATCTCTCGTTCAAGTATTACACGGGGAGGCTTTGGGCAAATATGATCTCTACACAGGCAAACAGTGGCCCCCTCATGAGGCAAAGGCTTCCAGTCACCAGGCCAGGACCCTGCTGGGCAAGGTCTGCCTGCACCTCCCCATCACCTGTGGTTCTGCTAGACAGAATACACAATACTGCTGGACCGCTTGCCCAGAAACTCCTTTTACCCAATAGCTTCTCATCATTGGGTTCAGTTCCAAAGATAGGAGCCAGTTTTTATTAGCCCATGTTTGTGATCCGTAACGATTCCATCCCCCTGGGCGCTGGCGCATGTGCAGGACACATCTTCATTCTGTGTGCTTCTTTCCCTCCCCTCCACCCTCCCTCCCTCTCTCTGTCCCTTTTCCTATTGGAAAAAATCAATCTCCCTGTTTCCTATTATCTGGTTTTTATTTTCTTCCTTAATCTTGTTTTATACTTTGGATTTTTCTTATGAGAGAAGCCATGCTTTATTTAAACTTAGGTGTCTGATTTCACGTAACAATTTTTCAAATGGTCAGTGTCATAGGCATCTCTTAGCCCTTTGCTCCAAATAAACAATTCTTCACAGTGACAACATGCCAGACAGCTCACAGATTAAAAGCAGAAGCCAAAGGGCTGGGCCTGTAGCTCAGTGGTAGAGCGCTTGCCCAGCGTACACAAAGCCCGAGTTCAATCCCCAGCACTCAAAATAAGAAACATGAGGCTAAAATCAGATCATGCCAATTTGAATCCCTCTATGCTATATAGGGTGCTGTGTGTGGAAGTGTAACCCAGATAAACTGCACTGACACAGAATGAGTCACAGACAGATGTTGTCCTGTTGTTAAGCAGGTGCCCACTTTTCAGTTATCTTAAATACTCTTTTTTTCCAATTTGTTACATTTGACCCTATTTTGAAGTATTTTATGGGATATGGAGTGTTTCAATACATGTATTCCCTGGGGAATGGTCAAATCCGAGTAAGAAGCACACCAGCGCTATACATGTTTACCATTCTTCATGATGAGGACATTTACAATCCTATCTTTTAGCTGTTTGAAATATATAATACATATTCATTAAAGCGCAGGCCATAGTAGTAAAGGCATTGAAACAACCTAAGTGCCCATCAATATGAACGGATTGTAAGACTGTGGTGTATGTAGACACACAGCGAATATCATTCCACTTTTAACAAAAAGAAGCAATCTTTCCATTTGCGACCACATCAATATACTAAGAGGACATCATGTTAAGTGACAGAATTCAGGCACAAAGAGACGAATACCCAGGGCCTCACCTGCATGTGAAGTCTAAAGCAATTTGCTTTTAACTCTTCAGCAGGAATTTAGCTGTGTGCCGCAGGTGAAGCTGAAAACCGTAGATCCCTTTAGAGCTGGTAGAAACCTTTGGACTCTCATGGTCTGGCTGCCTTCTTTTGTAGTTAAAATAGTTGAAACTTTGAGCAGAAATTGATCTGAGTGATCTTTATCATGCATGTTGACATGAACCCTGTGTGCAAAATTCATAATTTTGTGGAGTGTGTGCAGTACTCAGTTTAGGAGACAACCAATGTGAGGAGACAGACTTGTTCCCCTAAGGAGTCTGCTGTTCACCAGAGAAATAAGAAACAGAGACACAGAAACCCACATCTTCCTTCAAGTTCATTCCTGGGAAAGAGTAGAGCTAAAACTGGACGCCCATGTAGGGTCCACAGTGCTGGCTTCCCTGGGCCGCCAGCACCATGGCCCCTTCCGAAGCAAAGCCGTTGCTCCATAACTTGCCTGGTCCCAAGCCAAGCTGTTTCTGTGCACCTACCGGGGCCAGGTTGCATCTGAGTGGGAGATACAACAGTGACCCAGAATTACACCCTGAGGGCTGTGTGTAGGAGACGGCCCTTCCTGACAAGGGTATGGCTCTCTGCAGCACTGGGCGCGCGAAGTCTTTAGATGTTTTCTCTTCCCCACTAGCCAGGTGCAAATGAGACCGAGTATAGACCACGAGCCCTTTGTCCTGACACTTTTCACCGCGGACAGTTTTGCTCAGGTTTGCCCAGCAGGAAGCACTTTGTGGAGTCTCTTACCATTGCTACCCTGAGTTACTTTGGCTTCCTGTCTTCTCTCAGAGCTTGCCCTGTGCCGCCATTGAACATCTGAGATTGCCTGTGCTGGCCTGTGTCTGGGGAGCCAATTTATCTCTATTTTATTCAGTTATTAGATTTATTCTCTTTTCTCTTAAATAAAAGAGGGTCCCACTTGTGTACTGAGGGAAGCTTAATTAAAGAAGATAGAAACTAATGAAAGCTTTTATTTCTCCAGCAGTCGCCCTGAAGCGTATGAATAGAGACTTTCCCCTCTACTCTTTCTCCTTGACAGAAGGCAGCCAGGTCCTTTGGGTCACCAAAGCCTCCATCCCGCAGGCTGCGGTTCTCCTTCCCCCGATCACCTTCTTTCTGTGCCTATCTTCCCAGCATGCACAGGTCCCCAGCTCAGGCTGAGTTTCTTTGGAAACCAATGCTGATGAAAGCTCCAAGCAGAAGCCAGAGGGGTCTCTTGTCCTGGACACAGATCTCTGTTGTCTGCCTCCCTCTTGAGGCTCAAACCTTCTCCTGCTCCCCACACACTGTCCTACAGCCTATGCCAGGGATTGGGGGCCAGAGGGCCCTGCAGAAGCAGCAACCGTGTCTCTGCATTGTGGAGGAGATTGTCACCACGCACTGCCTGCCTTCCACCCCCGTCTGTAGCCTCATACTCACAGCTCATTTGTCCGCATGTGTCATCCTGCCTCCTTGCTCAAGAACAGCGAAGCCTTTGCATCCCAAACACCGCAGTGTCACTGCCAGCTGGAAGCACCTGGGTGCTGTCACAGCGGCCTGATTCTGAAGCAGGGCTGACCGTGGTCCACATAGACAGTGGTCGACTTAAGCAGATGAGCTTTCCAGAAATGCTGTGAAACGTTTCAATTCCAAGGACAAGCCCTGTGAGGAGCTCGCCCTGTCCAGATTTTGCTCATTAGCACCCCTCTGCTTACAGAGCACAGTCACAATCAGATCTTGGAGTGCAGACTGTAAAATTCTTCATGTATGTAAACATGTGTAGTAAGGAGGCCAAGGCTTCCATCCTGGAGAAAACAGGCAGCTAGGTGACCCCAGGCCACAGGACCAGCTGCCCAGCAAGCCCACCAACCCGCTCAGCCACGGTTCTCACTTCTACCATTCTGCGCTTGTGGAGTTTAAAGGCACAGCTCTCAGTAGCAGAAGTCCAGGCTTGGGTCCAAGCGTAGTGTCTATCCGTATAGTTGTAGAAAGGCGAAAGCATTCTGCGCCTGTTAATGCCTCCTTCCACAAGGATATATACAAGCACAAACCTACTTTTTGCCAATATGTTGCACACTCTTCTAGTGTACAAAGACCACTGGCACTGTGAACCTGCAAACAAAAGGTAAACGTGGTTTGGAAAGGCGGTGAGCGGTGGCGCCGTGCGCTGGGAGGCGCATGGTTTGCTGCTGCCCTGACGTCAGAGGCCAGGCTTGGTTGCTCCGAAGGCTGGAGGGGCCCCATCCGAGTGAGCACCGTGTGAGGCCAAGCGCCCACCAGCGTCCCCTCAGCAGCCTTTATTTCAGGTGTTTCTGCGATTAGAATTGCACAGGGAGGTTTTAGAGAGTAGCTTTGGAAGACTAAGAAGCCGCTAGAGAACAACGCACTGCGGAAACGTGGTCTTCTGCGAAAGAGGGCGGCAGTGGCAGGAGCAGGGGGAGAGCAGGAGGTGCGTGGGCAGGGGGCTGTGCCGCGGCTCCAGCAGCCCCTGAAGGCACCACCCTCCACATGACTAGTGTTGACCAGGTGCCTAAATGTGCACGGCCTTTGAGCTGCTAACAGTCCCCCCAGGCCACTCCTGAGGTCACTACCACACGCTGAAATACCTGTGCGGCCAGGCTGGCCTGCCCTGAGGAGGGCTTGCAGTTGGTATTCAGCGGCCATGGAATGCATTGCAGGTCTTAATCTTTTTAAAGTGATATTGTGGTGATGCGATGGGTGATGTGATGTGCTTTTTAAAGTGATACCATGTTGTTGGTTTTTTCTTTTTCTTTTTTTTAATGATGCTGTGGTTATGTTCTTTACAAAGAAAAGAAAGATCCTCAGAAAATCTCCTATTTACATAGAAGGAGTGAAATGTAGAGGTAGCTGCCTCAAGGCCTGGCTCCAGCGCTGGCCCCTGACTTCCGCCACACCCAGTCTCCCTTCTCACACCGCACAAGCAAAGCAGACAGTGAGAACTTTCAGCATAATTTATGAGCAGGTTTTCAGAGCGCTTATCCTAGAACACAATCAGATTGGCCTTATTTTGCTTCTCTTTTACAAACAGAAGTGTTTTTCTAAGTTTGTCTTAGCGTTTACATTCGTGTCACCTTGAAGAAGTCTTTGTGCTGGCTTTTCTCTGGGGGCAGGAGCTCTAGGAGGCAGGGCTTTACTAGGTAGTTCAGGCTGGCCTCATCCCAGCGATCTTCCGGCCTCCTCAGCCTCAGTGCTGCGATTACAGGTGGGCACCACCACACCCAGCCTGCTAGCATTTTTATAGATCCGATTTTTTAAAATAAAGCCATGGATGTAATTTAAATTCTCTGATTCCATGTATGATATGAGACCAACTGAGATATTTTCTAAATATTTTTAAATCTTTGTCTGAGATTGTATTACCACATGTATCCATCTAAATGGTGACAACTGTGTGTATGTTCAAGATTATTTTAAGGATTTATGGGTGGCCTTGTAAGCATTTTTATTTTGAAATGTTTCAAGTTGTTTGAAAACGTGATTTTTAAAGGAAAAAACCTAATTTAAGAACTTAGCTCTCAAAGCTACTATTTTCCTTCATTTTGTTTATTTGTTTAAAGAATCTGGAGTTTTGGATAAGAGAAGGGAAGAACGTGCCAAAATATTTGAGTCATTTGTTTTCAACTATTTTCTTAAAGCCCTACTTTTTCATCTGTTTTGCTATGGCTTGAGATGTAATAATACTGTGAAAATACATGAGTTGTGTCCTAGTAAATGCAAGAAAAACTTGATAGTATAGAGAAACATGTGGGGAGAGGGGAATCAACGACAGATCACCACAGAATAAACCCATATTAGAACCAAGACACCACATAATAGTAATCTGTAAAATGGGAAGGTAGATTAAAATTAAAACACTAGGTCCATTGCATTTCTTAGGAATGACATGGCTGTTAATTTGGATGTGTAACTGTGCTTTTTGCATTTTAAACTATTCTATAATTATTTCTGATTGAATATAAGAGTTAAATGGGAGTGAGATTATTAACCAAGAAAAGAGACCGTGGTGAGGTGCTTGGAGTGAGATAAAGCAGTCCCGGACAACTCCTCAGTGCTGAGTGAGATGAAGCGGTCCCGGACAACTCAGTGCTTCTGGACAAGCCGTCCATCTCTGCTTGGTTTCTAACACTCTTCCTGCCTTAAATGTCACTTGGTAGGACTGGTGTGGGGTCCCCATGTTTTGAGGGTGTGGATGGAGATGGATCCATGGAACCCAGGGAGGAGAGGGAGCCACTAGTACATGCACAGCAGTGGTGAGCATACTTCTCATAGGCCTAAGGGGACAAGTAGGGGTGAAGGGGTCGGTGAAGTGGAAACCACTCCCGGGCTTTGTGCAGCGAGAGTGGAGGCGACTGGTGACAGCAGAGGGGCTGTGCCTGACTGGGGAGTGCAAGAGGAGCGCCTAGCTGCACATCAGTCTAGACGAAATGGGGTGAAGGGCCACACAGGGGGAGATTCTGCAGCTGCAGAAGGGGACTTGTCCTTGTGTGGGGACCAGTGACGTTTATTACCTGAAAACAGCCTTGGACATCACTCTTTAAGTCAGCACTTCTGATGCTACTTCTTAAAAAAGGTGTGTGGTTTTTGTTTTGTTTTGTTTTTTCTTTCTTTCTTCCTTTTTTTTTCCAGGAATTACATTTAGGACCTTGTGCTTGCTAGGCTTTGGCACTGAGCTACATCCCCAGCCAGGTGTGTTTTATTTTAGCTGCAATGCCAATTTTCTCTTCTTGTCACCAATTAACATTCCAGTGGACAGATGAACAACCCCAGCCCTGCAGCTCTAGGCTTACAGAGAGCATCGCCTGAGCGCTAGCTGAAGACAGCTCTCAGGCGAACCATTCCCAGCTCTAGTTTTGCATTTGGACAAAATAAAATGTCCCAAATTTTCTCCTCCATTATGGAGCACCTTCCGGTGCACCTGCTTCTCATTCCTTAGCTGGATTTATTGTTTCTCTTCAGTGCTGATTTTCTTGGGATGTTCTTACCAGTTCGGGAAAATGAGCCGATCGCACCCCATGCACTAAGTCATCTAGTTTTGCTTTTCCTTTTCTGCTGCTGAAACCAAAAGTATTCATAAAAATCCCACAGTGGGACATGCGTCGCCTCGGGGGAGAGCAAAGGCGCACGTCACACGAGTGAGGGAACAATGATTAATGCAGAAGCCAGCTGGTTTCCATGTCACCGATACCACTTGCGTCTGGAAAACGCAACGGCAGATCTTACCTTTTACATTTCATGCCTGCAAAAATGAAAAGATACTAAATGTGAAATTATGGACGTAGCTGTTACAGCAGTATCATACCAAAAAAATCACATCAAGTTCTGTAATAAAAACTTACTCAGAAGCCACCGAAGGGCTGTCTAATTCTCGGCCAAATAACTGGCTTTATAATACTATTACAGATTATCGCCAGCAGCAACAGGAGCAAAATGGACCAGAACTTTAGGGCCACTTTTATGTACGTAGCAAGAGCTTTACCATGAAGGCCTAAATCTTGGGCTCGTCTCTTCCCACATTCGCAGTGCAGCTTCGGTGGTCTCTGATTCGGACTCTGTGAACTTCAGGCCACAGACCTCAACCCAGCCTGACTGGAGTGTCCCAGGACAGGCCCTGGTTCCTCCGCAGCTCTGTCACCTTAGGGTGCCTCCTCTTCTATCTGCCTTTGTGTCACTTGCTGTGACAGTCACGCACCCCCTTCTCTAGCTCCCAGGCCACTGTCTCCAGCCGCATCACAGCCTTCCAGGACTGGCGTTGTCCACCTCATCCTGGAATAAGAACGCCATCACTCGGTGGCCTGGCTTGGAACCCGGCTTTGCCACTTGCTCCCATGCAGACCCAGAGAAGTCACTCCACCCCCCAAGCCCATTGCTCCCAGGGTGCCTCCTGCCTCTGACCTTAACGCACTGGATGATGAAGCAGTGCACACTGCGTGGCTCTACAGCACCAGCCTGCAGGCTGACCTACACTTGTGCCTCCTTTATGTGACCCCAGGGATCCTGGGTCCCCTCACTTTGTCCCAGGGCCCTAGGGACAAGAGTCTTCCTTTATTCCACCCTGCCATCCAGGGCATCCCCCTCTCCCCGGCCCATGCAGACAGGAGCCCTCACACCCACCCTTCCTGGTGCCTGGTGCCTTGGCCAGGCCCAAATCTCACCTGAGCCCTGAGGGTCCCATCTACTCCTGCAGATGACAAAGCCCAGTTTGGGGCCAATCCTTGTACCCAGGACTGCTCCCTCTCCTGGTGCCATCCCACTGCCACCTGAGCCACATTTCTGGTGTCCCACAGATCCAGACCCACCCTGGTTAGACATTTTTGCTACTGGTCTCTACCAGCCTAGAGAACCATCCCTGGCATTCGTGCCCATGCAGGTTTTTTAAGGGTGCATCTCTGATATGGAACATGCAGACACTCAGTGGGGGCCTAGATCTTGATCCTGGCCCTGTGACAGCTGCGCTGTGCTTTCCATCCTCTTGGTTGGCCATGGACAGGTCCCAGCTCCTCTTTTTGCCCCCAGCTGCTAATACTGGGCACTTAGAGGCTGAGTCCACAGCTACTGCACTTTGTGCAGTGTATGTCCGCACCCCAGGTCTGCTTAGACCACCAGCCACTTCTATACATGTGGCTGATCTTTTCCAGTTGTGTTGTTTAATATCTATCATCTACTCTTCAATTCTGAACCTCAAAATTTTTACAAAATCCTTTGTGTCTGCACATGAAGGTCCCATAGTCTACCCCCTTCTCCTCTCAGTGGACAATGAGTCACACTCCTGCTGGACAGTCATTCCTCCCTCTGAAGGTCACACAACTCCTGCTCTGTGTAAGACCCATCCTGCTTCTGCATAGTCAGATAGAAGCCCTTCCTGACTCCTCCTCCTCCTCCTCCTCCTCCTCCTCCTCCTTGAGCTGCTTGTCCAGCAGTCATGGCCACCGGTCTCCAGGCTTCCTTTTTATGTCCCCAAGAAGGTTTGAAGTGATGTGTGCATCCTAAACACAGGTGGCTGGTCCTTAAGTCTCACCATGTGCTCGTGTAGGTTTGTTTGCTGGAGACAGATGACATTAAGTATTTCCCAATCAAAAATGAGCATCGACACAACTAGGATAGGTATTCTGTGATGGGAGAACTATTTTAACAGAACACAACCAAACCTGTAAGAAAATACAAGCGACTTTCTTTCCTAGATTTAACCCAAAAAAAGTGGGACATTCTAGAAAAATTTGTCTTCATTTATTAAAAAAAAAAAAAAAAAAGAGCTCTCCCATCTCTGCTGCTCCAGGCATTGCATTCTAAACCCAGAGCATCTCGATGTGACCCAGAACACCAAGTGTTACCTGAGGCAGGCAGGAAGCTCTGTCCATGCGGACGCAGCACACCAACCCTTCCCTGTGCTCCTGCCTGGAGGTTTTGCCGCTGAGTTGAACCTGGAGTCGTATTGGACGTTCTAAGGCTTGTGTCTAGATGTCCCCATAAATCCTCCTGTGCTCATAGGTCAAGTCTTTCAGAGGTGGCTGGACCTGGGGGCGTGGCACTGGGATTAAGGATGTGTGCTAACTAAATGGGTTTAGCATGGTTCTGGGTGTGGATAATAGAAGCCGTACTGTGGGTGTCGGTGGCACCAATCAGGGGGCTGTAGCCGATGGAATAAAGGGACAGAAAGAAGGCAGGCCTACTGCCACTGCCTCTTGCTTGCTGCCCCCTGCCTGCTGCACTGTGGACTATTTCCCCTCTGCCACACCACCCTGCCTTGGAGCCACCAGCCATGGATTGAAGTCCCTATTGCCATGAGCTGCAATAAACCTTTCCTCATTTAACTTGTGGGCATCAGGTATTTTGTCTCAGCAACAAGAAGAGTAACTAAGATGGGTGAGGTTTTGCCAACTAGGTGGAAGACAGTTGTGGGTGGAGGACTCCAAGTCAGCTGGAGCATGAGTCTGCATTGACGCTAAGTGCTGTGAAGTAATCTTTTAAAAGACCCTTTGCTCTTCCCTTTTGGAAGTCGTCAGTGGCTCCAGGCTGTGCATATACAGTGTGAAATGTCCTGTCCTATGGCATTGGCCTGCTGTGCTTGAGAGGACAGGGCAGGATGTCTGCCTGTGAGAAGACCAGGCCACTGGGAGATGGGGACTCGATGTGCACCGATGACCTAAGATGGGGCTCCCCTCCCACCTTGGGGGGATTAAGGTACCGCAGGGTGCACACCTGTCCAGAGAGCCCCTCTTGGTTGCTTGTGACACACCGATGG
Source organism: Octodon degus (assembly GCF_000260255.1). Lineage (NCBI taxonomy): Eukaryota > Metazoa > Chordata > Mammalia > Rodentia > Octodontidae > Octodon > Octodon degus. The sequence continues at coordinate 11,334,719 of NW_004524651.1, forward strand.
CAAAGACCTCACAGCGCACTACTTCTGTGACCTTGGACAACTAACCTGACCTTTCTGTGCCTGTCTTGCGCTGCTTTCTGTGGAGAGGAGAACAGTGGCATCGGCTTGGTAGGATGGCGGGTTGTCAGTTCAGTGAGATAAAACACACGAAGTTATGCCAAGCAGGCAAGTCGGAACTCCTCAGAAGATGTTAGATTTTATTCTGTGGATGATGTAATGCCAACTGGTATTATGCTTTACTTTAAAGGGAAAAAATTGGAATGTGTTGCTCCAAGCTTTTAAGGACCTTGACTTTCTGGCAGCTTCAGCTAACACAGAAACACATAGAAACTCAAATGTGAAAAGAAGCGGCCCAAGGAGGCATCGCTCAAGGTTCCCAATCACAATGCAAATCTCTCTTATCATGAATGGGAGGACCCATGTACACACAATAACCCAGCCTTGAGTTATTTTCACTTATGCTCTTAATTACATTTCATCTTTTTTCTTGAGCGCTAGTTCCTTCTGCCCTTTTGTTTGTTGATGTCCCTCCAGGGCCTGGTGCCCATGAGCGGGTGCCCTGCACGTTTCCTTCGCGGCACAGGTCTGTGCGTGCCAGCTGTTGTGAAGGGAATAGACTGCGTTATTGACCTGGTGGCACGGAAATTTCCACACCTGAAGTAGCGGTTTGCCTCCAGATGTGCCCTCAAAGCCTCGTGCGCTCCTAGGTGGGCTCTGGGGAGGCCAGGGGCTCATGGGGTGGGCACTCACCAGCGGATCGGTGCACTGATGAGTTCACGGCTAAACTCGATGTGGAGAGTTGAGTTGCCAGGGGCGTAGCCAGCACGGGACTGGCCCCCTCCTTCTCCCTCGCTCTCTCTGCTTCCTGCTACCATGCCATGAACTGTTTGTTCTCTCTGACGTCCCTCTGCCATGCCACTCTGCTTTGGAGCCAGCTAGTTATGGACTGAACCTCTACGAACTATGAACGGAAATGAATGTCTCCTTTGCCTTCTGGAGGTCGCATACTATGTTTCAGCAATAAGGAAGAAACTAAGGCAACATTGAAGAGAAAAAAGAAAAATAATTTGGCACATTTGCGCTTTGAAATCTTTATACTATATTGAGTGCCTACATTCTTCCATTTTCCATCCTTCAGAAAAAAAGAAAGTGAAACAAGTTATGCTTGAAACCTCAGGAAGATATCTTTTTTTTTTTTTAAGAGAACACAAATTGGAATTAAAACAGAAAAAATTAAAAGTGATACAGAATTTCACTTAACAAATTAACATGAATTTCTCAGTATTTGTTGTAATACATAGTGTTGTCTTCAAACCAGTTATTCATATTACCAGATACATGCATGTAAAATTGGAAGAAGAAAGAAAAAATAAACAAATACATAAGAAATTAATAAGAGAAAAAGTACAATTGAAAAAAGGAGATGAAACACATTAAGCATTAACTGCTTCTTTCTGTAGAGCAGCAGAATTGCACAGTACAATTGCCCAAACCATCCTGCTTGCATACATGGATAAATCTCTTTCCCCTACTCCCTCGCCTGTCCTTCTTCTCAACCCAGTAACTCTTTCCTTCTGAATAAGCTCATTCCCCTTTCCCAGTGTCTATTGTACCCTTCAGATTCCATTTTTCTCTTTCAGGTTCTCACAATAAGGAGACAGTATGATGTTTGCACATGTGGGTCTGATTTATTTCACGTAAGAATATGTTTTCCAGTTGCATCCATTTACTGACAAAGGCCTCAAATTTATCCTGTTTTATAACTGAATAACACTCCATTGTGTAAAAAATACCACATCTTCTTTATCCATTCTTCAGTTGATGGGCATCTGGGTTGTTTCCAGGATTCAGCTATGACAAATTGTGCTGCTACAAACATGGGTGCACATATATCGCTGTTGTATGAGGTTTTCAGTTCTTTTGGGAAAATACCCAGGAAGAGTAGCTGGCTCGAATGGGAACTCTAATCCTAGCTTTTAAAAGAATCTCCACATGGACTTCCGTGGTGCTTATACCAGTCTGCACTCCCACCAACAGTGCAGAAGGATTTCTTTTTTTCCACAGCCACATCAGCATTTGTTATTGGCTGACTTCTTGATGACAGCCATTCTTTCTGGGGTGTGAAGGAATCTCAGTGTTGTTTTAATTTACATTTCTCAAATGACCAATGATGTTGAAATTTCTTTCATATCTTTACTTGCCATTTGTATTTCTTCCTCTGAGAAGGATATATTAATCTCAGATGTGCATTTTTGGATTAGGTCTGAATTTGGGGGAGCCTGGTTTTTTTTAATTATTTATATGTTCTAGATAGAAGGCCTTTGTCAAAAAGACAGTTGGCTATAATTTTTTTCCTAGTACTCTAAGAAGAGAGATTGAAAAGGATTTGACAAAATGGAAAGATATTCCCTGCTCCTGGATAGGAAGAACCAACATTGTGAAAATGGCCACACTCCCAAAATTGTTGCACAGATTCAGTGCAATCCTATTAAGACACCATTATCATACCTCGCAGAGCTAGAGAAAATTTTCCTCAAATTCATTTGGAAGCAGAAGAGACCCAGAATATCAAAAATAATCCTGGGAAACAAAGGAAAGCCAGGAGGTATCACAATCCCTGACCTGAAATTATACTATAAAGCT
>NW_004524651.1:11338172-11341313 GCF_000260255.1 Octodon degus
CCTGTACTTTCTTTCATTTTAGGATCAGTTTGGGATAATCTGTGTTCCCGTCTGACTTGAACATCATGTTCCTCTTCTGCAGATGCAGGTACTGGGTGGCAGCCATGGAGAACCTCACCTGTTCATCTGTCCCAATCTTTTTCAGTTCAGGTCAGTGGATGAGAAAACAGGAAGAGGACTGTACGTGCCACCTACCAAGCGAGCCACTCATGCTTGTGAGCACCCTCTACTTTAAACACAATGCAAATGGGCCCATGTGAATACTAAGACTCTCCCCACCTCCCTGCTGCCCAGCCCAGTGGTGCACGCTGGGTAGCTGCATTCCTGGGTGGCAGCAGGTGAGTGAATTCCTTCTCCCTCCCAGAGAATTAGGACTCCTGGATTCACAGGGCTGGAGGACAGGTTTAGACTGCCAAGCAGGCTCAAGCCAACAAATCTGTACAAAGTCAGAAAGATGGCTCCTGAGGAGAGCACAGAGCAATGGAGCTGGAAGGTGGGGCGCCCGCCCCGAGGTTGGACAGCCCTGGAAGTCTGCGGATGCACGCAGGCTCACACCACCCCCCAGGCAGTGAAGCTAGTCTCTTGGAGTATGGTGGCACTCCTGGTACCCAGAGGAATGGGCCAGGGGAACGAGGAGGAGAAGCAAAGCTTGGGGTTGGGGACTTGGGACAGCCACCTGCCAGTGAGTCGGCTGGGAGCCGCAGGTCCATGTCTGCGGTCCAAGGCTGCATCCAGAGGAGGAATGATGACACACGCACTGCCTCTAAGGAAGCCCTCCCCTAGAAGATCCTTCCTGAATAGGAAGGATCACAGGTGCTGGGCCTCCAAGCTGCTGCAGATAACTGTAGAAGTCCAAGCTGAATACTTAGCCTACAGTGGACCTAATGCCCTAATCAGGCAGCCTACGCACATGTGTGAAGATGCATCCCTCCGTCCACTCCTCGAGCTGAGCTGTGTGCCAGGCATCACATGCAGGCGCGCAGGAAGGTCCTCTCCAGAGAAGACTCGAGCCAGGTCCTGGAACACCACCCCACTCCATCTCCATCAGAACCACACCTGGACGTATCCAAGAAGGTGGTGCAGGCCTGGAGACCTAGGAAAGGCTGCCCCTGTGTCATCTGGGTCACACTGGGAAGGCTGAATGTTTGTGGAGAGGACCCAACACCGCAGTCCTTTCCTTGGGAATTGGTGACAGGCAGCTAAACACACAGGAAGAGGCCTCTCCGCAAGCTGGAAATAGGGTGACTGATGGAATCTGAGGATAGCGTGTCCCCTCTGTGACCTGAAATCAAAGTCAGTGAAGTCTGTCCATTCTGTATTAGGGTGGCAACACACACAGGCCAAGAAAGGGGGTACAGTGGCCAGCACAGCTTTATGGTAAGTGGGGTGCTTGCCCATTCCCCAAAGGAAGGTGAATCAGCTTTGGCAGGAAGAGAGGAAGGGTGTGCTCTGGAGGAGGGAGCAGACCTGCCCGAGAGCCTGCAAACCTGGGCTAGGGCAGCAGGCGAGGAGGGTCCCTGAACTGCTCGCTGTGGCTCAGCATCCAGACTGCAGACAAGCGTCATTAAACACCCCTCTCTTCTTCCTTCACTTGGCTTCTGTAAGACTTATGCGTGTACGACGACTCCAAGAATCTTCAGGATAAGCCAAAGAGCTATTCCTAGAATCAGTGGAAAGAAGACCAGAGGCCTGTGGGGCTGAAGTGCCCGGCTCCATGTCACTCGGCCAGGTCATGGGCAGAGGCCCAGCTCCAGTTCTGGACTGCAGCTCCAAGTCCAGGACCCGGGCTGTCGGAGCGCCACAGTGCAGGGCCTGACTCCACGTGGGCCTGAAGCCCCAGGGCCCGAGTGTGTCACTCCATGCTCCGCCTCGCCGAAGTCTCATTTCTCTTATTCCCTTGCCTTTCTGCTGATCTTCACCATTTACACCCTCAAAAGGGGACACAAAGTAGACCTTAGTTCTGAGTGGGGTTTTTTCATTTATATTAAAGGAAATTTTAAATTTTAAATTTGTGATGATGTCAACATTACTGGCTGTTGTAGTAGGTGTTTTCCCACTCGCAGTCTGTTCCAGGGCCGCAGGAAGGAGCTTGCACGTGCCAAGGAATTTGCTTCCTAGCTATGTTCTACAGGAATCTTTACATTCAGTGAGAAGTAGAACTGCTTAAAACTCTTCTCTCTCACTTTAGAAAGTCAGGCAGAAAAAAATGGATTAATTTGACAGATGGCACTGAATAAGAAAAATATTAGACACCAGGAAAGGCCATTTTTCCTATAGAGGCTCATTTCATTCTCTGTACCACTTCCCTGGGATATCTGCCAATTGTTAGCAGGAAGAGTAATGTTATCCATTTTTTAAAATTTCACTCTGGAGTATTATGGAGATAAATAGCTAAATGATGGAGAAATAACTTTCTTTCGCGGTGGTAGTTTAAGAGGGGTGAAGAGAGCAGAAATGCAGATAACGTGCGCCCGTCAGGAGATCCAGCGAGCGGGCGCGAGCTGAGGTTGCTGTGGGTGTCCTCTTAGAAGCAGCACCTTGGAGCCGGGCCCAGGGAGCGAGGCCTGCCCAAGGAGCGCTGAGCCCGGCCCAGGGAGCCCGACCCAGGGAGCGATCCTGGCCCAAGGGAGCAAGCCCTGCCCAGGGAGCGAGGCCTGCCCAGGGAGCCTGGCCTGGCCCAAAGGAGCAAGCCCTGCCCAGGGAGCGAGCCCGGCCCGGGGAGCCGGACCCAGGGAGCGAGCCTGGCCCAGGGAGCGAGCCTGGCCCAAGGGAACAAGCCCGGCCCAGGGAGCGAGCCCTGCCCAGGGAGCGAGCCTGGCCCAGGGAGCCCTGCCCAGGGAGCCTGGCCTGGCCCAAAGGAGCAAGCCCTGCCCAGGGAGCGAGCCCGGCCCAGGGAGCCCTGCCCAGGGAGCAAGCCTGGCCCAAGGGAGCGAGCCCTGCCCAGGGAGCGAGCCCTGCCCAGGGAGCAAGCCCGGCCCAGGGAGCGAGCCTGGCCCAGGGAGCGAGGCCTGCCCAGGGAGCGAGGCCTGCCCAAGGAGCGAGCCTGGCCCAGGGAGCGAGCCCTGCCCCAGAGAGCGAGCCCTGCCCCAGGGAGCGAGCCTGGTTCAGGGAGCGAGGCCTGCCCCAGGGAGCAAGCCTTGC
>NW_004524651.1:11343046-11397447 GCF_000260255.1 Octodon degus
GGGAGGGGGGAAAGGGAAAAGGAGGGGGGAGAGAAGGATGGAGCTGTACTGAATGTGGACAGGCTTTATTTTTTCCTCATTCCCTACACAGTACATCGTGTCAGCCATCTGCGCGGTGTTAGGTATCTTGTAACTGAGCTAGAGACGACGGGAGAATGTGCCCAGGCTGTGTGCACGTACACAAGTGCTACCTCCGGGTCTTGGGGCTGTGGGTCTCGGCCCCCACCGTGGGGCTGTGTTACTAAAGAGGGATATTGAACATCTAATTCAGGAAGGACAAGGAACAGAGTAAAACCTAAGAAAAAAGAAACAACAACTACCAGAGCAGAAATTATTAAAAAGCAAAAACAAAAAACCAGATCAGCAAAATATACATCTGGTCACGAGGAAAAGCTAATGAAATACACAACCTCTGGTAACAGAGCAGAAAGGACAGGAAGAGAGCTACATATAACCAGAATTAGAAACAGGATAGCTTTCCCTGGCAAGTACAAGGGCCTGAGTTCAATCCTGGATTCTGCCCAAAAAAATAATGAATTAATTAAAAAAAAAGAAGCAGGACAGTTTTATCATGACGGAATAATATGAATTACAGTGAATTTAATAAGCTAGATAGTTTTCTAGGAAAATATGATTTTTTTCCCAAAAGAAACAAATTCTGACTAAATAATCATTTAAACATTGAAATGTAGTTAAAGGTTGACCCATGCTTACACACAGACCCTAATGTACTTGTAAATGATAATTTGTAAAGAAATAAATCAAACTTTACTAATGCTACCAATACTTGGAATGTCATGATTGTATAAATATGTAAAACATAAATATACATGTTCTATACATTTTATAAAAACTACTCTTAAGAGGATAGAAAAAGAGTGTTCCTGTATTTTATTTCAATTTTATGAGCCTGGGACCACCTTGAAATCAGTATCACTCAAGAACTAGAAGGAAAGAGGAAGATTGCGGCAGGCGCGCTGGCAGGGCCTGCAAGCCCAGCACTCAGGAGGCCGAGGGGGAGGCTCACTGCAGCTCCGGGGCCGGCCTGGCCCATAAAATGAACTCAAGGCCAGGCTGGACTGCATAGCAAGACTCATAAAATTAAAAAGGAAAGTTACAAACGGATGGGAAGAGAGAAATGGGCCTAGCAGGTTGGCTCCAGGGCTGGCTGCAGGCAGATGTGGAAAGACACCTAAGTCCTGGGCACACGCGAGCTGCGCCCCCAGAACAGCTGGGTCATTTGCTTACTCACGCGGACCCAAAAGGAGTCACAACTGAGTAGCAGATAAAGACCTAAATATACCAGAACTTTAAAACTTATGAGGAAAAAATAATGAGGAAACCTTTCACACATTAAAGGAATGTTATAAAGATGCCAAAAGCCCAGTACATTAAGAAAAAGATGGGAAAGTGTGTTTCCATGTGAAATTTTCCTTGGTGCAAAGGCTATGCCAATTAACCTGACAAGTCAAATGTAGTGGTACCTTATGTAAGGTGTAAAAACTTACGAGCACTATTTTCTGGACTGAAAATATCCAGCCCGCTTCTGTCTTCCCATTGCCTGTCTTCCGGGAGCCAGGTGGGAGGCAGGAGCTGGCTCAGGGCTCAGACAGCAGGTGCTTGCTTGGGCCAGCGTAGAACAGGCCTCTCCCACTGCGTCCAAGAAGTGGCAGTGTACTTGTATCAGGGTGTGTGCCGGCTGGCACTGCCGTTACGAAGTCCACAGGCTGAGGTCTCAACCACAGATGTGGAAGGAGCTGAGAGCCCAGATCAAGGTCTGACAAGGCTCAGGGGCTAGGGTGGGCTTGCTTCCTCTTTTTCACATGGCTACCACCTTCCTGCTCTCGGGTGTCTTCTACGGACACTAATCATATTAGGTCGGGGCCCCGCCCCTGTGGCCTAATTTACCCTTCATTACTTCCTTTGAGCTTGCATCTCAAGACACAACCACGTGGGGCTTTATGTCTTCAGCATCTGAATTGGGAGGTATACAAATATTTAGTTCATAACCTGCTCTGTGGAGTTCTTGTAAAGGTTACATGGGTTTCTATGTGGTGGGTGGTTACAGAAGTGCATGCCCATTGGGAGGAGACATGGGCACAGAATTAACCTTTGTGCTTCCACTAACAAGCCCAAGACTTGCAGTGATGTGTATAATAGCCTCGCCCCCAAAGTAATTCACTTTCTTCTGCGGAGGTCAACGCCTCCAGAATGGTGCACGTGAGAAGAGACAGCCTCGCTGGCCTCCCCTCCACTGTAGCCAGCTCCCAGCGGGGCCCCAGAACCAGCACCACAGAGCTGGCAGGCAGGGGCCGACATCGACGTCATCGTTGCCGAGCTATGAGTTTCCCGTCCATCACCAGTGGCTTTGTTCCCCTGAAATGTGCGCTCGCTCCTGAATCCTGCACCCTCCCATCAGCGTGGTGGGGCTCCCTGCCCCACGGGGGGCACTGTGGACTTGCGCGGTGACCGTGTTCCGGTGATGCGCCCCTCAGGCTCCCCGGTCTGCACCTAACCTCACCTCCAAGACCATCCCAAGGTAAACTTGGACAGTGGACAATTATTCATATATTAACTGCTGCATATTTTAAAACAGCATACGCAAATGTTTTGCATCATCGAAATTCTAAACTATGCTATAGTCAGACTCAGAAACCTAAAAAATTATTTTTAGATGATGAATCGTTTTAAAGAACGACAGAGACAGCAGCATCTTCAGCGGACAGGTCAAAAGAAGATTGTGTGGGAAAATTACTTCAGTAAAAAGCAATAATAATACAGTAAATCCCAATGCCCCTTGGACATGGCAATTTTGCAGAGCTGGGTTTCATTCTGGGAAAATAACTGAAAAGACAGTGCGGCCGCGATCACTGTTGCTGATCAAGCGCCTGATGATAAAATCACTGCTTTCTATGACAGAGGCTCCCCTGACAAGTCACCCTGGAGGCCCGGCCAACATGGGTACCCGAGGGGGGGGGGCTAGGTTTCTATTAATCCTTTTGTTTGTAACTCTTTGTCCATAAGATTTAATATCTCAGAAACCTTGGCCCAGGTGGGCTTATTTTAAACTCCTTGTAAATTCTTCAGGTTGTAGTGTCGGAACACTAATGCAACACTAGTGACAGTGACACTAATGGCATTTTTCCCGAAAACAGCTGGCAGGATGGAGAGCTTGGACAAGAGGTCGGATGCCCCTGGGAGGAGCCCCCACCTGTCCCGGGCTGCCTGCCATTGTTAATCCTGCACACGCTCCCCATTTGCCATGCTTGAAAACAACAAAAAACCACCCAAGAAATCAAGATGACATGGTTTTTAAGGGCAGCCACCACCTCCTTACCATGTCTCCCGCATGTGGCACATCCTTCATGAATTAGGCATGAGCCAACGGATGTGTGTTTGTTGACACAGCCCCACTGCCAATTCATTAAGGCAGAGCTGGGCCTGCCACCCGCTCCTTCCCTGCAGCAGTCTGCATCAGGTGGCTTTAATTGCCCTTGTCTGGGCCACTGGGAGGCCTGCTCTGTCCCTGCACCTGCTGCAGGAGACAGGGATGTGGCCCTCCCCGCCAGCAGGGTCCCTGGTACCTCTGCCAAGAACTGTCATTCTCTAAGACTTCCTTGTCAGCACAGTGCGGCCCCTGCAGCCCGTGGGGTGTGGGAAGGGACCCTTGTCAGTTTTCCTGGCACCTGCCAGCAGATGCATACCTGGCATTTAAATGGCACTGGAATGCGTTGTGATTGCTTCCCTCTCTAATGAACCCACCGGAGGGACATTTAGTTTTCTATCCAGTCGCCGGTTTCCCAGACATTCCCATTTACACTGCTTGTGTGGAGAATCAAAACCTCCGTGGTGGCACTGAACTAATCCATCTGCCAAAGTCTCCTCACCAGATCTGCAGGCCTCCCAAAGGAGATTTTCGCACCGGTAATTTAAGCTAATGATTTCTAAACATATTTAGTCAGTTTTATGAAGACCTCATTAGAATGTGACTGTTTATTAAAAAATCCATATGAGGTCTCACAGTCATTTAGGAAAATTATTGTGGAGTCCGTCGTGAAGAGTTCTGATCACAGATGATCGAGTGTTTCCAACTTAAGAGAAGTCGGGGCCAGAGAGAGCTGCCGTCTGTTGCATCAGCGGAGGTGGCTTAGGGTAGCCGGTGGAGGAATTCTCTCACCGGCATGACCTACGCGAAGCAGCTGACCTAGACTTCATTTCTGTGCATTTCCCACTGAAAGACTTGAATTAGACATCCACGTTAACTTCTAAATTCACATACTAGGAAGGTATATCAAGATTCCAAGTGCCCCTGTTACACACAATAGACGACAACAACACAAACATACAATGATGTCTTTCTGCAGCAGTCCCAACATCTAAATCAGCAGAAGGTCCCAGAGAGAGGCAGGACTGCCCCCTTTATAAAATGTGGAAATAGCGCTTACTGCCGAGAATAGTTTTGACCACACCTACAAGAATAAAATCTTTTTTTTTTTTTTAATGCACTTAGTTGTTACAGGGTCTCATTACACAGCTTGCACTCCTAGTGATCCTCCTGTCTTCAGCCTCCCCAGCGCTGGGATTACAGGCATATACCACAACATCAGGACTCTGTGACCAGCTCAGCCAGTCCTGGGGATGGGGCTGGCGCACATTTGGTGCTGGGATCGAACCGTGGTCCCTGTGCTTGCCTAAGGAGGTGCTTAGTCCGCTGAGCTATCTTGCTGGCTCCCAAGAATAAAGTCTTAATAGTACTTTTTTGCATCAAAATTCCCAATGGGTTCCAAGACATGAAATTCATGTATAAAAGAAGAGAGGCCAACTGTTTTATAGACATTATTGAAATTTTCCCTTGAACCCTCAGAACTGTCCCCTTCCATCGATCTTTTTAAATGAGCTTGATATTTTAAGATTGACTTTTTATGACTTGAGTAATTCTAATCTTAGACTTTGATTTGTTTATGCATCTTCAGCATACCCTCCTGCTTCTGTTTTCCATCACCATTTCAGTGGGGGTGTGAGCCTCAACCAAGCCTTACTGCCCAGCGGGGGCTCGAACCTGGGCTTCTCTGGGTGTGCCATCCATGACTGCCACAGAGCAAGTTAGGAATTTAACCTGTCATTCATTCTGAGCACAGCCCTGCTGCCTTCCACTCCAAGCCCAAAGGTGGACTTCACTGCGTCTCCATCCCAGGCCCTGACAACCATGTGGATCCCATCTGGACAGTGTACCTCCTTCCACTGCCGCAGCCTTTCACTCCGCCTACTTCCCACTCATGCCAGGATCCTGCCATCTCCACTTGTGTCCCACACTGGGAGCCACTGAGGTCCCTGAGGCAGGTGGTGAAGCCACTTACTGAAGACACCACACATGCCTACTGTGTGGGCAGATCAAGGGACACCTGTTGCCTGGAAGAAAAGTCACTTTCCAGAACACTCACTGCGTGTCTGCTGCTCCATTTTGGAAAACAAATCTGCTTCCTTGGAAGGCAAACTGCAGTACAAAGCAAATGCAGGGCTGGGGCCAGCTGCCAGGCAGATTTGTTCAGGTAGGAAACACTTCATTGACAGCGCGGCTGCCTGGTGATTTTAAGAAGGAGGAGACCGAAAGAAAGCACATTCTTTCAGATTAATGCCAGGAGAACCCACATACCTTTATTCTTCCATCTCACAGAACTTTGGTAGGTGCTTCAGATTAAATATTAAGGACTGCATTTCTAACCGACATCCAGGAAGTTTCTGCATACCGCTTGATATCATTTCTGAAATATTAGCCCCACCTTCTGTAGACTTTATTTTGACAGTGCTCTTACAGACAAATATACTTATAAGCACATTTGCACGCACACACGTACACACAAGGAGATTTGTGTTATGGCTACCCTTTCTCTCTCCCACTGTCCTATATATATGAGACCAGACTCGGTCTTGCACAACATTCACACTCCCTGGGCCCAGTGCAGGTCCCTCCCACACTCGGTGTGTGACGCCGGCACACTTGGCTGTGCACACACACCTGTGTGCTCACTCCTCCCTTCCGTGGTGTCCACAGGGCTCTTCCCTGTGGTGGGAGCACAGCAGCAGTGTCTCCCTGTCTGGCTTGCTGAGTCTTCCCGGTGAGTGGGCAGGTGGTGCTCAGGCAGGGCAGGAGCAGCCTCGCGCCCTCTGCGCCTCCTGTGCCTCTGCTGCTGCCCCTGCAGGAGCCACAGCCTCTGGAAGCCTTGTTCACCTCTCCCTCAGGCCTTCTCCCTGTGTGTCTACAAAGGGCGAAAACGCAGAATGGGCTATGCCGCACTCTGGTGACGTCCAGACCTCACACACCGTGGAAGTCCTGTGAGACCGCGGTGGAGCGGTACGCCCCGTAACCTGGTGTGTGCTGCTCCTTCTACATGTCGGTCTGTTCAGACTCACAGATGCTCATCGCCATGATGCAGCTGCCTGCACTCCTCGCAGGTGTGCAGCGTAGGGGCCGCAGGCCTCACCGGCAGCCTGGGTATGGAGGAGCCTCACCTGCAGCTGCGCGTCAGGACACGGCCCGGTGTCTGCACAGTGGTGACATCACCTAACACCATTCTCAGAGTGTCTCCGTTGCTAAGCAACGCAGAACTTGTAGGTGACCTTTCCACCAGCTTTACCCCAGAAAAGAAGAGCAAGGACTCTTGGGAGACCTTCACAGTCCAAGGATAAAGGGACAAGACCCCTTTGGTGACCACACTACTACCTGCATCTGCCAGGCCATAGGCTTGGTGACCAAGGTCACATGGTCACCTCTGTGAATCGTAAGGTGGGGAGGACACCCGGGGGGAGGGGCGTCACAGCAGAACCCGGAGCTGGAGCCCAGCGGCTGCTTTCCCACATGGAATCTCCATCCACTGAGCCCTTGGTTTCTTCTGTGTGGGAGAAGAGCTTGGATTTAAAGTCATCCCTTATTTGTGCCCAGCTCATTACACTGTGAGCGAGGCTTGCCACGGCCATTTGGTCTGACCAAAACAGACCTGTACTTAACGCACCCAATGAACCCTTTTGCATGTAATTCTTGTTAATTCAGCCTAATCCATTATGTCCCTTTAAAAAAAAAAAAAAGCAAAAGTCCCTTTCTTCAAATATTGATGAATTGCATGCCAGGTTCAGAGCTGGTTCTTGATATGCTATAATTCATCTGGCACCCCAGCAGCAGCCCCGCCTGTCGCTGCAGCGCCGGATATTACAGGATCAAAGTGAATCTGCAGGTATGAATAACAAGTGCTCCTCCCAGCACGCTCCCTGGGCTCTCCGGATCTGCAAGCTGTATGTGGATCAGCTCTTCATGGCTTTCCCACTGTGCCCGGGGCGCCTTGCCCGGCACCTGCTTCTCAGTCACCTCTGCCAAGCCCTGGTGCTGCCTACGGCACATGCACCCACTGCTCTGCCACAGTAGCCAGCCTGAGAGACCTCACTTCCATCCGGGGCTGCTGCTTGCCTGTCTGCCACTTGACTGGCCAGGCAGAGGCTCCTGTGTCATCTCACTTTGCCCCTCGCCCTTGCTGTGCCAGTGTGGGTGTGCTGCTGGACACTCGCCTGCCTCTATGTCCATGCAGTGTCTAAGAGATCAGATGACAGGTCGCCTGGGAGCAGTGCATCACAGCAGAGAGCTTTCCCAGTGGCATCTTGGTTCCCCCATCAGCACAAGGCAGGATGATGTGGGGCCGTCCCAGCACCAGACTCGTCCTGGCTTTGCTCCCACCCAGAGCAGAGAATGTTGGTTTCCCTGCTTTACACAGCAGGCACCCCATCCTGAAGCCCATGAGGAGATGCAGCAGATGGCACCCCTGCTTTAACACGGCATCTCTTCCTTGTTTCTAGGACCTGCTCAGTGGCCTGGACCTATCTCTACCTGTCCTCAAGGCATGGATTACCTGACCAGCCAAGTCCTGAGGCTTCTAAGGAATTTTGGGCCAAACAAGGGGCAAAGCAATCTGGAGTCTGAGTCATGGTCCTGTGACTTGCACGGGTCCCTGATCTGAGCCGTCATGGTCCTGTGACTTGCACGGGTCCCTGATCTGAGTTCTTTCAGAGTCATGAAGTAGTAGCAGTCTTACTAGGTTAGTTTCCCTGATGATTAAGCAAATCAACAAGAAGAATGTGCTGTAGTTGGCTGGAGACCCCAGAATTCTCCACCTTGGAATGGTGCCTGCCCCACAGAGATAAGAGCTAGAGCTGAACCTGCTGCCCCATGTCCCCTGCCCCAGGTTGACAGCAGTGAGGACATGAAACAGCCCTAAACCAGAGATGCACAATGTTTCTGAAGATCCCTTCACACCTGGCAAGAAGACAGCATGTAAACTACTTCGCTTTTCCTGGATTACTGGCTGCAGAGGTTGGGGTCAGGGAGCATGCAGCTGGGGATGTCCTTTGAAGACAGTAGGACACTAGTGCATTCAAGCAGGGTACAGCTGCAGCAGTCACTGGCAAGTGTGAGTGACACTCAGGTTGGCTGGAGTGACAGACGTTTTGCTGGAGTCACCATAGAGCAGGGTAGTGAGTGGAGAAGGACACAGGCAAGCATGGGGCGAGGAAGGAGCCACTCAGACCCTGACCCTGGACTCACAGCTGCAGCTTTGTGCATCTACTGCATACACCCACCAAGCCCTTACTATGTGAACCCCGTGGATGGGCAGGTCTTTAGAGGAAGAAAGTGCATCCATTATTTCCCCAAAAATGGACTCTTTCTGGATGCTGGGAGGGCATCCAAAGTCCGGCTGGGGCATTTTTGTCTCTTCACTTGATTCATTCACATACATAGGACTGCTTAGATGACACGCAGTCAAGAGTTAGGCCCGTCAGCCAGGCATGGTGGTGCATGCCAGAAACCTCAGCATTCTGGGAGGTTGAAGCAGGAGGATTATAAATTCAGGCTCAGACTGAGACCCTGTCTCCAGTTTTTCAAAACAGAGCTGAGGATGTAGCTCAGTGTAAAGGTCCTCGTACTACAAAAAGGACAACTCAGGCAGGTCTTGCATTGCAAGCGCTGCAGTCTTCCAAGCCCTTGGCTCTGCATCACACCCCCTGGTGGAAACATCGATTCTTGACTCTTCTGAGAGTCTCCTCTCCTGGTTTTGAGTTACTTCAAAGAGCTAACACATACCCCACAAAAACTGCATGCAGGGGCAATGATTTTCGGAGTCAGAGCCATTTCACCTGGCTAGTGTCCCCCTTAGCACATTAGAAAATGTGGAGCCATCATGGTCCTGTGACTTGCACGGGTCCCTGATCTGAACTGCGACCCTGATGTGGGGGAAGAGAGGGGCTGCTGTGGCTGCTCCGGCTCTGCTGCGCTTCCATGTGAACTACAGGCTTGCATCTTTCTGGTTCTGTAAAGAGCATCATTGGAAATTTGGTGGGGATCCCATGAACACATAGCTTGCTTTTGGTAACTTGGCCATCCAAAGAATACAAATTCTGCCAATCAGTCCATGAACATGAGGGCATTTCTTTCCATTTCTGAGAGTACTCTTCATTTCCTCCCTTTAGGGTTCTGTAGAGCTCTTTCACTCCCTGGTAGGGCTGATTCCTAGGTGGTTTTCAGGCTATTATGAATGTAAACTTTTTTCCTAATTTCTTTCTCAGCTAGTTTCTCCTTGGTATGTAAAAAAGCTACTGATTTTTTAAAATATTATTTTGTATCATTTTATTTTTCTGAATTTATCAGATCTAAAAGGCTCAGTGGAATATTTAGGCTCTCCTAAGTGTATATCAACAAAATGAAATAATTTGTCTTCTTCCTTTTCTAATTTACCCCTTTTATTTCTTTCTCCTGCCTAGTTGTGTGGTTAAAGTTTCATGAACCATAATGAACAGAGGTGGTGAAAGTAAATATCTTGCTCCTGATTTGAGAAGAAACACTTCCAGTTTTCCCCATTCAGGATGACATTGGCTGAGGGTTTGTCTGATACAGTGTACATGTCTTACTTTGTTGAGTAACGGTTCTTCAACAGCTAGTTTCTTCAGACTCGTATCATGAAGGAATACTGAATTTTCCCAAAGGCTTCTTCTACATTAACTGAGGTGATAGCATGATTTTTAGTTTTAATTCTACTTATATGCTCTATATTATATATTGATGTATATACGTTGAACCACTCTTATGTCTCTGGAATGAAATCATCTTCATTATGGTATATGAATTTTTTACTTTGTTATTGGGTTTGATTCGCAGGTATTTTGTGAAGGATTTGTGTGTCCATGTTTATCAAAAATAATGGAATACATAAGTGCTTCCCTGGCAAGTGCAAGTGTCTGAGTTCAATCCCCAGTTCCGCCAGAGAGAGAGGGGGAGACGGGGAGAGGGAGAGGGAGAGAGAGAAAGAAAATCCTAGAACAACATTTCCTTTTTTGGTTGTGTTACACTTCAGATCTTGACTACCACTGAAGGCTGGCCCTGGGCACTACTGGGAACATGGGCGGGCTATCACAGGGATCCTGGCAGCCTGCCCCTTCCTTTCTCTCTACCCTCCCGGGCCGTCATGAGGTGAACTGTCCCCTTCCACGGCACCTCGCCACAATGGACTGGGCTACCACAGACCCAAATGAGCGAGAACTGAACCCGCTAAAACTGGGAGCCCAAGTAAACCCTTCCTCCTCCCATGTGATTATCACAGGTATCTATCATAGTGACAGAACACGACTGAGACAAGTCAGATGAGCTGGAACAAAGGCTTGTCCATCGTAGACCCTCCCCTGCAGTCACAGCACCTGTACTGTCAGGATGCTTAATGGAGCGAGTGTTCTTGTTCCTGGAAGATCTCTATATGGGTATTTTGGGTACAGAAAATCCGTTCTTTGGAGACAAAGCTGGAAGATGCTTGTGGCTCAGGCAGTAGAGGACCTTCCGGGCAGAGGCCCTGCTCCATCTAGTCACCAACAGAGCCATGCTCCTCAGGCTGGGCACAGCTGTTAATAGAAGCACAGTTACTCTCCTTTGGATGTCTCCTTCTTATACTTAACAAGTCAAAGCTAGTAGCCCCCTCTTTCTTTTCTCTTCCTTTTGTCCCTCGGAAGCTGTGCTTATTGGGTCCTGCCCTTAAGAGCTAACACCCAGCTTCTGTGTCCCTGTCAATCACGATTTCTTAGCAGAACAAGTCCTCTGCCCTGCACACTGACCTTCCATGGCCACATTCTGCCCGGCTTCACGAGGCCCTGCAGCTGTTAGCGGCTGCAGATCAAGGCATGAGAGCAAAGGCCGTTCAGACTTCCCGCTTGATGTCTCCTCCCGAAGCCAGAACCGCCTAGCACGATGGAGGAGAGTATCTGTGCCTTGGGTTCTGCCCACCCACTCAGCCCTGCGTGGAGATGGCGTCCAAACCCAGCGACCTCCTCGCCCCACCACCGTGGCATGCAGGACCTTGAGCCAGCTGCTGGACCTCCCCGACTGCCTTCCAGTTCTGTGTCCCAGAGCAGGACTAAGGAGGCTGGCGGTCAGCCCTGGCCCCCGCCCCACCCCGGTCCTCTGCTGGACGAGGCCTCAGCCATGAGAGCACCGCCATCCGCTTCCTCGGATCCTGGAAATGAGGGTCTGGGCGCTGTGACCGCGGCGCTGTTAAACTCGGGTCTTCCCACAACACAGGTGCCGTTTCCTGGTCTGTATTCAGATCGCACCGGAGCATGCTAGCAGGAGGGCAGATGTGCCAGCCTCTTTCCCTGCGCTCTTGTTTCCCAGGGGCAAGGCCTGTGGAAGAGAACAACACAGGTTTCTGTTGGGAGCCCTGCATGGCGCCTGGCGCCCAGCGCTCCCTGGAAGCCCTGCTCCCTTCCTCCCTCCCGGCCCTCAGCGGGCTCCTTGCCTTCTGACCTCCCCTAGTAGCCTGCGGTCCAGACCTCAGAATTCTTACTTAAGAATCAGCATGAGCAGTGAGAGCACCAGGGATGCACACACGTGCACGACACCTCCGCTGCTCTGAGTCACTGACCCAGGCTTCCCAGATTCATCCATTCTCAGGATCTCTTGGCAGTTTCAGGAACCTTGGGGCTGTGCCCACCCAGAAGCTGTGGTTTCCTTGGGCTGGAATGTGGCCTGGACTTTGGGCTTCGGCTAGACATTCCCCCAAAGTCATCCTAGCATAGAGCCACCTCCCCAGCCCCCATCAGCGTGGCCTCTGGCCCTGAGGGCTCTGCAGGCCCGAGGTGTGGTCTCAGTCCTGCTGCCCAGTGCAGCCACAGACCTCAGCATCACCTCAAGCTGTGCTCTCCTGCCCCACCATCCTGGGTCTGCTGCGTTCAGAGACTCCCCCCAAGGGCTTCTGATACCTGCTGGTTTAGAACCTTAGAGCTGCTGCTCCTGCGGTGGCAGGATACCCTGGAGGTCAGGGTACAGGTGGACTCCCTGGAGAGTGGCACTCTGACCCCCAACACTGCTGGCCTCACTGGCCCGGGGATCATCTGGGTGCTGGTTAGGTGATTCCCGGCACACACCTGAGATCCCAGCACTCTGTGGAATCTTTTATTTATTTTAAAAGAGAACAGCACTCAGTTCTCTTTTATTTTTCTTCAGGGGCCAAAGCAGGAGGATTACAAGTTCCAGCCGAGCCTAAAGACTTAGCAGAACCCTAAGGGTTAGGAATGTAGCCCTGGAGCAAAGGCCCTGGCTTCAGGTTCTGCTCAGGAGAAAGTAAGCATTCCGATAGCTGTTGCTGTGAATTGGAAGTCCTTAGTGCATCCAAAAGCCAAGCTGATCCTGTTGGCAGCAGAGACTGGGCCGCCTCCCACAGCCCTTGAGTGGAAACGAGCAGGCACCTGCAAAGCACTGTGCACATGATTGATGGCTAGATGGGCCGGTGCTGGGCACCGAGGTGATTAGACCTTTCTGCTCCTCGCCTTCTGGCTGGAGGCCGTTGCCTGCCCGCTGTGCGTGAGACGCAGCACAGAGCCTGAGCTGGAAGACGTGCAGGGTCTCGGACCTCAGGAGGCAGGAGCAGGCACAGCGCTGCCCAACAGCATGGCAGTGTCCTGTGTGTGATCTACTCCAGGGTGCCCTGACATGCCAAGTGTCACAGGGGAGAAAGGGAAGCATACTTTCTCTTCCCTTTATTTAAAATGAAATATTAAATTGACCCAAGCCTAAGCAATTTAAAAGGCACTAAAAAGGAACACAGCTTAGAAGAGATTTCAGGAAGCTGCGAACGGATGTGGCACAGCATTTCAGGAGTTCTGGGGGATGCTATGGAGAGGACCAGAACCCAACCAGCTCCTTGGGGCACCCCAGAGGGAATCCACACTCCACATGATCCCCCACATCCTGCCAGCCCAGAGCTCAGAGCAGGCACTGCTGCATCCGCAGGCCCAGGCCACCACCAGGCTGTGCCCACCTGGTATCCCAGGCCACCAGCACCAGGCCTGGCCAACTTGTGTGCTGTGCACGGCATAGGCAGAAGGTATGGAACCTGCCCTTGGCCTGGACCTTTGGGAGAGCGCTGCTGTCAAAGAGAGCAGTCCCAGAAGAGAAGCTCCGTGCCCTCCCCACGTGCAGGTGGCTCTCCTTTCCTCTCAGCATTTGTGTATGACTTAGTGTTTGCAGTCCATGATGACTGCATGGAGTGGGGGGCCACACCTAGTGGTCTCCACTCTTTTCACTCCTCCTCCACCTCCCTCCACCTCTTGGGCTCCTCCCACTTGCAAAAGATCCACCTCCTTGTTTTGTGTTCTTTTGTATTTCTATTTATATTTTAGGTTTCTCAGAAAAGAAACAATCCGATGTTTAAACTTGTGTGTCTCACTCATTCCACACAATATGGTCTCAAGGTGCACCCATTTTCCTACAAATGACTGAGCTTTGTCCTTTCGTAGCACACAGTGCTCCACTGTGTATAAATCTGTTTTCTGTACCACTTGTCTGTCTGTCGATGGACACCTAGGCTGCTCCACGAGGCAGCTGCTGCGAGTTTTGCTGCTGTAAACGTGTGTGCACATGGATCACTGGAATGCCCTGTCTTTAAGGCTCCTGGGAAGATCCCTGGAAGGGGAAGAGCTGGCTCAAATGGAATCTCGAGCTTTAGTGTTTCGAGGAATCTCCGTACTGATTTCCACGTGGTTGTGCTAGTTTGCGTTCCCTCCAACGGCGTAGAGGTGCTTTCCTCTCAATTCCCAGGCATTGGATTTCCCTTCCGGGGCTGGCGCTGGGAGTCGGCTCTCTGCGTAGCCGCCTGTAGTGCTACCTGCGGTGTGCCGCCCGCTGCTGCCGGCTGGGAGAGCAGAGCAAGGCGAAGCGCCTGCCTGGGGCCGGCGCAGGAGGTGCGGAGCGTGATGGGAGGGCAGCGGCGTCGCTTCCGGCAGATTCACTTCATCAGCGTCAGGGAGTTCGTGTGGGCGGAACCGGCGTGGGGGTGTGACTTTGAGATGTCCTCTGAGTTACGGAAATGCATCCCTGCTGGGGAGGGCCGGCTGGGAGCACACTGGCGGCAGAAGGTCTCGAATAGGAGTTGGGCTGTTTGGAGATTAAACTGCACATCTGAACACAAAACGTAAGCGGGTGGAAAGGAGAGCGGTGACATAAGGCTGGAAGGCTCGGGCCAAGTTTTCCAGGTTCCTTCCACGCGGCTGAGGAATCTGTTTAATTTCACGGACGGTGGTTAGAAGCGGGCGATCCCAGGGCAGCGGAGCGAATGCGCAGGGCTTACGCTGGCAGCGGGCTTTTCTGCTGTGCGCTGTCCGGGGCTCACGCAGGCAGACTGGCGCCTAACCTGAGGCTGTTTGCGGCAGAGGGGTGACAGGTCGGAAACCGCATCTGGGCGCTTCTCGAAGGGGCGAGCCTAGCCTTGGCCGCATTCCCGGGCCAGGGAATTGGCTGGGCTTTGTACTGAGTGCAGGAGGAGCTTGTAGGGGCATGACAAGGAAGCCAGAGAGTGAGGGGTGTGAACAGGGAGGGCCCCATAGACATCGGACTTGGCCGTGTGGGCAAAGACTTCTGGGGACGACACCCACAGAAAAAGCCAGAAGTTCAGTCAGGCACTTAGAGCCGCAGACGCAGACTGACAGAATAAAAATGCACCCCCAGAGGGGCGGGGACGCTTGTTCAGAGACGCGTAAGAGCTGGGACAAAACCCTTAGAAGCACGGTCTGTCTCCCAGGCAGCTCCAGGCCTCACTCACGCCGAGCTTTTGCTCATACCTGCAAGCAGCACATGCAAAGAAAACTCCTGGGCAGAAATAGGCCTATCGCATTTCTTCTGCCTGAGAGACCCTCCAGGCAGAGGTTGTGCTAATGTGCAGACTGTGTCCCTATTTTGTCAAGTTTTTTTCACTGCTTATATTAAAATGACTTTGTTGGGCCCGGGGAGATGGCTCAGTAGAACAAGCACTTGCCTGGCAAGCGCAAGGGCCTGAGTTCAATCCCCGGTTCCGCAAAAAAAAAAATAAATAAATAAAATAAAATAAAATAAAATGACTTTGTTGTTCTAACCTGCGCCGGCCACAGAGCTCCTTCCTCCTTCAGAAAATAAAGGACTCCAATCTTTAGTGTCAAATTTGATTTTCTGCTCCTGTCTTCCTGAAACTAGGAGACACTCAGCATTGAGAGCAAGGGAAATGCTGCAAGCTTCCTTTCAGGGCTCATGTTCCCTGGCCGTCCCCTGAGGACAGGCACAGAGGACATGAGTGGCCACTGTGAGTGGGACGTGGCAGCGTCATGCAGCTTGTCAGCTTTGGGCCACTTTCCTGAACTTCACTCCTCCCATGATTCACGTTTTGCTTCTTGCTGGAATTAAAACAGATGGTGGGAGGACACAGCCCTTGCCCAGAGGGTGGGCTTCACCTCTGGGTTTGCATGCAGACCTCAGCCTGCCCCCCGTAGCGCCTCCCGCCCTTAGGGGAGCTAAGGAAAAACTGAACCTTTAATTTCCTTCTGTTTCCTAAGGTCAAATGCTGCAAATACTGGCCAGACGACACAGAAATATACAAAGACATTAAGGTTACCCTAATCGAAACAGAACTGCTGGCGGAATATGTGATAAGGACATTTGCTGTGGAAAAGGTAAGATGGAGAGCTAGAGCGGCAGTGTGCTAACCTCGTTGACTTATCCCGGGCAATTTATTTGTGGTCCTGGTGAGCACAGGCGGCTTCTGAAGGCCACATCCTGACCCGGAGTCTATAACAGCTCAGCGCCACTGCAGCCAGTTGGGTCCATTTCATAACAATTCGTGAATTTGCAACTAAACTGGAAGATAAAGTCTGTCTCTTTGTGCCTACCCCGCCGGGTGCGATCCTGCCCTTCTCTTTGTGCACCCAGCGAGGCCTGTTGAGGGCTGCCACCTGTCCTGGAAGTCTGCTAGAGCCCCTCCCTGCGGAAGGGCCCTGTGGGGGTCCCAGAGCCACTGAGGGCTGCTGCTGAGATGCAGCTGCTAGCCATCCCTGGGGTCATGCACTCCTCCACAGTACTGCCAGGCTCCATTCAATACGGACAGATAGGTTTTCTTGGCAGACCTAGCCTACCTGGAAAACCACGTGGCCTCTGCCCACGGCCAGAAGAGAGCTTGCATGGTGGCCCTGCCCTCCTTCATGCTCACTGCCATAGTGGCATCAGCGCTCGGCAGCTGCCCATGTGGGGTTGGGGACCCCATGTGGCCACTCTTCCAGCCTCTTCCCACACGCATGGGTGGGGCTCCGCCTCCTGCACTGGAGGGCGTAACAGGGAATTTCCTTATCCCCTCTTTCTGCTGACATAGGGAGGGGCCGGAGGTGAAGCAAACTGCAGTCCATCCCAAGAAGTGTCACAGGTAGGCGCGGGGAAGGAGGAGGTGACGGCTGAGGAGCACTGGCAGGGGCCCACGGGCTGTGCTGCCCAGGGCCCACCCCACCAGGTCTCCCAGATGTGGGGCTGGGCCATGCCCGCTCGTGTGAGGGGAGCAGGCGCCCTGGCAGGACCTGGGCCAGAGGCAGATGCCGGATCCTGGCTCTTGACCTTCCTCTTCCTATTGCACCCCCAACACCAGATGCATTTGTGGGATTCATAAGCCCAGTTTTAGGAAATCCAGGAAATTATACTGAGTGCTTATTGGCTAATTTATGCTGATGATCTGAACTACAGTTCCTGGTTTGCAAAGCCAGATTTGTCATAGAATCTCTTTAGTTCATTTTCATCTGTTTCACATACTCTTTAGCATTTTTCCCCTTTGCCTGTCTTTCTTAATAAGCAGGCAGGAAGCTCAGAGACTTCAAAGAATGTGAGGTTCTGGTTGACTCAGTTCTCCAAGTTTTGAACCTCACACTTTGATGTCGATTTTTTTTCCTTCATAGACAGGATTGGGGAAAAACACATGAAGGGTTTTTGTGTGGCTCTGGGCAAGAGGACTCGTGAATAACTGCCTAAAAACAGAGAGCAATATGAGACCCTCAGTATTTTTTTCTTAAGCCATTGCTTAAACATGGAGTTCTTTGAACAGTAGTCAGCTCTCTAATAAGCTGGAAGTGCATCTCTGTTGCTAAAGGAAGGTTCATTTGTTTCTTTGCTCTTTTTTTAACCTCTTATTATACTCTGCTACGTTCCCGGCTGCACAGAAATGTTTAAGAAACACCCAGTTATTTTACTCTTCAGACAACCCGTGCAGAGGCGGGAAGGGAGAGGGACTGTGAATGCACTTGGGGACTCAAAATGACACATGCAAGATTTTCCAGGGGGCCATTGGAATCTTTAGGAAAACCGTTGAGCCTCTGTAAAACACTTCTTTTAGGTATGAAACTTTCTCATTAAAATAGAAAGGAACAAAGTGGTTAGGGTGCACTTTGAAATACCTCCAATCCCGGTTCCCTTTGACAGCACATTGTGAGAAGAGAGGTACAGGTGAGAAATGGGTCTCCGCACTCCTCGGAAATGGCGGCCACTGCGCTAGGAGCCCAAGCGCTTTGTCTTGCATAGGATACTTCCCTTACGCCCTCTCCAGCTGTGCCTGCCACACACAAGCTCAGGCTATAAATCCATCCCCGCCTGGCCTGAGCCTGTCCCTTTAACTCTACCTAGAGGTGCCCGGGACTCCGACAAACCATGGAAACACACACGATCCCTGTCCCAGACAGAGCGGGCACCCAGTGATTCAGTCCCTCCCCAGACCTTTCCAGTACACCCACTCTGCACTGAGTACTGTGACATGACGTGGATTCTGCTTCCCATTCAACTGCATGGAACAATTAAGTGCCTGTCACTGATGTGTATCGCATCAACACTCTTATAATGAAGACTAAAGAGAAATGTCATTAACGTGCATTTAGGAAGTGTTTGGGCTGTGAGCGTGGGTCGCATCGGTGACGTTCTTCTCCAAATAGTTTATGAGGCAGGCAAAGGAGAAGCCAGCGTCCCAGAGTGAGGATGCAGGTTGGATCAGAAGCAACGTCCTCTGCTAATCTTGTCAACAACAGACATAGCAGAGGACAGGCTTTGTCCTGGAGCAAATGTTCTGCATTTCAGAAACACATTCACTCTGCTCCGGAAAATGAGTCTGATGAGTCAGTCGGGAGCCCATCTCATGACGGACGGGGCTCGGGCGTGGCTATGCTGGCCAGAAAGCAGCCCCCCCAGTGGCATGGAAAAGGAGTTATTGCTGTCCCAGTTCGTGGACTATCCACCACACAGTTGACACACACACACACACACACACACACACACACACCCGCACACACCCGCCCAAGCCCCTGCAGCTAAAGCCAGAGGATCCACTGCCTGTCTTCTGGTGGAGCCTGGGGCCGGCCAGATCATGTCACTTCTCAGCAATAAGAAATGTGGCTCTACCTGCAGGGAGGCACTGCTCTGGGGTCACTGAGCCTACTTAGCGATGATGGTGCGGATTCACACTGTGAATCCTCGACTGCTTAATTCCTCGCAGCTTAAACCCTAGGAACAAACAGTGTTTTGATAGAAAAAGAAGTCTTCAACATTTGTAGATTAGTAAGCTGAGACATCAGCACGCCTATAGCAAATGGGTCTTATCTTAAAATCTACATCCTCCATCTCTTTCCAAGCACATAAACATTTCTAAATTTGTTCTTTGTTCAGTAAGTATGTGTGAGGGATGATTGATGGGAAACATGATAAGGTTAATGTGTGTATTTAGCTTTAAGATAGAATCAAAACCCAAAGCCAAGGCCTAATGCAATGTCTCATCAATGGCTCTCCAGTAAGAGACAAAGTGAAATTTAATTGCAGATTTACACACAGCCTTGGCTTCAAAAGCAATTCTTGTTTTCAAAACAAACTTTTGCCTTAAAACATAGTCTTAGAAAATAAACCTGCTGTGTGTGAGTCTATTCAGTTATTCTCAAAACAAGAGTCAAAAGACCAACACAAGCATACCCTGCGCTCTCTGTGCCACCTGTTCTGGGTCCTGGTCACCCTTAGAACTCCAGCAGAACCTCTCACGTCCCCACTGTGTGCCCCTGTGACTAGCCTGCTCCCACGGCACTCTGGGACGGCCACTCAGTGACCTGGTAGCTCTCCACCCTCCTCACTTGTATGTTGCTTGGAGCCCTGGGGTCACAAGATTGTCCCTGCCAGCTGAAAGGGTCATAAGTTGACCTCAATTAAAGGGAAACCCCTAGCAAGCTGCACTGCCTGCGCAGGTGCGTTCCCAGCCATCTGTGCAGAAAGCGGCCCTCGTCCATTCCTCCCTCCAGCGGACACTTCTGCCCGTGCACAGTGTGTGCCATGTGTGAGGCTACATGAGGCCTGGTGGCACGGGACCAGGACACAAGAGCACGAGCAGGAGTCCTGCATTTCAGCAGCTGGTTTGGGCAGCTTTTCCTACAGCCCCCTTTTCAGAAAGGGATTTCAAAGAACCAAAAGGATCCATCTGCCCAGGGGAATTGTGCACGCACCATAATGTTTTCCCCTGATGTCACCTCCCCTCCCCACCCACCCAGATCTTTCTGGAGGCGCCAGCTGGGGTGCACTAGCTGCGCAGGATGGAAGCCAGGCCTCCTCCCCAGTGGTGCACTGCTTTCTAGCCCCAGGGTCCTAGAGCTTTCTACTTAGGTGTGCTGTGTGCTCCCTTGGTTGCTCTTGCTTATCTTTTTTTTTTTTTCCCCCACCTTTGTTCCCTGTTGCTGTGGCTTTCGGGGAACGCAGCGAGGCATCCATGAAATCCGAGAGATCAGACAGTTTCACTTCACGGGCTGGCCAGATCACGGGGTCCCCTACCACGCCACTGGCCTGCTGGGATTCGTGCGGCAGGTCAAGTCCAAGAGCCCACCCAATGCGGGCCCCCTGGTGGTGCACTGCAGGTGAGCCATGCCCGGTGGACCCCTGGGTGCTCTGGAACTGGATACAGGGGCTGTCTGGCACAGGGTGTGCTGAATCCTGATGTATCTGTGTTTTGATGGTTAGTTGTGTGAGTGCCTCCTTCAAAAAAATTTTAAGGGCCGGGGAGATAGCTTAGTAGAATAAGTGCCTGCCTGGCAAGCACAGGATCCTGAGTTCAATCCTCGGTACCACAAAAAAGTAAATAAATAGATAAATAAAAATTTAAAGAGGCAGCTCATAGAGGGCTATGGCAGCCCATACCCATCATCTGGTATGGGTGGGAGGCTACGGCAGTTGATCACGAGTTCAAGCCCACCCTGCGCAACATAGCAACTTCACAATATCAGGTCTCCAGATGAAAAATGAGCTGCTTTTGCATACTATCGTCAGCTCTCCAGAAAACTCCTCAGATCAAAACATGATACAAACTTGAATGTAAAAGAAAAACAGGTGGGGATATAGCTCCGTGCTAAGGCCCTGGGTTCAATCCCCAGCACCACCAAAAAGAAAGAAAGAAAATAAATAAATAAATCAGGCAAAGAGGATACACAGGGCCCCTCCCTCACTGACAGAGCCCTCTCTCCACCAGTGCTGGCGCCGGGAGGACAGGCTGCTTCATTGTCATCGACATCATGCTGGACATGGCCGAGCGGGAGGGGGTGGTGGACATCTACAACTGTGTGCGGGAGCTGCGGTCCCGGAGAGTGAACATGGTGCAGACAGAGGTAGGGCCACCCCGCGCATCTGTCTGGTGTGCCCCAGTGCCCCTCCAGAGCCCAAGGCAGCAGGAAGCCTGCCAGCTGCGCTGCAGGTGCTGCTGGCCACAGAGCTGTGGCCCTGGGATCCTGGGTCCCTCCCTCCTTTCTCCGTGGGGCTTTCCTATGAGTAAACAGAAAAGTAGTTTCCAGGCTGGATGTCGTGACAGGAGCTTTCCAGGTAACTCTAGCTGAGAGCCAAAGTTGGCTTGCTTTTCTGTGTCAAGCGACCCAGTGGCATCTCCACACTAAGCCTCCTGGTTTCCTTGCAGTTTCTTTTATTCCATCTTTTAAACTAGCTGGGAACCAGAGCGAGACCACTCCTGAGAACAGCTGGGCCTCTGCCAAGTGGCTTGGAGCAGTCTCTGCACATTTTATTCTTCTTCAGGGCAAGAGGAAAAACAGGAGCCTCTTGTCCCTGATGCTTCTGCCCAGCGGCCTGGCACTGTGGGAATTGGTCCATTTTGTAGTCAGACTTTATACCAAGGAGTGACTGGAAATTGACAGGCAGAGGCATATCAGATTTTAATTTTTGAGAAGTATTCCATCCTATTCCTAGGACAGTCATGTTTTTATTAATATTTGATCATTTTCAGTAGGCGCTACAGCCCTCCACCTGGAAGATAATTCACAGAGCACGAAAAAGAAAAAACTAGAGTCCCTTGGGTTTCCATGGTGCATTAAAGTTTACAAAACCACGGGGACCCCTAATTCCATCTTGCTAGCTCACGTAAAACTAACAAACTCTAAATTCTGCTTCGTGCCCTTTTTTTAGAGTAGGAATTTTTTTTTTAAGGATGAAGATGATAAAAACGTATTTTAACGCACTTCCGTTGTTGCCACGATCATCTTCCCGCTTGTCTTCGTTTTTGCAGAGAGGTTTAGTAGGAGCGAACTGAAGGTTTTGAGAGCTGAAGATCCTGTCACAGAAAATGATGTCAGTCAGGGATGCTGGAAGATTTCTTCTAATTACAGATCAATAGCAAGCCGGTAAAACGCTACCAAATTACAGGGAAAGTCAGTGCCTCACAGGATGGGAAGCTCCACCTTTAGGCTTGCTGTTTTGTGGTGCTAGAGACCCAGCCGGAGGCCCCGTCCGCGCTAGCAGGCGCTCTGCCGCTGAGCCGCGCCCGGCCCGGTGTGTGCGCACTGTGCACGTGTAGGTGTGTGCATCTCATTTCTAAGAGGTAGACACTTGTGCACGTGTGCAGGAGCCGTATGTCGGGCTCACAGGAACGTCCACATTTGGGTTTTTAAGTGAGTCATTCCCAGTGCTCTAAACTGTCTTCAGAGCAAGTCAGGGTGCCCTGGGCCTTCTCTGCATCATTAATTGGGTAGCAAATTCTTGTTTCACATAGACGCACTTATACTCTTTCCCCTGAAATAGCGACTTCCAAACTTGCGGATCAGGATGACAGAGGCGCTGTAACCAGTTGCTATAGTGCTACTGAAGGTGTCATCAAAATATATAGTAAGGCAGATAAAGCCACTCTATCCCCGCAAAACATTTCTCATTTCGAATACCCTTAGCCCACTGATCTTGTTGCTTTCTGCCTCAGTTCTGGAAGTCCTCTTTCATGAGTGTCTTTTCAAGGCTACCTGGTTGTCCTGAATGGACTCAAAAGGCTTGCAGCAATTTCTGTCCAATACAAGCATGACACTGTGTCCTCACTGAGCTGGCTCACTCCTGCTGGCACTCTGCGACTTCTAGCCCTTCCCTGAGGTCAAATGACCACAAAAGGAATGTTCTGAATCCACTCCACTCAGGATATCAAGGCAGCCACAGCAGCGTAACTAAAGATACTCAGGAAAGAGGACTCCAGAGCTGCTCTGGAAAGTGGCAGGGGCGATGGGATGCATGCCTTCCAACTGGCAGGAGTTCTTTGCGTGGGATTCAGGGCGCTGTTTCCAGGTTTTCCTTCTTAAACGTTCTCTGAGTCTGCTTACCATGTACCATCGGGCCTGCTGTGACTGCATCTGGCCCATTGCGTGGCATTTGGCACGAACTCCTTCCAGGCGCTGCTGAGGGAGCCCTGGAGCTTGCTCCTCTCCGCGAGGGTCGCTGGGAGTATCTGTGATCCTGGTGGCATGGATGGGCCCCCACCCCCAGCTCTCTGGAGCCGCCCGCCTCCCCATCCCTCACTGGTCTCTCTGCTTCTCCAGGAGCAGTATGTGTTCATCCATGATGCCATTCTGGAGGCCTGTCTCTGCGGAGACACCTCCATCCCTGCCTCCCAAGTCCGGTCTCTGTACTACGACATGAACAAGCTGGACCCGCAGACAAACTCCAGCCAGATTAAAGAGGAGTTCCGGGTGAGTCCTACAGGGGGAGGCGAGTGGTGTGGGCTTGATCTCAGAGTCAGCGCTTGAGCCTTGAGCCTGGCCTGGCTCCCCAGCCTCAGCACAGCGGACGCCTGGGCTGGAGCCTCCTGGTCACGGGGCTGTTGTACAGGACCTTCAGCCCTCTCCTGGGCTCTGCCTCTGAATGTCCACAACACCAGCAGCATGCCAAGGTGTGTGGACAGCCTCGGACGTCCCCAGGGCTGGCGTTGGAAAGGGCTGGTTGAAGACCGCTGGCCTCCCCCAAGCAGACACAAGGGTCCCCACCGCGCCCCAGGTCCCCTGCTCCCAGTGTAGCTAACCTAGAGTGCAGGAAGGCTGTGGACATGTATGGTAAGAGTTTTCTGGGGAATTCTTTCTCCATTGCATTCCCTGCACTCTAGCTTTATCCAGAGGCTGGTGGCTGTCTGGTGGCTCCAGGGAGAACCACCCATCCCCTCCTTCGCAGTCCCCAGCTTCCAGCACTACATGGCCCCACGGCACCTGCTGTGCCTCTCTGGTGCCGTGTCTGGTGGGCTGAATCCAAGTAAAGAAAAAGTCATCCTGGGGAGCTGCGGGAGGAGCCATGTAGCCGTCAGCCCAGGATCTTACATGTCCCTCGCACAGCCCTGACACAGAAGTGCGTGAGCCCCTCTCCTCCTCGTGCGGTCTTCCAAAAATGTCACCGCTGTAGTTAGCGTGCTATCATAGTCCCCTTATCTGAAGTTTCAGTGATGGTCTGAAAAGATTCTAGAAAGAGCTATAAGATAATTAAGGAGCGTGTCACCTAGGAACTGTCCCCATCTCCTTCCTGATGGGGCGCACCGTGATGCTCCCATATGCGCATTTGAATTGCTGAGCCAGGGGACGGACGAGCTTGCAGTCCCCAGAGGTCACCGCCTGCCTTTCACCTGCAGACCCTCAACATGGTGACACCGACCCTGCGCGTGGAGGACTGCAGCATCGCGCTCCTGCCCCGGAACCACGAGAAGAACCGCTGCATGGACATCCTGCCCCCAGACCGCTGCCTGCCCTTCCTCATCACCATCGACGGCGAGAGCAGCAACTACATCAACGCCGCCCTGATGGACGTAAGCATCCCACCCTGTCCCTGGAGAAATGGTTGCTGGTGGCAGAATCCCAGGGGAGGCAGGGGTCTGGTTCTCTGATCTGCTCCACCCTTTGGAAAGGTGCAGCCCAAGTTCTCAGTAGGAAACAGTGGTCAGATTTCGTGCACTCTGACGTCACTGGTGCCTCAGAGGCCCAGTCTGGAAGGACCAAGGGTGAAAGCTGGGCTCTGTGCCCTCGAGCTACTCAGGCCGGAGGGCAAGGGACACCCTAAGTCAGAGGCAGGCAAGTGGAGTGATGTAGCTGGCGGTGCTACCGCGGCTCGCTTTCCTCCTGATCTGGGCAATGATAGAGGGAGAAAGCCCAGGGCTCTCGCTTCCTGTCGGGGTGCTTGCTTCTTCTGCTTTTTTGACGGGAAAAGCAAGTGGGTATTTTCAGGGCTAACGTGCAAATTCTAGCTCATTGATGTGATGCCACAGAAGGACCCTGAAGGTTGTTCCAACATCTCCAGAGCAGAGGCAGCGTATGTCCTTCGGGGAAGGGTTGTGCCACACCAGCATGCAGAGAGATGGCAAGCCAGCAAGTTGTAGGAAGAGCAGAACTATTTTAATTGCACAAATTTATAACATGAATTTCAGTATCATCCACTGAAATAATTAATGCGCAGAGCCAGTATTGTATTTCTGTCAGAAATATTCAAAATTGGTAGGCAGGCTATTACATTTTCTTGGTATGAAAGAGACCATTTTATCACTGTTCTTCCACAGATGAGTTTATATTAGGTCTTCTTTGATGTTGACAGTGGTGACAGAATTCAGTAGTGGCTAAACGTGTCTGGGATTCTGTCCACCCGTCTCTGTGCTCGGCCCCCCAGCTTCCACTTTCCTGCTGTATTTGCACCTCTCTTGTTTGTGTGCAGAGCTATAAACAGCCCTCGGCCTTCATAGTCACCCAGCACCCTTTGCCAAACACAGTCAAAGACTTCTGGAGATTGGTTCTGGATTACCACTGCACGTCCGTGGTGATGCTGAACGACGTGGACCCTGCCCAGGTGAGGCCCCCGACCAGTCATGGGCGCAGCTGGCCCTCGGGTCTGGGTGTGGGCCCTGCATGTGCACACTGAGAAGTGGAGGCCGTGCCTGGGTGTGGGCCCTGCATGTGCACACTGAGAAGTGGAGGCCGTGCCTGGGCTTGGACCAGCAGGAGGTGGCGAGCCGGGCTTGACCGGGGGTGTAGGAGCCAGAGCCTTGCAAACCCAAGACAGGCCGAGGGCACAGGCAGCGGCAGAAGGCACAAAGCAGGGAGGGCTGGGCATTGGGCGGCCCCACGGGATGGCGAGACCAAGGTCACAGCTCAGCAGGGCCCAAG
The DNA here is from genome assembly GCF_000260255.1 of Octodon degus. Classification (NCBI taxonomy): domain Eukaryota; kingdom Metazoa; phylum Chordata; class Mammalia; order Rodentia; family Octodontidae; genus Octodon; species Octodon degus. Next base: position 11,368,811 of record NW_004524651.1, read on the forward strand.
TGCCACAGCTCCCCAGGCAGCCAGAGGACCGCAGAGAAGGAAGCAGCCCTGCCCGGCCACGCTCGCTGGGAGCCTCCAGAGGAAGAGCGGCGGTTGGGGTGGTGGACGGGGCTAGCGGGTTTAAGGGACCCCAGCTAGTGTTGTCCATTCTTTGGTAAAATAACAAAAAGACAGAAAACCAAGAAAGAAGAGAGGTGGGATGCGGAGTGGGGCTTTCGCACAGCAGCTTCCTACAGAGGGTGCCGCCAGTGCCACAGCGCTGGGCGCTGGGGTCGTCCAGGTCCCCGCCTGGGCAGCTCTGACAAGGCCACCGTGAGAAGTTAGCACTTCGCGTGTGTTAAGGAAGCACTGGTTCTGGAGCCAGATGAGCTTCAATTTCATATCTAGCAGAAAAATTAGTTTTTAAAACTGCTGAAATATGTCAGTGTCCAAACTGAACAAGATGCTTCCTTCCCATGACCCGCCTGGGCAGCGCCGGCCGTCGGTGGCTGCGCGTGGCTTTTCATGAGGTTTACAACAGTGTGTTCTTCAGGCTCTCGTCTGCACGCTGGTTAATGAAATGATGATCATCCTTATTCTCAACGCATCCTTTTGGCTGAAGCGTGAATATTTTAGAGCTCCTCCCTGCAGGTGCCTCAGTCGTGAGCACAGAGGCTACAACTGCAGCGAGAGCCGAGGGCCCGCTCCCCGCCCGACCTGCAAGGCTGAGTGCCACTCTGTGAAGATACCTTGGTCGGGCTGGCAAGATAGCTCAGCCGTCTAAGTGCCTGCCTAGCAAGCACAAGGGTCTGGGTTCAATCCCTGGTACCACATGCTGTGCTCGCCCTAGAATCCCAAGCACACTGTGCCAGCCCCAGAGCAGGGTGTGTGGTGCATGCCTCTAATCCCAGCACTGGGGAGGCTGAGACCGGAGGATCACTACACAGTTCAGACCCTGTATCAGATAGATAGATAGATAGATAGATAGATAGATAGATAGATAGACAGACAGACAGACAGACAGACAGACATATATATGTAGAGAGAGAGAAGAAGGGAAGGGAGGAAAGGAAAGATAGATAGATTCATTCATCCTTGTCACAGGCAGTCCTGGTACAAGGGACTCACCCCTGGCCTGGATTACTCTACATCTTTCCCAGTGTGAAGTCTGAGACGCGGCAGTGTAGACTGCTTTAGTCCCTATCAGTGGACAAGCCACGCGTGGTTCTTGTGTGTGCTTGGTGAGCAGTGGCATTTGCATTCTAAAGCTGCTTTCTAAACCCAAACTGTCTGGACAGCAAGTGAGCCTTGGCTCCCGGGCTGTGAGAGACACAAAACGTCTCCAATTTCATTTGGCAGACAGAGCAGATTTTCAGAGTGAGCGGAAAGAGGCTCGTGGGAGCCAGTCTCTTTGCGAACACTAAAGTGAGCGTTTGAACTTAAAGGCTTTGCAACTGTACAAGACTAGCACTTAAAAAGAGACTAGCACTTAGCTATTTTAAGTATTTATAGGTCCGGTTCATGGATGAGTTATGCACCATTTAAGCCATTTTCTACATGGCTTCCTTGGGCAGAGTGTAGGCACAGCATGCCAGGAGCCAGCCTGGGCCCTCCGTACTCGTCTGGTTAAGGGACAAGCTTTTGATCAGGCGCTTCCAGTGATATGAAGAAAGCAGAACCAGCTCAGCTAGGAAAAAATGGGCAGAGCAGCTCAAATGTGCGTGTTACGGCTTTCATTACTATCTCGGCTTCCCATCATCATGCCTATTAATTTTAACAGTGGGTACCCTTGGGTATCAGAATAAAAATAAACGTCAGTGTGCCATTGTTTGACAAAGCAGTTTAATAACTTGTCACCAGGAAGTGCTTGCTAGCAAGAAAGAAAATATTTCATGGAAGTATTATTTAGAAGTAAATGAGTGTTATTTCTAAAATACAGCAGATTTAACTGACATGCAAAAAATTCACTTGGTTTCCTGCTTCCATTCTTAATCATGAGCTCTAACCTTGAACTCCTTTATAAAATAGAGGGCTTCCTGTTAACCTGCTGATCACTGGGACCTTCTCCTATAATCTTGGATACAAATCAGACTTTATAACATTCGACAATGAGATTTTAGACCCTTTGGAAAATAAGCCATCAAGGCAGGAAATCCAGCCAGTGACCCTCAGCAGTTTTTGGCCCCGCAGCAACAGGTTAGAAAGTAAGGAACTGGTTCTCTCTCTTATTCCCCACAAGCTGTCTGTTCCCCAAGGAAACCCAAAAGATAAAAATTAAACAGCTTCAGAAGAGACCCTAGAAGTTCAGTTTCACACTACGATGCCTCGGAAGGCTTCAGAGATTTAGGGAAGGGTTTTGAAGGAGGCAGATCTTAGGCTGTTACCCCACCTGTCTCCAAGTTTAGGAATTTTTGAGGTGACAGCAGATGCAAGCACCCTGCTCCCCAGCCACCACACCCCAAAGCACTCTGCTCACTGGGCTATGTGTTATATTCATGCCCAAGTTCCAGGGACCCTGTAGCACCGAAACCTGGAGCTGGAGACTGGAGGAAACTGTTAATCTAAAGCACCTCCAGGTAAAACAGCAAAGTGTGTGCTCTGGTGCCAGATGTGAGCTGGGAGGGCTTGAGTAGAGTGCCGGTGTGACCCACGCACACTGCATCACCGGTCCTCAATCTTACTACAGAACAACCTGCTCTCAGAAGTCCGGTGGGCAGGCCAGAGATTTGGGAGTCAGTAGGTATGTGCATGTGTTTAACTGTCTTCGATTCTGTAGGGCCAGCACCTGAGAACCCCTTCCAGCAAGATTAAAGAGCTTAAAAGGGGCGTGTGGAACAGCACCCTCCTGACCTCCGGGAAAGCAGAATTATGCGTGGCTAGAGAGGCTTTGGGGGGAATGAAGAAAAGGTGCTAGGAGAGGGACAGGTGGAGTCGAGGAGTGGGCTGACAGGAAAGTCCTAAGGCCTGCTCCCTGGGAAGATGAGAAGGGAACTAATCCAGTCTGAAGACCACTGCCAGCCGGTACCAGCCTCCCCCAAGATACTCAGGCTTCTGCTTTCTCTCGGCCTCAATTCAGCTGTGTCCGCAGTACTGGCCCGAGAACGGCGTGCACAGGCACGGCCCCATCCAGGTGGAGTTCGTGTCTGCCGACTTGGAAGAGGACATCATCAGCAGGATATTCCGGATTTATAACGCAGCCAGGGTAAGAGCCAGGCCCGCCGCTGTCCCTGCAATCTCCTGTTGGTGATCCCCTAGTCTAGAGGACACTGGGCAGGCTCCTTCTTAGGGCTTGAAACCATCAGGGAACAAAACAGGCCCTGACTTTACAGAGCTTGTGTGCTAAAGAGAATTAGAGACATGCTGAAGACAAAGCCACTGGATAGCCTGTGGTAAAGCCCAGAGAGAAAGATGCTTTTCAGGACCCAAGGGATGGGGGACCTGCTAGGGACTTGCACTGTGGCCTGCAGAGGTGGGGTTGGTAGCCAGGAAGCAGTCAGGGTCCGAGGTGGGAGAGCCCCAGCGAAGACCCTGGGGGAGCCTTGCCAGCAGCCAGAGGCCAGGAGCAGCGCAGGGTGGGCCCACTTGAGTACTGAAGTAGGGGCGGGGGGCTCTTGCCAACTCCGCGTTGTAGAAGAATGGGCACAGGTGCTCCCAGGAGATGGTTCAGGAGCCGGGCTAAGCCTGCTCAAGCAAGGTGCCTTTGTTAGAGAGGCAATAAATAATTGATGTAACAGCTAAAATATGAGATAGAGCGAGTCAGAAAGTGGGAAATATGGGGTAAAGAATCAGCAGTGAAGGGTGCTGGGCCAGGCACAGGAGAGGATCAGCCTCTATCTTAAATGGAAGTGCCTAGGAGCACTGCCCCAAGAAGTGAGTGGAGCAGGCAGGCAGTGCGAAGGCGCAGCCAGCCCTGTCTCTGTGTGAGAAGGGACAGGTGGAGAGGAGGGCGCAGCCCAGCACCTGCAGGGAGGTGCCTGGGTCGGGCAAGAGAAGCCTGCCAACCTGGAGGCTGCTGCCAGCGTAGAGTTGCCCGCAAGGAAATGGGCTCCTCTCTGGTCCTGGAGGAGAGCCACGTGGTGGAAGGACTATGCTGGCTCCCGTGCTGAGCCTGGACACCACGACAGGTCCACCGGGCTCTGCGAGGGGTCCCAGGGAAGGACCCCATGACAGATGACTGGCAGGGCAGCAGGGGGAGGCAGACTAGGACCCAAGGGCCAGGCTGAGTGATGGCATCGGTGGCTGCTGAGTTGGGGATGCTGGTCACAGTGACTGGTGGCCTGGGGGGACACTGGGGTGCAGGTCAGGGGTCGGGGTCAGACACAGGAGGTTTAGGAGGATGCTGCAGGAATCGGTGGGGGAGGGGGACTGTGAGTCGGAGGGACTGGGGACACTTACATAGGACTTGCCAGTAGTGCTGAGGCCGCGGCTCTGTGAGGTCCGCAGATGGGAGGCTAGACGGGACAGGGCAGAGGAAGCAGGGCCCAGAGGACAGAGTGTCCCTGCCCGAGAGTCAAGCTGCTGTCACTTTTCTAACACGAACTCAGAAGGCTGCCACTCCCTTCCTCCTGACTAAAGACGAATGCACTGTTGCCATCACAAGATTCACACCCACGACAGACCATCTTGCGCTGCGAGAAGTGTGCAAGTTGCGCCACGCTGGACTCGCAGACACCTCGACCTGTAATTAAGCCGAGGCCGTTTCCCCTTATGGTGCACGGTGTGGCCAGTTCTTTTGTTGTCAGGTTCTCTTGGCTTCTGCAGAAAGACAAACTTTCCGCTTCACTTCAGATCTGTCATTGAAAACACCTGGCTCTTTATAGCAGCTCCAGATTAAAAAGCCTGACTCTGGAGGCCTGGAGAAGCTGCCTTCATTCCGTGCCAGCGGGCCAGCCTCTGCTTCAGCCACGCCCTGCTCTCCGCAAGAGCAGCAGGTGGAAGAGCCTGCAGTAACCCGTTTCCTCTGCCTGCCCCCCCAGCCCCAAGACGGATACCGCATGGTGCAGCAGTTCCAGTTCCTGGGCTGGCCGATGTACAGGGACACGCCCGTGTCCAAGCGCTCCTTCCTGAAGCTCATCCGCCAGGTGGACAAGTGGCAGGAGGAGTACAACGGCGGGGAGGGCCGCACCGTGGTGCACTGCTTGTGAGTGCTGGGCCGCCTGCTCGGGCTGTGCCTTTTGACCTTTGGGGCTCTGGAGGAAGTGGGTGACCCCTTCTCTAAGGGTGCAGGTGCCTTGCCAGGAACAAGCGTGTGTTCTGCCTTGGGTGGGGTCTTAATCTATTTTCTATTGCTTTAACAAAATACCCAAGAGCAGGTCACTTGTAAACAGTAGAGGTTTATTTAGCTCATGGCTTTGGGAGCTGGGAAGTCCAGGCACAGGCACTGGTGCAGCTGAGGGGCCTTCCTGCCACCTGTCACATGGCGGAGTTGTCCCCTGGAGAGAGCACGTGCTAGCTCAGCTGTCTTCTTACAAAGTCACTGAGGCCACCATGGAGACCCTTAGGACATCACCTAGCCGGAGTAACTTCCCTGATGTCTCCTAATACCATTCATGACTTGGGGGATCAGGGTGCTAACACAGGAACTTTGGGGGGACATGTGAGCCCAGCTGACGTGTCCCTGCCACAGAAGTAACCACTGGCCCTTGGACAGGGCATACACACATGCAAGCACACATAAGCCAATTCGGCTGGGTGCCGTGGCTACCGCCTGACTCCTGAGAAGCAACTGCTAACATCTTCAGGAATTTGCTGAACTAGACACTAAACTATTGGTAACTTAAAATCATCTAGGCCAGAAGGATTTATCCACAGCGCTCAGCAGTGCTGCCACACGGGCTCTCTCACCAGCCAGGGCCGTTGGGCCATCACGCGGCACTGTCCGACCATCCACAGAAGCCACAGCAGGGTCTCACAGCCCTGTCTCTCTGGCTTTCGTGGTTGGATGGGAGATTTTGGTGGGCACTCCATATTGGGAGGTCTGCCCACCCTGCTGTGGTTCCTAGCCCAGACAGATGTCCTCAGCCCCCAGGTGATCAAGGCTTGGTCCCTGCGTGGTGACATTGGAAAGTGGTGGGGCCTCTTGGAAGGTCCTCAGGGACTCGGCCCAGAGAGGGCTACTGGGTCCCAGTCTCTGTCCCTCCCTCTCTTCCCCTCTCCCGCCCTCACCCCCTTTCCCTTCCTTGCCTTCTCCCCATCCCCTTTCCCCTCCCCCTCCTTTTTCCCCTCCTCCTTCCTCTTTTCCCCTCTTCCACTCTCCTCCTCCCCCTACCTCTTCGGGTTGTCTCTCCCTCCCTCCCTTCCTAGCCCCCTGGGCCATAAAGGGAACAGCTCCTCCACTATCAGCCCTTACCACAGGACCCCTCCATCGTGGACTGCAAACTCCAAACCTGAGCCAAATGAAGCTATTTCTCCTTATAAATTGATTAAAGGGATTAGGGACTACGACAGATGGAAACCTGACTGACACAAAGCCAGGGTCCTGAAAGGGTGACTCCAAAGGTGACAGCAGGGCTCAAATGGGAGGGCCTTCAGGCGCAGGGCAGGGGAAGCCCAGCTCGCAGGGTGGGGCCCCCTGAGAGCTGTGAGGTGCCCACTCTGGTCACGCCCACGCCTGTGAGACCGCCTTCCAGGAGCAGAGCCCAGACCTCCAAGTGTTTCCCGGCGGCAGCGGGGGTCAAGAGCGCGCGCACACCAGGCTTCTCCAAGCCCTCACCTGCCTTTCCTCATTGGCAGTGATCCGCAGTCAATGATCCAGCCCGTGCCAGCTTCAGCCAACTAAAAAGCCACGGCGGTCAGGGATGACGTTCAGAGAATCCCTGGAAATTCGAAGCCTCCGCATCCGTCTCTGTTCAGGGGGGCAGACACCCACAGGAGATCTCTGCAACATGGAGGCAAAAAGGCCTCGCTGGGAGGGGACCAGGCGAGCCAAAGCGACAGACTCCGCAGAGGGTACAGGTCACCGTCCACCTGGCCCCTCATGTCACCCACTGGCCCCAGGGCCCTGCCCTGCCTCACCCAAACACGGGAGTGTCTTGCACAGGGACTCACTCGGAAAGTTCACTCGGAAAGTGTCGGACTTCCCCATGCTCATCTGCCACCAGTGGGTGTCCCTTCCTCTGTCCTCCAAAGGGCCGTCTCTAAGCTCTGAGCAGAGGAAGAGAAGGGCTCCCCTCGCTGAGTAGATAAAGTTCAGCTGCAATCCTGACACTTTAGTCAGTTTGGATTCGATCTGTTTGTTTTCAGAGCTGTTCTGTTCCGTGCTGCGAGTGGAACCCAGGGCCTGGCGCCTGTAGGCCAGTGCAGCCGTCTGGGGAGGGCACCTCAGTTTTCCTGGCTGTCCCCCAGTCCAACAGCCCTGTACTACCTGCGGGGCTGCCTTTTGCCCTGTTCCCAGGACACTCTGAGCAGAAGAGCTTTATTTTTGCTTAGATTCATAAGTATTTTTTTCTGATTTTGTTTTATTTCAAAAGTAAACACAAAGCCAAGAACAAAAATAAAAGACAAAAGCAGGGTAACATTCAACAATACATATGTTACAGGTATCATCAATTATCACTATACTCAGTTTAAAATAAAATTTTTAAGGTTAAAAAAAATTGTATTTTTTTCTTTATTAAAAAATTAAGTTTGAGGGGCCGGGAGATGGCTCAGTAGATGGGCCTGAGTTCAACCCCAGTTCCACCAAAAAATAAAAATAAAGTTAGACTTGGCCTTGGCGGGGTGGCCTGGTTCCCCGGGGTCAGGCGGCCTCGTCGGCGTGACACAGCGCCACCTGGTGGTGGTGGGCAGCGCACGCCTGGCGAGGCTCCCCGCAGGACCCAGGCCGGACCTCGGCGGCAGGGCGCGCTCGGCTGGGCTAAGTCAGGATGCCGGAGAAGTAGGAGACGGCTGTTTCGGAGCTCCCTGAACAGAAGGAGCAGACGCTGCTGGGAGCAGTGGGTGGCAAGCGCTGTGGTACTCGTAGGAGGGTAGCGGTGTCGGGGCCGGCCCCGAGGGTCCCCAGCCCTGCAGGCCCGTGGAAGACGCTGGCCACGGGTCTCCCCGCGCTGTCGCTCCAAGTCTTTCCCAGACGACCACAAACCGAAAGTCGTCGGAGGAAAACAACAGCTTAGAAGGTGGCTGCGCGGGTAACCAGCGCCGCCTGAGGCAGGACGCCGACCGCCGGCCCGGGAGGTGGGCAGGACCCGGGTTTCGCTCACCAGCGTGCAGCGGTTCTGCTCGAGAAGAGGCGGCAGGAAGGTGTGAAAGGCCCGCGCGTCGCACAACCGCGCCGCGCTCCCCCGCTCCGCGGCCCACGAGGGACGGGCGGGTGCTGCGTGGAGGGGCGGAGCGCGAACGGCGCGGGCGCCGCTCCCAGGACGTGTGCGCGCACCACGCCTCGCTGTGCGGCGGCGCCCTTCCAGCCGCCCGCCCCGCCTGGATCCTCGCAAGCCTTCGTGCTGACCTCTGATCTACAAGACAGAGGCAGAGCGCAAATGCGGTAGATGCCAGACAGGTGCGGTGAACGAGACAAATCCAGAATGCGGGGCTCTCCAGAAGACTGCACCCCACTTCTTCAACAGTGCATTTCTAAGAATAAAGGAGAAAGAGGAACGTGTAGATCACAAGTGCAAACTTTATCGACCAAAGGTATCTGCAGACTTAGATGTGTTATTTTTAAAAAGCAACTGTAAGAAACCACATAGAAAATTTGAACTAGGTAGAAATTTGATTTTATTGAAGCAGTAATATTCATTTGGGGGATAACAGTACTATTGTGTTTTTAAAAATGAAAGGTCTGGGGCCAGGGAGATGGCTCAGTGGAATAAGGGCTTGCCTGGCAAGCTCAAGGGCCTGAGTTCAATCCCCAGTTCCGAGAAAAAGAAAAAAAAAATGAAAGGTCTCTTAGTTCCTTGGAAAAGGAGAGCACAGCTGGTCTAGGAAACAGGAAGTACCTGAAATGTCTTTTGGTTCCAGAAGATTCAAAAATGTTCACAAAAGGCATTTGTCCCAAGAACACAGGAGCCAACCTAATGGAACTTCTGAGGGTCAGAGTTGGAAAATCTTGAACAACAAAATAAATATGGCACTATTGAATTTTAGCTCATACAATAAAATATTTTTCCATGTCTACACTGTTATAAATAAAACAATACATTTTTAAGCAGGGAGGAGAGACACTTCTTTCTTATGGTCAAATATCAGAAGGAACAAAGCACAAAATTGAATTGTTGTAGATATGATCCTCCAGTGAATGTGCTGTCAGCGTTGGATCTGGGAGCAGTAGCCAGCTATTCACGTGGGTTCAGAGTAGCTCCACCCAAGATACGTGCTAACTGCACAGAGATGGCAGCTTGGAGGTGAGCAGCCTGTCAGACGCTGCCTTCATTCATGAGCAAGGCTGACATCAACGAGAACAGGGTAGCTGACACGGTGAACTCCATGAAAGACAAGATGTCCTCTGCGATTTTCTTGCCTGAAGATGTGGCTGCATTTCCACTCATGAGAAGCCATCAGACCATCCAGGTGAAAGGCAGGCTGCGTTCCGTCTGCTGCAGTCCATTGTTGGCCTTTGGTGCTTTCTTCCCCTACATTCTGTCCTCTGTGTCTCATATTCTTCAAAATAACCCATCTGGGTTGAGAAAGACAAGGAGGGCCAGGAATACAGCTCTGTGGTGCAGAGCTTGCCTGGCAAGTGCGAGGTCCTGTGATCAATTCCTGGTACCAAAAAGAAAAGACGAGGAGAGACCAAGAACCTGTCACAGATTGGAAGAAGCGAAGGTGGCAACTAAATGAAAGATGAGAACCAGTTCCTGAACCCTGACCAGGAAAAGGACATGCATGGAGATCTGGTGGCATCTGCGCCTGGGCTGGGACAGTGTGTGAGACTGTGCCAGTGTTACTCCCTGGTTTTGTTGGCACATCATGGTTTTCTAAGACATTCACAGCAGGGAAGGTGGATGTCCAGGGGAGTTCTCCACTATTCGTGCAGTGTTTCTACACATCTAGAATTAGTTCAAGTAAAAAGCTTTGTCTTAAAATAGCCCTCCTGTAGGTCAGAGGTGGTGTTGCACACCTGTCCTCCCAGCACTCTGGGAGACTGAGGCAGGAGGGTGGCAGGTTCAAGCCCAGACTGGGCAATTTGATGACTTAACTAGACCATGTCTGTCTTAGAGATTATTGTAAGATGCTAGTAGATTGTTTCATGGCTAGGCACATCTTTGAGCAGAATTCACCTGATACACTAGGGGACATGCCTGTCCACTGGAGATGTTCCAGTGTGGACTGTGATGTAGATCAGCGAGGCGCCGCTCTGGGGAGCACGGTCTCAGGCTGAGGCAATGCTGGAGAGACCCCCAGCCCTGGGGAACTATGAGCCAAACACCCCCTCCCCCGCTGTGCCCTTTGCTTAACTAGAACTGGCCCACATGTGGAGTCCAGTGGCCTCGGAGGAGCTCATGACTGGTCCTCAGGGGTTTATGACAGGCCTCCATGGTGGGGGATGACATGCAGCGTGAGGGTAAATGTCACCCAACCCCCTCCTTCCTCTCTCCTGTGACAGGAACGGGGGAGGTCGCAGTGGCACGTTCTGCGCCATCAGCATTGTCTGCGAGATGCTCCGGCACCAGAGAACCGTGGACGTCTTCCACGCCGTCAAGACGCTGCGGAACAACAAGCCCAACATGGTGGACCTCCTGGTAGGACCTCTGTCCCCTCCCCAGCTCCCGATGCGCTGCAACCCTGATTTCAGACAGGAAGAGACTCGGTGCATCACTTTGCTCTAGGGCTTTTATCTTCTCCTCCTCTCTTCCTCTTTGCTTTTTTTTTTTTTTTTTGGGGGGGGGGGAGGACATTGTCTCAGCTCCTTTGCGGAGTGAAAGTAGCTGGCGCTCACAAATGAACGTCCTTAAGCTCCCTCCTGCCAGTGCCTTCCACGTGGCCAGGCACGGAGTCTCCACAGAGAGGAAATAATCACAGTGCATGAAATGCCAGATTTTCGAATTACATATTTTATAAATAGCTTAATTGCCTAATATTTATCAAAGCTGTGAATCTGAGCCTGACACCCCAAGTACCGCATCTAATTCTGGTGGCCGTGTCTGAGGAAAGGATGAAAGCAGCTGAGAAACAAAGGGTGAGGCACAGCCGTTTTCCTGGAGTATTTCAGGAATCGCTCTGGGGCACTGTTGAAATGCCAGGCATGGGGACTGCGGAATAGGAAGATGGCTCCGAGCAGGGCGGTCCTGTGCCGCTCGGCCTGGAGAGCCCGAGAGCAGAAGCAGGGCCTCAGGAGGGCTCACAAGGTGGTGGGGAGCGGGAGAGGTGGCCAAGGAGACATGCTCAGAAGGGCTGTGTTCTGGGCGCGCTGTGTGCAGAGCTTACATCAGATAAAGAGGGGTTCATGCTGAATAGCCAGGGTACCCCTCTGAAACTTGGAAATTACCTTTGCTTCCCTGGACTGGGGATGTGACAGTGACTGGTGACAACCAGCTTCTAAGACAGGTGGAGACCTACTCAGCACAAGCCACTCTGCAAGGCGTCTCTGTCCCCAGGAAGCTGGGTGCCAGTGGGGAATTGTCAACCATTGTCACATCAGCTTCTGTTCAGGTTCACAAGGGAACTGTACCCCTTGTCACTGCCCTTAAGGAGGCCCATGGAACCCCAAACTTGCGTCTCAGCTCTGCGCCTTGTTCCAGTTAAGTGACCTCAAGTACCTCGGCTTCCCAGTTTCCGTGCCTTCAGCAAGTCGCTCTCTTGAGTTTTAGTTTGGTAAAGCCGACCATGGTGGCTCGCTGAGGCCGGCCAACGTGAAGGCATCTATGAGATGGTGTGGAAAGTCCCCCGGTGCACAAAGGCTCTGCAGGCATCCGTCAGTGCAGGTGGGGGTCAGGAGAGCGAGCCCTCAGCCTGTGCTTGTGTGTGCTTTATGGCGGGCACAGCTAGGAGCATGCTCCATGGAGCAGGAGAGTTCTCATGCACAAACACACATGCACGTGCACACATGCACGCACACACATGCACATGCAGGTATGTTCTGTGTTCAGCTTCTCTGGAACTGGCTAGGACCATAAAGAGAAGACCAGTCCCGCAGCCTGCGTGCCCAGTACAGACAGAGAAGGAGACTGGCATTAGGGCTGGAATTAAAGTGCTCACTGTAGCGCACACCTAACAGCACAGACTCAAGGACAGATATGTGACTTCCAAACTTCACACTGCCCTTGATTTTTAAAAAAAAGCCGTTCCCTCCCCCGGCAGCCTGGATGAGGCAGACCACTAGCCTAGGGCCTTCTGGGCCTTTCCTCCCAGGCTCCAGCTGCAGCTCGCATCACTCAGAAAGCTTTATGAGCAGAAACAATGATAGGGACAGTGCTTCGTGCATGAGCGGAGGCTAAGGCGGCTGCCAGCAGGGGCCACATGGTTACAGCACACTGATCTGTGACAAGTAGTGGATTCTGGCATTGTGGGTAATTCTGATACTCCCAAGATAGAAATATACGTTCTATGACATGTAGCAGTTGTACACATCTTAGGGTTACAGTGTGAAAGCTCAAAGCATGTACGGCCAGATCTGCACGATGGCCAGGTACATAGGGCTCGTCTGCGACCTTAGACGTCACGCGTCTGTGGGGAGCACCCAAGACCCTCTGCCAGCTGCTGTGAAATCCACAATGGTTGATGTCGACTGGAGGTGCTATTCCTCCTGTCCAGCTGTGCCCTCTGCAGTCATGGGGGGTTCCAGTGCTAAAAGTGGGGTCCTACCAGGCTTAGGGTACAGTCAGTGCTGAGAAATGAAGTGTATGTGTCATTCCCTGAAAAAACTGGCTGCTGACTGCCATGGAAGAAGAGATAATATCTGGTGACCGCTGGGCAAGTCACAGTGCTCTTTTCAGTGCTATTCTTTGAATAGCGGCTCTTGGATTCGGGCATTTGTCTTTGCCTATGTGAGCTCTGTCATGCGTAAGGACATCGCTGGAGGGATGAGGCCAGCGCTCCCAACGGAGCTGGAAGGCCCGGCCTGAAGGTTGATTTCATCTCATTCTTCGTTTTCAGGTTGTGGAGGAAAACCAGTAGGTTGCTAAGGAGCAAACCAATGTAGAACACAAAATTAGGCTCTTTCTTGACCAAGGAGGGCCGGCTGCTTGCGTCCCTGACCCCATTGCTCATCTCTGTCCCCATCAGAGGTGGAGCCCTCAGACCCCACCGTGGTGCTGAAGCCACCGCAGCTCTCCCCCACCTCTGTCTTCCTCACCCCACTGTCAGCCCCCAGGACTCAACAGAGGGACCCTTCTAGGGACCAATCACACTTAGGGGTTTGGGGGTCTGGGGCAGGAACCCAAGAGCCCCCAGGGCTGTACCTGGAAGTGACCCCCTGGACGCCCTGGCAGATGCCTCCACAGGCTGGGCAAAGCTGCCCCCTCAGCGTGCGTCTGCAGGCGCCCAGGTTGAGCTCCACTTCTGCTGGGCCCAGGTAAGAGTGGTCCAACCCAAGCTGGAGGTCCAGGGCCTTTCTTGGGGCTTCCAGGATGACCTGGGAGCCTGCCACCCCATTGTCAGGACTCCTCAGACTGCCCTGCAGGACCCCTGGCAGGCCCGCCTGCCTCTGCATCCCCCATATGGCCACCCTTGCCCAAGGTCTTAATGAACATGGGGGTCTGCCCTGCAGGACACCCTGCTTAGGGCATCGGGAGCCATCGTGTTCATCTCAGGCCTTCCGCCATATGGTGGCCCTCTGCTCTCTCCAGGTGCTTGCTCCTCTCCTCTCTCCCCTCCTGTGCCAACACCCCCAGACAGCACCCCATCTTTCCCTTCCAGGGTCCACTCTGGAGCAAACCGCACATGGCACTGCCAACTGCACATCCTTGCTTCCTACAAAGCCTCCTCCCCTGGGTGTTCTCCTAAACAAGTCCGTTCCTACCTAAGAGTATCGCTGGCCCCTCAGCGCCCACGGGAACATTGTGCCTGCTATACTCGCTGTGCCAACAGCCAGGGTTTGGGCCCAGCCTCCGTCAGTCACCCTGTGGCTCTATGCATAGAACTTGCGTGGGCCATGGATGCAAGGGACACAGATGACACGGTCTGTCCCTGTACCAGTGAGATACAAAATGTAATGCAAGCACTTCCTAAACCCCATTTTTCTCATTTGTAACATGGATTTAAGCCAGTTGCACAAGGAAGGCCACATATCATACAATGGCTGTGTCATTTTGAGCCAGGCAGAACAGACACAGGAGAGAAAGTGGTGCTCTCCAGGGTTGGAGAAGCAGGCTGCAAGGGGTCACTGGGCATCATGGAGTACCTAGATAGTCTACAACTCTGAATACACCAACTACTGACTGTCCTGTGTCAAAACACACAATTATCCCAACTGTAATTTAGAGGTGCCACTGCTCTGACAGCAAGCCTAGACTCAGCAGATTTCATCAGATAAAACAGTGTGTGAGGCAGGCAGAGGAGGCCAGCGTTGAGGGTAGGAACAGACAAGAAACACGAGGGACAAAGCCATAGTGTCTCAGTGTCCCTCCTCAGGGGTTACAGCTGTGTGTCTCGTGTTTTCCAGGAAACTGGCCCATTTCCAAGTTCAGTTTGACCACGTGAGGGCAGCCCATCTGCCATGCGCCGCCCCCAACAGTGAACTCCCAGAGCTTTAATTTAAACAAAGAAGCTGTAGAAAAGTCAACCTTATGATTGTGACATACTATAATGTGACATTTCGTTAAAATTTTAAAGGAGAAAGAGTATGGACCCCAGACGCCTGCCGGGCCTCTGTGCCACGGGAGGGCCTTGTTGTCTGGCTCTGTCTTCCCACACGGGATGGCAGGCTGGGGCCACAGAGAACAAAGCCATGCCAGGGTGTTATAGGGACTGATGGCCAAGCGCAGAGCCAGACCCCACCCCGCTCTGGGCCCTCGCTTCCCAGCACTCCAGAGACCCCCAGCTGCCTGCCCACTAGAGATGGGGCTCAGCCCCAGCGCATAGGCTTATCATGGTAGCAAGGGCTGAGGATGAGAGGTGAGGATGCCACGCAGCAAATGTGGCCCGGTGGCATCCCCTCACACAGAGCTGTCGAGGAGGAAGGGCGCACACAGAGGTGACAGCAGTGCGTCCTCAGTGGCTTAGCTGATCAGGTGCCTGGCAAGTGCCTGAGAAGCCAGTGAAGCCTCCTCCACTAGCAGCACTTGCCTGCCAGGAAGAGGGAACCAGCCGCGGTACTGATAGAGGAGCTCGAGATGGCACGAGAGAGCGTAACTCCCAACCTGGTGCACTGAGTTCTTGTTCCCCAAGACCGAAGAATGCTAAGTAAGGGACAACAGAGGTTAACAGTAGGAAATGTTATTGAGAGAGACGGCTCCTAAGAGATAGAAGAAGGCCCAAGTGGGTGGCCAAAGAGCCCGCCTCTGTAAAGGAAAGTTTTATAGAGCAAAATCACGAGGTGGATACAGCCTGGGACAAAACCGTGACTGACCAGTAGGATTACAAGCATAGCAGCGTAGGTAATGCTGATCCAGGGGGAAGCAGGTCACACAGCAAGCGTGCATGGAAAGGACGGGAAGGGGTGGGTCAGGAAGGTCCTGTCACCCACCCCAGTGACTGATGTCTACCTCGACTTCTGGGCCAGGCGACACCAGTTATAATCTTTAGTTTATTGTCCCTCAGGGAGGTGCGCAGGCCTCATCATTCTGTGTCTGTCTCGAGATCAGCCACAGCTGGGCTGTGCACTCATCCTGAGCCCTGGAGACCGACCCGTCTGACTACGTAGAACATGTTTACCTAACACAGCTCTGTGATAGTACAAGGTCCAGGGAACAGAGGAGAACCCACGTAGCACGAGTGTCAGCTTACCCTGGGCAGGGTTCACTGAGGACAGCACGTCCTGCCTGCCCGAGAGCCCCGTGAGATTCGGAAGGCGCCACATCCTTGTCAGACCTGGCTCCGGGCATCCCACAGAGCTCCAGTTCGTTTGAAATGGGCCTGGCTTCAGCAGTGTGTGTGTGTGTGTGTGTGTGTGTGTGTGTGTGTGTGTGTGTAGCTTTATTTTTAATTGGTAAATAATAATTGTCCATCTTCATAGATGATCAAATCAGTAAACGACTGATTCCAAGGTACCGCCAAACAACAACCTAGTAACCTGGGGCAGCCGGGATGGTGGAGCACACCTGTAATCCAAGCACCCAGGAGGCTGAGGCAAGAGATTATTTGAGTTCCAGGACAACCTGAGCTACATAAACAGTTCAAGACCAGCCTGAACTATACAGCCAAGACCCTGACTCAAAAATAACAAATCAGTGAAGGTACACCTGACCTGTAGCTTGCTTGGATCCGGCCAGCCAGAGGCCTTGGGCATGGAGCAGGGTCAGCAGCAGGCCTTGCCCTGTCCTCAGGAGCTCTGTCCCTCCTCCATCCCCTTGTCCTGGACCAAGGCACCCCTTCAGTGACTGCGAATCAAGAGACCCTGCAGCGCACAGTGTTCAGTGCCCAGTAGCTCATGGTGTGGGCCCAGGCATTTCCAGTCCCCGGCGCCTCTAGAACTGCCAGCAGCACTGTGCCCCACACAGGGCACAGGTGTGGGAGGCAGGTAGCAAGGCGAGGTGAGATCAGGCCATTGGGACTTGTGGACACCGCTGTGGCCAGGCCCCCTGCTTCTTGAAGGAGGACTTGGGGGACTTTTACTGAGGCTCTGCCACAGGTAGGTGGCACACGCTCTGCCGTGTGAGTCTCTAGGACAGGCAGCGTGGGACATATGAAGTGCCCGACGGGCTGCACGGACACAGGCGGTGTGGCATCAGAGGCCACAGCCTCCTCTGAGCGTGGCCTGTGACTCCTCAGTGGGGACTTTGGAAGAATGACTTGGCTCAGGTTCCATTTGGGGTTCTTCATCCTCCTGCTCTGAGGGGATAGAGCCAGAGTCTCAGGATGAGGAGTGACAGGCGACTTCCTCCTCACACGGTGTGAGGCAGGCAGGGAATGGCACTGGATGCGAAGGACTTGGCGTGGAGGCCTGAGCACTCTCAAGGACAATGCCTCTCCCCCAGGTGTGCCCCTGAGCAGCTGGCTGAGCCCCAGTAGGCCCGCCCCTGGGAGCAGGAGCAATCGGGTGGCATGGCCGGGAGGTGTCCAGCTCTCACTCCGGTGCTGGGAGGAGCGCACGAGATGATTTGTGGTCTTTCTCCTCATTTTTTGGATTCTGAGACCAACTGACCAGTCATCACAGAATCTGTGGAGACTGGCATCTTGCTTAGCATAGAGGGGACAGGGAGGGGATTCGTTCTGCAAAGTGTAGCTGCGCCTGCGACGGGGAGCTTCTGTGACCCAGGCAGCAGCTCCCCTGAGTCTCTGTCCGGTGTGGCAGCCTGAGGCCAGCACATCCCCACTGACTGCACTGGACTGTTAAAAGGGTGGCTCGTGGCAGTCACTGAAATTAATCATGCAGCTAGGTTTGTGCAAAATCATTTCTGTGCCGTGGAGGGTAAGAGCTCAGATTCCTGTTAACGAATGTGAGTTTGTGGTTTGCAGAAACGGGGGAAATGATCGGACCACTCTGGCCAATTTGTTCGCTCACTGATCCGAAACGTGGCCTTTAGATTTTGAAATTCAGATTATGTCCTCTAAGTATTCTGCTAACGCAGGTGTGCAATCCTTCAGTAACAAGCTAGATGTGACTCAGAAATAGAACTCTGCCTAGGGCAGGAAATAGTTTTTCCAGTTCAAGAGTTTAAGGAAAAGAAAAACTTCTGCATGCTTTGATGCGCCCTTGTGTTTGAAGAAAACTTGCTTTAAAGGTGAACCAAGCCCTAAAGTCACAGACTTCTAGGTGGATAAAGCCAGAGGGAACCTTGCATGCCACCCACCCACTCTGTCAGCAGAGGGGAGGTGACAGGCTGGCATAGGGTCGCGAGGCTCCGGGTCAGCGAGGAGGCCCGTGACTCCTCCGCAGGCAGCACAGCCACCAACCCCGAAATCCCCCTCTCCCCAGTTTGCCCGAGGCCTCCTGCCGAAACCCTGCTCATGCAGAGTGAGGACCTGCAGCAGGACGCTTCTGCTGCTGACTTTTTAAAGTGACAGCTTTACTGAGATGAGAACTTGCCTCCCACAAAAGCACCCGGTGGCTTCCAGGCAGTCACGGAGCACAACCATCGCCACAAGCCGAGCTCTTGCCACGCACCCAGGAAGCGACATGCTGTTGTCACTTCCTCTTCCTGTGGGCCTGGCAGCCATCCCTCAACTTCTGGTTCTCGTGGAATACGAGCCATGAGACCTTCGGGCCTGACGCCTTTCACTCCACCGTGTGATAGCACACGGTGCTAACTCATTCCCCCACAACCTAATAATCTTCCACGGTGTGGCTTCCTGCCTTCTTTCTTTGCAATCAGTGGGCAGGGCAGACTGAACAATACTCTTTGCAAACACACATTCCATCCTCTTGGCTGTGTACCGTCTAGTTGAGATGCTGGGTCACATGGCAAGTCGTGTTGCGCCTTTTAAGGAACTGCTGGCTGTTCCTGAAGTGGCTGCATCACTGTACCCAGCGGCGTGGTGGCGTCTCACCTCTGCCGTGCTCACTGACACTTGTAACCGTCTTTGGATTCTAGCATCCTGGAGGACACTGCTGCCAGCGCCGGCCTTACAGCAGCTTAGTACAATGACAGGCTCTGTCCACTGTCTGCCCACCTCAGCATGGAAAGAGGCCTGAGATGGCATCTCTGCCCTTAACGCGCTTCCATTAGCTTGCACCACCTGTGGTCTATACATGACTGTCCCATGCCACCAGACAGGACAGTTACCTGTCCAAGTCGGAGCCACCAGCAGCAGTACACACGCACTCAGCCCTGTCTCGAGCGTGTTAGCGTTGGAGTTGAACCGAATGCTGCAACACCTGTTGGCTACCATCTTTTGTTTCTGTGACCAGTGTGTGTCTCTCACCTGCATGTCAGGCTCTGTGCCGGAGATAGGCGCTTATCTAGAGAGGCACACACCACAGCCTTGTCTCGAAATGAATAGGCTGGACTATCAGGTACTTAGAGAACAGATGGTAGGTGAACAAAGGGAAGTTCCAATGATAAATTTAGCAGGTACATTTAAAAGTGTGCAAATCTTCAATTTAGCCAAACCAAAATTAAAGGTACATTTTCTTGGTTGTGGCCATTATGAGGGGAAAGAGACAGTCCTACTATATGTCATGAGTCATAAGCACATCTCTTACTGAGGGAGAAAGAGAACCTTGAGTTGCGGGACCCCTGGGCCACGTCTGGCACACAGCACACAGGCGCCCCTGCTAGGGGAGAGCCAGCACAGCTGTGCGGGACCCCTGGGCCACGTCTGAGCTCTGCAGGCAACAGGTGGAAGCACCCTCAAGCTCACATCTCCCTGCTTGCCTCAGAGGCCCTCAGAAGTGGTTCCCTGTGAGGCAAGTGACCACAGGAGAAGACAAAAAGGACAAGAGAGAGACCAGAACCTCATAAATTTTACAGCCCTGGGACAGCACCATAGAAGCAAAAACAAAATATCTCCCAGGGGAAGAAGACAATCTCCCCTTCACAGAGGGAAGAGTGAGAGAGAATGTATTAAGTTGCCTTTCGGTGGCTATGATAAAATACCTGAGGTAAACAACCTCAAGAAAGGTTTATTTTGGTTCACAGTTTCCAGGGTTCCAGTTCACAGTCATGTGGCCTTGTTGCTTGTGTCACCAGAGGCACAGGGTTGTGGCGGAAGGTGGCAGCGGAGGAGCCAGACTGCTTACCATGGGGCAGGGGAAGCACAGAGCCTGGAATCCCCACACACCCTCCAGGCATGCCCTAGGGACCCACCTCTTTCAGCTTTCTCAAGTCCCACCACCACCACCCCATAACACCACTAGCCAGGAACAGGCCTTTTAGGGACGCTCCAGATCCAAACATAGGAGAAAGGGTCCCAGGGATCAGCTCGGGTGCCGGCTACCCCCGCCCTAGAAAGATTCCCAGTCCTTACAGGCGCAGAGCTCATGAGTAACTGACATGACCCCACACGGTCCTGCCTGGAACAGGACCTCATAGCAGCTACAGGCCCACTCCTGGGCACGCAGTGGCCCTGCCCCTGGGGAACACCTCTGTCCCTGGTGCCACCACACCCCCAATGTCCCCCACCCCCGCCCCATCCCTGCCGTCAGCACGGAGCCACAGCACACAGAGGGGCTGCGGGTGCCCTGCCTCTCCCAGCCCATCTCCCTGCCCACACCACTGCGGCTGCAGGACAAGGGCTTGGGACGTCCCTCCCTGGGCCCAGCGCATGGACGCCCTGGCTAGGGGCACAGCCAGCACCAGCAGTGTCTGAGGACCTGCCACTCCGGCAGGAGGAGATGCACACTGCAAGCTCCGTGTGCCCAGCACGGGTGCACACACCTGCCCCAACGACTACCGCGCCCACTCCCACGTGCCCCCCGGGACAGTGGGTCTCTGTCCTCTGTGGCACACACTGTGCCCCAAATCAGTCATCACAGCCAAAGAAGCAACAGAGTCACTTTGCTGTGGGGCCTGCCTGGAGACAGAGCCAGTGCCGCGTAACAACCTGCCCCAAGCCGCAGCCTGAGTGCGGCTGCTTCCTAGGAAGGCCGCCTGGAATCGCGGCAGGATACCTGATGCACTAAAGCCAGAATGCCAGTGCAGTGGTGATATAGGGGTGAGATGGGACCTCCAAATAATCAAAATAAAATAAGGGAAACATTGTGACCCCAACCTGCTAGATGCCTGGTACGCTGAGTTCACATTGTCCAAGTCAAAGAATTCATTCTAAGGAACAACAGAGGTTAAGTGCAGGAAATACATATTGAGGGAGAGACAGCTTCTAAGAGAGACAGAATGGGGCCTGGAAAGTGGGGCGCTGCCAATGCCACTTACTGGGGAGCCTCTATAGCGCAAAATAATAGGGTGTGTATAAGGTGGGACAAGACTATGACCAACCAGTAAGACTACAGGTATAGGCACTTGGAAAGACAAGGGCCTTTGGGCCAAGGAGCAGGGACTTGGTCCCCCACCAGGTGACTGATGCCTATCTAGAATATCAGTTGTCACCGCCTGTCCCTTAGGAAATGAGCTGCTTACCTTTGTCCTGAGGCCTGGCCCCCAGGAACGCACCTGCAGGCACAGCTTCCACACTGGCTTCGGCAGAGGCCTAGCCTTCTAACTGCCTATAATGTTTCTACCTAACTTAGCAGCCCAGAATATCAGCACAAGAAATATGGAAGAAGGTAACATACTGCCTCCAAAAGATTATAGCAACAGCTCTAAGAAACCAAAATAAATTATGTTACTGATAGACTTTAAAATAATGACTGTCTTAAAAGCTTAATGAAATCTAGAGGAGCACAGAGAGTCAAGTAAGGTTAGGAAGACAGTAGTGGGTGTGAAGGGGAAATTCATCCCAGAAAATGAACACACACACACACACACACACACACACACACACACATGAAAGCTTCAAAAACAGTCTTTCAGGTGGGAAGAAGAATATCTGACTTTGAAGAAATGTTTTTTGGAAAAGTCCACTCAGACACAAAGGAACAAGAGAGTGAACAGAGTATTCAAGGCCTTTGGAATAGCACTGAAGGAACAAGCCCCCACACTTTTGGAATATCTGAAGGCAAGAACAAAAATATTAAGGGCATAGAAAACCTGTTTGCTGAAATAATAGCAGAAAATGTTCCTAATCTGGGAAATATATGGACATCCACTTAGAGAAGCCTTATAGGATCCCAAGTAAGATGCACCCCCAGAAATAGTCACCATGGAATATTATACCCCAAATCTTCAGAACACAAGACAAATCTAAAACCTGGAAAATAAATGCACTAAGGCTCCCTTAAGGATATCCTTGTTAGACTAACAACAGAAAATGTCTCAGCAGATTTCCTATAGGCCAGAAGGTAATAAAATGACATATTTCAACCCCTGGAACAAAATAACTGCCAGCCAAGGTTATTATATTCAGCAAAGCTATCAATTTCAAATAAAAGAGAAAGTCCTTCTGAGACAAGAATGGAAGGACCGTGCGCCCACCAGAGCCACTCTACAAGGGATGTGTAAGAGAATCCCACATCCAGAAGGGACAGGAAGGTCACCATCAAGGTGTGCAAAATGAAAATCCCACTAAAAGAGCGCACACAAAAAAAGAATCAGAAAATAACACCTGATAAAATAAACCATCAGGGCTAGGGAGATGGCTCAGTGGAATAAGTGCTTCCCTGGCAAGCGCACTACCTGAGTTCAATCCCTGGTTCCGCCAAAAAAATAAAATAAATAAAAAATAAACCATCAGTCTACAAGTAAAAGAGGAAAAATTAATATACAAAACAATTAGACCATAATCCCCAAAATATTACAGTAAATCCTTAGCTATCAGTAATAAGTATGAATATAAAAGGACTAAATTCTCCAATTAAAAGAGGTTGGTTAAGTGGATTATGTTTTTAAAGTCCCAACAATATGCTGCCAAAGAGAAACTCAAAGTGAAAGAATAGAAAATGACACTTGAAACAAAAGCAAGTAGGAGTACTTAAGTTTACATCTGATAAAATAGACTTTAAGACAAAAGGAGTTAAGAGACAAAGAAGGTCACTCTAAGAGTCAAACGCTGAATTCATCAAGAAGATATAATGCTTGCTAACATATACGCACCCAGTGCCAGAGCATCCCATCTTATAAAACAAACAGCAATGTTTTAGACATAAAGGGAGAGAAAGGCCCCAATACAGTAGCAGCAGGGGACTGCAACACTTCGCTTGAATGGCGCACAGATCCTCCGGATCTCCACCCCACAGAGTCAGCAAAGAAACATCAAGGTTAAGTCACACTGCAGACGAGTAGACTACGGCGCCCCGGTGAACAGGAAAGCCAGCGCTCTTTTCATGAGCATGTGGGACGTTCTCTAAGGTTGTGTATGCAGGCCACGACACAGGTCTTAAGAATACTGAAGCCAACCAAAGAAAGGAAATGATAAATGTTATATCAATGTACAGAGTTAAACAATGTAGTTTTGAACGAACTGAAAAAAATCAGTTGAAGGTCATTGAAGAAATCAAAATGAAGTTTTAAAATTTTTCAAGTTAATGAAAATGGAGAATTAACACCAAAGCTCACAGGATCCAGCAAAAGAGGAAAATGTATAGCAATTAGTACCCATGGGGAGAAAAAACTCTAATAATCTAATGATACTTCTCAAGGATTAAAAATGCAAGAACATGACGCTGGAGAGACAGCTCAGCAGACTAAAGCTCCTGCTTAGGCAAACTTGGGCCAAGTGCAAGGACCGAGGTTCGATCCCCAGCACCACATAGGGCGGGCTGAGCTGGCCAGAGTCCTGGTGTAGTGGCGCACACCTATAATCCCAGCGCTGGGAAGGCTGAAAGCAGGAGGATCACCACGAGTCCGAGCTGCACAGTGAGACCCTGCAACACCAAATACATTAAATAATTAAATATAAAAATTATTACAAAACCAAGAACAAACCAAACCCAACATTAGAACAAAGTAAAAAATAAAGCATCGGAGCAGAAATAAAAGCTATAAAAAGATTATAAATGTCAACAAAACAAAATGTTTCTTTGAAGAGATAAAATTAACAAACCTTTAGCTAAATTAAACAAGAAAAAAGACCCAAAAAATGAAAACAGAGATGAAAAGGAAAATATTATAGCTGATTCCACAGAAATACAACGAGTCATTACTTAAACTGTATACTAACAAATTTTTTTTTACAAATTTTAAAATCTAGACAAAATGGACAGATTTCTAGACATATGTGACCCTCAAAACTGCCCCTGAGGACCTAAATTAGCTAGATCAGACTAGAAACTAGTAATGAGGCTGGAGCAGTGGTAGTCTCCTAGCACAGAAGGGTCCAGAACCAGAGGCTTCCTTGCTGAATTTGACAGAACTTGAAAAGAACTGGCATTAGCTCTTCAGGAATGCCCAGAAAGCTGAAAGGGAGGGAACACTTCTAACCTCATTCAGTGAAGCCAGCATTTCCTCGTCTATTAGGAAAATCAGACGAGGACATAAGAAAAGACCAACGAAAAAACAATAAACCAAAGTCCCTGGTGAACATGGATTCAGACATTCTCAACACAATACTAGCATATCGAGGTCACTTACCATGTTCAAGTGGGCTTCATTTCAGGGATGCAAGGATGGCCACTATGACAAATCAACAATATATCAGTAGAATGAAAGATAAAGATGGGAGCATTTCAAGAAAAGGCATTTGATAAAACTCAGCATTTCTTCATGATAAGAAAACTTCAAAATACCAGGAATCAAAATATTCCTCTATAGTAACAAAGGCTGGCTACACGAGCCCGCAGCAGCATTGTATGGAATGGGGAGAACAGAAAGCACTTGCAGGTCCTAACCACGAGCCTGGCCGCCCTCGCTGCTCCTGTTCCATTCTGTGCTGCAAGTTTTAGCCACAAGCAGGCAAGAGAAAGCATAAAAGATATAGAAATGGGAAAGCAGAATGACAACATTCACCATCTACTGATGTGACTCGCTGTACAGAATGACGACTTCGAGCGTCTGCCAGAAGAGTCATAGAACTAATAAATTCAGTGTCGTAGCAGGACGTGAAGTCAACTTACAAAACTCAGTAGGTTTTCTATACATCAACAACCAGTTCTCTGAGAAAAGAATCATGAAATCAGCCCCCCTCACCATGGCTACCAAAAATAAACAAAAAGCCTAGGAAAATCTTATACAAGGAAGTGAAAGACTTAGACAATAAAATTTACCAAACAAGGAAACTGAAGATGCACAAATATGTATGTCTATAGACTAGAAAAATTAATATTTTAAAATCTCCATATTACCCAAAGCAGTCTACAAATTTAATGCAGTGATGCTCTTCACAGAACTAGACAAAAAGCAATCCTAAAATTAATATGGGATCACAGATTACCCTAAATAGTCAACACAATCATGAGCAAAAGTCCTGAGACTGCAAGTTAGAGGAAGCTCAGGTTGTGGCTATAACAGCAAAGGTGGGGACAGACGTACCATTGTCCCTCTGCATTCATGGAGCATCTCTTCCAAGATCCCCAGTGGGTACCAATATGTGATGCTCGGGTCCAGCTTTTAGAGTAGTACCCCACTTGCATAAGACACTGCGTAGAACACACCCACATTGTCCTGTGTACTTCACCATCTCGATGCCTTACGTGAAGAACGTCAATTTTACATAAATAGTTGCTTAGGAAAGATGACAAGAAAAAGACTTCCATATTCAGTAGAGACAGAGCTCCCTTTCATACATTTCTGGCCTGAGAGTGGTTGAGTACAAGTGTGCAGCCCCTACTGACAGGCACGGTGTACTGTGTGCTCTTCCAGTTGTCTAGTACGTTCCAGAAATGCTGGTGGCACAAATGCCAGAGTATTTCATCAGGCTGTGCCAGGAAGCAGTCACAAAAAGCAAACGTATTTGTGGCTCAGAATGATAGCTGTCTGATTCACTTAGAATCCAAATCCTTATCAGTTTAATTTCAATTAACACCATCATCTCGCATAAGTACCTCGTAGAAGTCATGTTTACATGTGACAGTTCACAGTGTCCCCTTCTGTCTTCCAGGATCAGTACAAGTTCTGCTATGAGGTGGCCCTGGAATACTTGAACTCTGGCTGACAGCAAAAGTGGCTCTGCAGACCAACCCTCTCCCACCGCTGGACCGAGCTGGCCGCGGCGTCCGTGTAAATGAGATGCAGACTTCTCAACGTGCTTACTCTGCTTTGCATAATCGGCTCTTATTAAGAGCCACGGAAGTGTTTATGAACTGCTTGCACTGCCCAATTCCCAGCCATGCTGCTGCCTAACAGAAACACAGAGCATACAGTTGTCAGATGCTGTCCAGCTCCTCACTGTCACTGGCTTGGTAGAGTGGCACGGACATCTGTCGACTGAAGAGCACAATTATATTCTTATGAAGGAATTTGTACCTTTGGGTATTTTTTTGTGGCCCGTGATCCTCCTATTGTTACAGCTCCGTGTATGTTTTTGTTCTGTGGAGAATGCTACCTGGCATTATGATAATATATTATTTTAGTTAATATTTGTATTTTAACATGTCACATAATAGCTTACCTAGCTTTCCAGGACTAACCGGGAACCGTGTAATGAACAAAGCTATGTTGTAGGAGTTGTCGTTTCAATCAGATTTGTATGGTTTTCAAGGGAAAAGCTCGGGAGGACTCAGTTCAAAACTGCGACATGGTCAGATTCACAAATCCAAAGCTTTCCCATGTGTTTATATTGTAAATATTTTTGATTTCATCAAATTATTTATTCATTAAAAGAATTTTTGTGAAGCACAGTGAGTGACAATCATTTTTATGAAACCCTGGAAATGACTGATTGTATGACCTTACTTTGTGTGAATTCTCAATAAACACTGACCCATACCACTTGTGGTGTATTCCTGGTGTCCCAGGGCACTGGTGGAGGTCACCCCGTAACACGAGACTGCAGGCGTGGATGACCTGGGGCCTTGTCCTAGTCCACACTGTGCTTCTGCAGCAGGAAGCGCAGCCCGGGTGATCTGTAAAGAAACTGGCTTCTGGAGACTAGGATGTCCGAGACGGAGAGGCTGCATCTGGTGAGGCTTTTGCTCTGCATCACAGCGCGGCAGAAGTGCAGGTGGGCACCGGGAGGTCAGGAGCTTCTGGAACAAAGCCACTCTCAAGGCAGCTTGCCCACTGCTTCCTCAAGGGCCTTCATCCATTGTGGTCATCTCCCAGCACTGCCATGTGATAGTCAAGCATCAGCATGAGTCTTAGAGGAGACACGCGGTCACAGCAGGCCTGGCCGCCTAGCACAGGCATAGTTGGGGCTGTTGAGAGAGAACTTTGTCAGGCAGGCTGTAGGCTTGTCACTGTGGCCTGACTTGTATCAGGGTCACCAGGAGCACGAGTGCTGATGAGGATGGACAGGTGCCAGAGCAGAGGCTCACTGGCTGGAGATGTCTTCCCTCCAGTGCCACCTCCTGAAAGGGGCCTCACACCTGTCCCCTCAGCCTCACCCTAACCAGAAGCACACCAAGAGCACGGTTGGTAAGCGGTTGGGGTCAGTGCATGGCGGGCCAGCAGGAAGTGGTGCTGAGGCCACTTCTGGGGAGGAGCAGGCACGACGGAGCCCGTAGGAGGGCGTCAGGAGATGCTGCTGGAAGCCAGATAACACAGTGGGCTGGCTTGGCTCTTTCAGGAGAAGAGATCACTGAGCTGGAAGTGATCACAAGGAACGATCCAAAAATAAAGTCTGAACAGAGGATGGGGGTTAACTATTGGAGTCTCTCTGAACTGTGCCTTAATGGGGTAGAATATATTTGAGGCGATACTGAGCAAAAATCTCCAAGCTGGGTGGAAATTATAAACCCCTAGATCTGAGATGCTCAGCTCACCCAGCCTCAGCGTAAGGATCATGAAGACCCCCAAAGCACAGTATAACCAAATTGCCTGAAACCCTGACTCATGACCCTCATGCTCCAGAAAAATTTCATGAGCCACCAGAGAGCAGACACATGTGCAGGTAAGAGGCACAGCACAATCTTTTGAATTCTATACCCAGCAAAGACACTTCCCAAAGCAATAGCAAAAAAAAAAAAAAAGTCCAACATACAAAATTTGAAAGAATAAAGGAAATGATCTCATAAAGAAATCTCACCAACACAGGAATAAAGACACTGGAAGAGCTATAAAAGACCTTTCCTTAAATACCATTAAAAGATAATTCACTAGAACAAAGGAACAGTATATGGTTTACAGCATATCTGAAACAGGGAAGGATGGAAAGCCAGAGGCACTGTGCTGTGAATCTTGTCCATGCACAAAGGAGTGTGACACCAGTACAAGGTGACAGTGATTAGTTAAAGATCATACTATGAATGCCAGAACAATCAGGAAAACACACTCAAGAGTTACAGCTACCAAGCCCAGGGAGGATATCAAGTGGAATCGTAAAAGCGACTCAATTTCCAAACAGAAAGAAGAAGGAAGAAAATGGAACAAAGAACAGATGGGACAAGTAGAAAATGAAGAGCAAGCAGTAGCTTTGAGCTCAGCTCTATCAATAATCACATTAAAATGTAAATGGGCTAAACACCCAAAGTAAGAGTCAGAGATTGCCAGATTACAAAGGGGGAAAAACCAACACCCAACTATATGCTGTCTATAAGAAATCCATTTTGAACATAAACAAATTTTAAAAACACCCATCTGCTTTCCTTAATATATCCAAGCTGCTGCGTGCTACTAGGGAAGAATTACACCAATGGGGATATTATTGCTGCTATAACTTCATTACATCCATCCTTCTACTTGCATTCCCTGTGGCAAATAGTCTAAGACTACCCCATACTTGCAACAATACCTGTTTCTTTCTTCACAGAAAAAAGCAAACAGACCTCAGCTTCCCCACCTCCTTCCTATAACGGTATCTGTCTCCATGCTCACCCCTACCTCCTAGTCACCAAATTCAGAGAAAGGCCCAAAGGCAACAAGGCCAAGTGGCCATGGGCTCGCTCCTCCAAAAGTGTGAACCAAAGTCAAGCTTCCTGCTTTGTCAGTTGATGCTACTCTGCTTTCTGTCTCTGTGGCAAAATGTCTGAGGTAATCAATTTAAAAAGAAAAGTTCGGCTACACTGCGCCGGCGGGACCAGTCCCAGCCCAGGCGCA
>NW_004524651.1:11400952-11402723 GCF_000260255.1 Octodon degus
AACCACTAAGAAGAATATATGCAGTGTATTATTTGTTGAAACTGTACTTCTGATTTGATTTGAAACTGTCTCATTGCTATATGTTTATCAATAAAACTGTAGAAAAAAAAAAGAAAAGAAAGAAAGAAAAAAATAAATAAATAAAAACAAATCTTACACAGCCAAAAAATAAAAATAAAAAAGAAAAAGAAAAGTTCAACATGACCCATAGTTTTAGAGTTCTTGGTCCAGGGTCACTGGGCCCCATTACCCGGAGTATGAGGGCCAGAGAAGATGCTGGAACAAAGCTGCTCACCTTGTGGGCACTGGGAAGGAGAGAGAGAGCTGCAGGTTCAATGTGCCCTTCCAGAGCACATCCCAGTAAATTCTTGCCCTGGACCCCACTACTGAGGATCTACCACCTCCCCAGAGCATCACAGGCCAGCAACCAGCCCGCAGCAGAAAGGCCCCTGGCAACCAGACGCAAGCCACAGCAATCATAGAGCTGCAGAGTGGATCTTCCAGGTCTGAGCTTGCTTTGAGTGACCACAACCAGGCCATGTCTCAACTGGGACATCATGACAGAGCAGAGCCAGAGCCCCACCTGTCCCTCAGAAACCACAAGATAATAACTGTCCTTTTATGAGGTTAAATTTTGTGGGTAATTCTGTACTTCAGACTTAGGCTCCAATTCTGATATTCCTCAGAAGCTTCTAGAAATAGGTACTTCTAGCCTAGAAATGTAGAAGTGGGGGCTGGGGAGATTGCTCAATAGAATAAGCACTTGCCTGGCAAGCACAAGAGCCTGAGTTCAATCCCCAGTTCCGTGAAAGAAAGAGAGAGAGAGAGAGAGAGAGAGAGAGAGAGAGAGAGAAAGAAAGAAATTTAGATGTGTAGGTCAAAGCTCCTCTTTATGTACTAGGTTCTGAAAACTTTTCTAGAAGGGGACATTTCCCCAAGTGTGACTCAGAGGTAATTACGTTGGTACAAAGCGGCTCGGGTCTGTATCCCAGTATCTGAGAGGCTGAGGCAGCAGAGCTGCAAGTATGAGCCCCACCCGGGCAGCTGAGCTGCCCAACAAGGCCCTGTCTCAAGATAAAAAATAAAGCACAGGGGATGTAGCTCAGTACAAGTTCTCTGGTTTGAAGCCCCAATACCATGGGAGAAAAAGGAGCATTTATTTTTATAACATCTGAACTTATTGTTGCTACATTTTAGAAAGTGCTGGTTTTCCATATTCAGCGCTAATGGATTCCTTAGTTCCTGAGGGGACTTTTTCTGAATCGAGGAGTATTCAGTAATTGTAACTTAGGCAGTGTCCCAATTATCAATCTTAAGAATTTATTAGATAATTAGGACTCTTCTACGTGTTAGATAATCAATGTGGTCCTATCATTTACACTTACTTTACAACTTTTAAAAATTATAGATTTAACAAAATAAATTTTGCCAATCAATATAAACTCTGATTACAAACTCAACCCAGCACTTTTAGATGCTTAATTAACTCTCAGTTCTCACATATCAATTCCCTTTCGTGTCCTTAGACCCTTCAAATGCAAATGATCCCCCCAAAATTGTAAAACTGACTAATGTCCTCCTAGCCAGAGTGGTTTCAATAAGGTTGGTGCCATAGTTTTTTTTTTCATAATTTTATTGAGAAACAAATAGAAATGAGACAGTTTCAAATCAAATTGGAGGGACAGTTCAATAATTAACACATTGCATACATTCTTCCTAGTGGTTAATTGCTATACAAGATGCGGACATGATATCCTATTTACAAACACCA
>NW_004524651.1:11412855-11418443 GCF_000260255.1 Octodon degus
CCGGCGCAGGGTAGCAGGAAACTCTCCGCACACTCACCGGACCTGGGCTAGGACTGGGTCTGGGGGCTCCTGGAACTTGGCCTATTCCCAAGATTACATCCTTTACACTGTCCTAGGACTTCAATAACTATGAGATCAATCGCTGTTATTTTATACCTTTCTGAAGTTCTAGATATTTTTCCTAACCCCAAAGAAAGGATATTGCCTCAGCCTCGGGGAAAATGGCAGATCTTGGGTTGAGCTTTGGTGTAGACATGGTCAAACAGATCAAGTGGATTCAACCCTGAGTCATCAGGCCTCAAGTTTCTGTTTCTCACAAAGACACCGCACATGTACCTGGGGACTTTATGTATTTGTCTTCCTTAATGATGCTGACTTTTTTAAAAATGTATTTGGTTCAGCATCTCACCACACAGCTCGGACTCCTAGTGATCCTCCTGCTTCAGCTTCCCCAGTGCTGGGATTAGAGGTGTGTGCCACCATACTGGTCTCAATGGCTGGCTCAGGGAGCCCGGGGGGGGGCGGGGCTGGCATGGCATGTGATACGAAGGATCGAACCCCAGTCCCTGCACTTGCCTAAGCAGACACTTATTCTGCTGAGCTATCTTGCCAGCCAAAGATGGTAACTGTTGTGCCTTAATATCCTTCCTATGAATAAAGTACTCTTGAAGTTTTGGATGTGGCCTCGACTTACTCTCCAGTCGTGATGATTTGTTACTCTGGCCTCTCAGCGTGCTTGGAAGCTCAGGGCATCTGTTTTATCAGTACCCTGCTGTAATTAGTAAAGTCCCCCGAGGAGGTGTTCTCTGAAAAGCAGCAGCAAGCCCACAGTCAGTGCGTTTTCGCCTAAGAACATTTGGTTGATGTGTTCCTCAGGAACACAAGCCTGTTCTTTAGCTGGTTACTGCGTGAAACCAGCCAGGCTTAGCTATGGCCGTGGCACTTTCTGCCTGCACGCCCTCACGTTCATGGTGACTGTTCTTTATACTGGCTGCTTTATCTGACAGATCCCAAGCCACTCCTTGCTCATGCTAAAGGTCTGCATCCGTATGTTATAGACGGGCATGCATTTACCGAAAAAGTACGATGCCCGCAGACAGCAACACTTTCCCACTATTAAAAACGATGAGGAAAAGACATGTTCCGGGAAATCCACCCTTCCCTTGAGTTGTCATTCTTATTATTACTTGTAATTTTTGTTGCCCCAAACCACTCCCTCAACTCCCAACAAAATGTTTCCTCTTGTAGTTGTGGAATGTACTAAACACCAATATCTGGGGCCAGCAAGATAGCTCAGCAGTCTAAAGTGTCTGCTTAGGCAAGCTTAGGCAAGGCACAGGGACCACAGTTCAAATCACCAGCAGCACGTGCCATGCTAGCCCCACCCCCAGCGTGTCTGAGCCGGCCACAAAAAGTACATACATACATACATACATACATACATACATACCAGTATCTGGGCCCTGGAGATGGGTGTGAACTTCAGTATTGGAGAAATGTTTCTGTTCTTTCTTTGAGGGATTTTTTTCTAACAGAGATGTCAATGATTTTACTTTTAAGGCCACATTAACTCTGATTTCTCCAGTCGGGTGCATTAGCATATTAGTCAGTCTTTCTAATAAGGTATCAGCCCACCTACCACTGAGACAACCTCTCCAGGACTGATGTGCTGCAGAGAGGCACAGCTTCCTTTTATGGTTTATTTAACATTTTCAAATGAGACAACCGAAAAACAAATCACAGGGCTGGGATACAGCTCAGCAGCACGGTGCCTGCCTGGCAAGTGCGAGGTTCTGAGTTCAATTCCTGGTATGAAAGAAGAAGCAAGCAGGAAGAAAGGAAGGGAAGGAAGGAGGAAGGGAGGGAAGGAGGAAGGGAGGGAGGGAGGAAAGAAGGAAGGAAAAGAAAGAAAGAAAGAAAGAAAGAAAGAAAGAAAGAAAGAAAGAAAGAAAGAAGAGAAAAAAGCAAAGGAAGGAAGGAAAGAAAAGAGAAGAAAGAAAGAAAAAAAGAGAAAGAAGAGAGAGAAGGAGAAAGAAAAGAGACGAACTGTGCACAACAGCACTCAGGCAGCACTGCAAAATGCCAAGCAGCCTGACCGTGAACTGCATGCGAGGAGAAGCCCAACGTCTGTGTCCAGCCCTCACCTGAGATGTCCTTGCTGCAAGCCAGATAGATGTGGTTTCTGCACTCGGAGCAACGAAGCACCGCAGCCTGGGGGCTTCCAGCAACAGAAGCGCACGGCCCCTGCTAGAGCCTCTAAGTCCTAAGACAAGGTGCGAGAGGGCAACAGTCCCTGCAGTGCAGATGCCAGCATCGCATCATCTTGGCATTCGGTGGAGGCTCGTGGTCCTTGAGGTCTCCGGCTGGCACGGACAGCATTTCCGTCTGTCCCCATGTAGGCATCTTTCCATGGGTGTCTGAGCCTCTGTGTCTCCTCTTCCTATAAAGACCCAAGTCACACTGGCTGAGGACCCAGCCTGCTCCACGAGACGGCATCCTCACTAATGGTGTCTGCACTGACTATTTCCAAGTGAGGTCACGTTCACGGGAGCTTCAGCTTACTTTTCTGACTTGAGCCCATAATAGCAGGCCTCACAGGAGGCAGTGCACTGCCTCGGCCTGGTGCACATTCCAGCCCGACTCCTCAGGTCACCTAGAGGAGAGCGAGCATAGGCGTTGGGAAGCAGCAACACTCCACAGTTAGTACGTCATACCTTAAATGTCCCTAGCAAATGTCCCGTGTTGATGTCTTGCTCACAGCCCATGAGGCTACTGGGAAGGGGTGGAGCCCTCAGGAGGTGGGTACAAGCACTGGGAAGTGGGATCACGGGGGCCGCCCTGGAGGGAATATGGAGATTGAGGCTGTTCCTGACTCCGTTTCCCAGTGGCCACACAACAAGCCCTTCCAGCGTTACAGGCTTCCTCACCGGTGGTTGACCCAAAACCAGTGTGGGTCCAGGGATCATGCACTGAACCCTCCACAAACACAAGGCAAAGAACCCTTCCCTCTGTATAAGTTATCTGAAGTATTTCTTACAGAAACAGAAAGCTAACACAAAGTACATCGAGGGCCAGCCCAAGGCTCTTCCCACAGGCCTCCAACCTGCTGTCAGCCTCTTGACCCAACCACAGGGACGACTGCTTTCTCCTTTTGGTCTAGGCAAAATCTTACCTGAAAGGGTGGCTGGGTGGTCAGAAATAAAATTGAGAGTGGTGAAGCTGTTTGGAAAAAGAAACAATCATCATTTCCCACGTAGAATTTTCTAAGCTAGGACAAGGTTTCCCAGCTTTGCTCCAGGAAGTAACCGCCACCCCACGCCTGGGAAGAGCAAAGGCCTGCTCCACATGTGCTCTTGGCTCCTCCCGCGTGTGCAGCTGTCCACTCCACCAAGTCAAGGCTCACTTCCTTATTCTTGTTTCTCATCCCTAATTTGTAGCAGCTCACAAGACTGTCTATTGTCTCCTGCCTCGAAGCAAAACACAGACACAGAATAATTTCTTCAAGGTCACTTGAATGTCCTGTGACAGATCCATTTCATCACTGGGTGTGTTTCTGCACTTTATTTGGTCAGCATGCCTTGAGGCTTGGCTCTGTGCTAGGCACAGGAGACACTGCGGTGTGTGACATCGTCTCCGTGCCTGCTCTCAGGGACTGTTAATCTCATGGGGGAGAAATGTTTAAGTCTCAGAAGTGATCAGATTACAGATCATGGACAATGTGTTATACATGGGCTTAGAGAAGGTCATTATTCAAATGCAGATTACAGATCTAGACAGACCTCTCTGTGGTTTTCATGGGAAAATGAATCTAGTCTGCATTCAAAAAAACCCTATTGGGAAGACCATGGCAGAGAACAGCCAAGAGGCTGCTGCTGAGGGCCGGGCTCAGGACCTGGGTATAGGCCTGGCAGTACTGGAAGGGTGGCATGTGACAATGCCCAAGGTTTTGCAGGCTTTCACAAATAATGGTGGTATTTATAAGACACAAATACTATCTGACCCTCATCTGAGTATCAAGATGTTTGTGTGAATTGTGATTCTACAGAGTTTGAGAAGGAGTAGGAAGAACCTGGCTCTAGAAATTATTCTTGTCCCCTCTCTTAAGCCCACTTCCACACTGTTTGGTTAACTCAGAATTCCCCCATCCCAACTCCATCTCAGAAAGAAAGATTTAAAGTTAATCAAGGACGACTGCTGAAAAACTTAATGGGGAACAAGAACCCAGCCCACAGCACTTGGCCTGTGGCTCTGGCCACACAGGTGGCAAGGCTGCTGCGAGGTAGGGGGCCTGGCTTTCCCGCAAACTTCTCGACAATCATCTATCAGCGGTTGGTGACTTGCACTCCATTTCTGGCACAGGCAGGTCCCATAAATTAAGGACTTGGAATTCCACAAGACTGCCCTGACTTCCGATACCAATCGCAAGTTCAGGGCCCGGGGCTGCTGCTCTGTCTGAACAACTGGCTATGAACCCAGGGGTTCCCCTTGGGTCATGTAATTCACTCACATAATTTAGAACTTGGCCAAGCTCTCCACCAATTTCACTTTTCTTTCACAGGATGCACAGAGTCACAGACCTAGAACACCTGTGTCCTCCCCAGGCAGTCGTGGCGTGCCGCCCCTGGGGTCTCAATGTGCTAACAAGTGTGGCATCCCCAGGCTGAGTGTCTGAGCAAGAGCACTGGGCATAGCAGCAAAGGAGCTGAGAGGCACCAGGCCTTATAAACAGGGACAGCACACAGGGAGGTAAGAGCAGTTCTCTTGGGACCAATCCTGGTCCAAGAGGGGCTTCCCCTGAACACAGACAACAAATAGAGGCCACCAGAAGTCTCCACCTGCGGCCCCCACGGGCCAGAGCTCACTGGGGAGCCCCATTTTCTTGGAGAAACAACCCAACACATTCTGCCTAGCACCAATTTAAGACCCCGCCCACTGGGACTCTGGGAAGCAGCCATGCGGCTGTCACCAGCAGTGTGGCTGCCCCAGCTCTTGATCATGACCCCTACTCTCACCATGCAAAAAGCACTCTGGGTGGCTCAGCCTGCAGGAGTGCTGAGAAGGACCTGGGTGCCACTGCCCAACCATCCTTGAGCCCTGGGAGGCAGCAAGCTCCGAGCTGCTCAGGCTACAGAGGGCTTGGAGGGTCCGAGAGACACCCTGCCCACTTGGCCACCCAGGGCCCCACAAGCACTGGCGGCCTCACCCAGCACCGTCCGCCCACACCTAGAAAGCAGCTGCATGGGCTATTCAAAGGCTGGACTACTGCAGCCCGAGAAGCAGACAGACGACTGCCCACCCACCCTCAGCACCAGGATGAAGCCCACGGTGAGTAGGTTGTTACCTGTGCCACCCTCACCTACTGTCAGATGCCTCATCTGGGCTACTGCGCTGGCCCTCAGATACTGAGACATACCCTGCTGCACAGTCAGGCACTGTGTCACTCCCCCCGCACCCAGATGCCCCATGGAGGCTGCCGACCACCCCACAAACCACAACCAGGTGAATGCCGCACTCCTCCTGCTTCATCGCATCCGGAGCCGCGATCCCGCAGCCCCGCGTGGGAGGACCCCGAGTCACGTGATCGCATC
>NW_004524651.1:11418683-11447006 GCF_000260255.1 Octodon degus
CAGCCCCGCGTGTGAGGACCCCGAGCCATGAGCATGCGCAAACACCATCAGCATTAGTTCCTGCTAAAGAAGCCACGGAAGTGTGTGGAGCTACCCACCTGCAGTGGGGCCACTGTGGCCTCTCCAACCAACACCACGCGACGCATCACTAAGAGAAAGGAGGCTGTGAAAGCCTCCCGCTAGACCAGCGGGGTAAGTGGCCTGCCAGGCACACAGGCACCACAGTAGGGATGACACAGTCACAGCAGCACCAGCAAGACCCGGGGAGAGAAAATAAGTAAATCACTTTTAATAGCATTCAACATGCTTGGGGTTTTACATGATGATTTACAAGAGAATACAGACAATTCAATGAAAGAAGGTCATACTATGAAGAGAAATTTAGCAAAAAGATAAGAGTTTATTAGAAAGAAGCAAATAGAAGTTCTGGAGCTAAAAAAAAATTAAAAATAATTTTTAAAAAACCTTCCATAAATGGACTGAAAATATAGTTGAGCATCAAAACAGCAGAGTGGGTTGGACATAATAAGAAAGGATTTGGGAGCCTGAAATCAGGTAATTATGAAATAACTCAGCCAGCCGATGTGGAAAAAAACTAAAAGAATAAGCAAAGAAAAGCCTTCTGGACACAATTAAGCAAATTAACTTTCATGGCATGGGAATATTAGGAGAGAAGAGAAAAGAAAGGCAGGGCTGGGGATGTAGCTCAGGAGCAGTGTCTGCCAGCCAAGCTTGAGGTCCTCAGTTTGGTTCCTGGTACCAAATAAATAAATAAATGTTTAATTAATTACAAAAAGAAAAGCATAGAAAACATTTTCAATTAATAATTGTTGACCGCTTTCCAAATCTTGAGAAAGATTAAGATATCTAAGTATAAAAAGCTCAAAGAACACTTAATAGATTAAGCAAAAATGATCCTTTCCAAAGTACATTTTAGTCACTGTGTTGAAAGAAAAACCTTGAAAATGGCAAGAGAAAAGCACTGACTCATTCTCCGAGGAATCCACATAAGCTTCTCAGCAGAAACCTTGCAGGCCAGGAGATAATGTGATGATATATTCAGTTCTGGAAGGGAAAACGTAGCTGCCAACCAGCAGTACTCTCCTCCGCAGTCTCTCCATGGCCAGCGAGGCCTACAGGAGATGCCCAGAGCCCTACTCCACTGGCACAGAAGGAGAGCATCCATGGCGACGGCTCGGACGAGTGGCTCCCCAGTGTGACTCTATTGGGATGTGGCAGAGCCACAGGCAGGTGGAACATGCTGGGA
The DNA here is from genome assembly GCF_000260255.1 of Octodon degus. NCBI lineage: Eukaryota > Metazoa > Chordata > Mammalia > Rodentia > Octodontidae > Octodon > Octodon degus. Next base: position 11,419,951 of record NW_004524651.1, read on the forward strand.
GATCTCAGTGCACCAGGCGCACCCTGTGCAGGGCCCGTGGGACCCCAGTCCCGCTCTTTCCCACTTCCCAGCCATTAGATGAGTTATTCTGCTCTTTCCCACACTCCCTGACATGACATGCTGCCTCGCTACAGGTGTGGAGGTGACAGAAGGGCCAGCAAGATAGCTCAGCAGACTAAGGGCCTGCTTAGGCAAGCGCAGGGGCCGGGGTTCGAACCCTGGCACCACATGCCACGCCCCCCAGGTGTGCTGAGCTGGTGACTGAGTCCGGGCTTGGTGATGCACACCTGTAATCCCAGTGCTGGGGAGGCTGAAAACAAGAGGATCACTATGAGTTCGAGCAGCATAGTGACACCCAGCACACACACACATACACACAGAGTGACAGAGATGACAGATCATGCACTGGAGCTTTTGAAACCATGAGCCAGATAACTTCTCCCATGAGCGCATTCCCGGCAGGGCTGTGGCAGAACGCTGCCAACACGCCACAGTGAAGGCACAGGAGGCTAAGAGCACAGCAGAGGCCCAGAGGAAGAAGAGGGTCGACCCTTGTACACGGAAAACCCCGAAGCAATGGGCAAGAGTGGGGAAAGGAGCAAACTGCACACAAAAAGGATGAAACCAAACAAGAAACAAACCACAGTGGGGGAGTGTGGCTTATCACAAACAGATTAGACTCCCCAAATGAAAGATAAATCCTGGGCAGACAGAGTTTTGTTTGTTTGTTTTTGAACCAAGCTCTTACTATATAGCTGAGACTGGCCTTGAACTCACTGTTGTAACTCAGGCTAGCCTCAAACTCATAGCAGTCTTCCTGTCTCAGCCTCCTACGTCCTGGAAGGATAGGTGTGCATGAACATGCCCAGTTGGACAGATTTTTTAAACAAAAGACCCAATGCTGTCTTCCCTACAAGATGCTTGCTTTATCAGAAAAGACAGTGTGACCAGTAAGGGAGATTATCAAAGTGACCATACTATAGAAAGCAATCTACAGATTCACTGTAATTCCTAATTAAAAAAAAAATCAATGATATTCTTCACAGACGTAGGAAAGAAACCACTCCTAGAATGTGTGTAAAAATCCCAACCTAATAAGAACGGCCAAAGCAACACTGAAAAACTATTTGACTTCAAAACATACTAGAAAACTGCAGTAATCAAAATAGCATGACACGACGCAGAATCAGACACACTGGAATAGAATAGGAAGCTCAGAGAAATCCACGTACTTACAGCCAATTGCTCTTAGCATAGGCAGCCAGAAAACGCAACAGAGAAGGGAAAGCCTCTTCAGTAACTAGTACTGCGGAAGCGAGGCCTTCACGCACAGGACAAGCTAAGTCGCTCAGTGTGTACAGAAAGCAACTTGACAGAGGTCGGAGGTTGCAGTCCAAGCCCTGGAACTGTGAACTCGGCAGCAGAAAGCCGGGAACACTGCAGGACACTTGCCAACTTGAAGAGTTTTGGGATTTGATCCCAAAACAATGAAGCAAAACCTGACCAATGGGCCACATCAAACTAGAAAGCCCCTAGCATGAAAAGAATCAGTCAACAGAGTGAACAGGCAACCTGTGAGATGGAGAAAGTATCTGAAAAACATTCTTTTGATGAGATTAACTTCCAGAACATATAAAGAACTCAGAAGAAAGAGAAGAAAGGAAGGGAAAATAAAGAAATGGAAAGAAAATTATTTTTAATTAAACTATGGGCAAAAGACTATATAGATGTTTCTCAAAAGAACACATACACCAAAGAAACAATGTGACATTTACACATGTGCGTCTGATTTATTTGACTTAAGAGTATCATCTCAAGGTGCATTGGTTGACCTAGGAATGTCCCCAGTTTATCCTTCTTTATGGCTGAGTAGTATTCCATTACATTAGCAAAACATCTTTTAATCTATTCCTCAGAGGATGGGCATTTGAGTTGTTTTCAAGATTTAGCTATGACATACTGTGCTGCTATAAACATGTGCATATGTTGCTGTGGTCTGATGTTTTTATTTCTTCTGGGAAGTTACCCAAAGGGAATAGCTGAGTCAAATGAAGCTTCCAATTGTAGTTTTTTAAGGAATCTCCACAGTGGTCTCCACATGGCTCCCCCGCTACACTCCTCCCAGCAGTGGAGAAGGGGCCCTCTCCCCCACAGCCTCACCAACCTCGCCAGCCGTTCTCGCTGGAGTGAGATGGAATCGCAATGGTATTTTACTTTGACCAGAAATTGAGCATTTGTTTCCAGTACGTATTTGCCACTTGTATTTCTTCCTCTAAGAAGTGCATATTTAGATCAGGGCCCATTTTGGGGTTGTGCATTTAAATTTGGGGGTCTAGCTTTCTTCAGCTCTCCATATGTTCGACATACGTGTGTTTTAATGGGACACAAGAAACTGAAGTGGTAAATGAGAACCGCAGTGTACAAAAGGCATCTTGACTAGGAAGACATTGTTCAAACGAAAGGGGAACAAAGGCATGGGAGGGGGTAAAGGAAGGAGGGAAAAGAACAAATGATTGAAGAAGGATAAAATGGAAACAAAGCTTTGTCAGTGAGGAAGGGAAGGGAGGCCTGAAGGGAGGGGAAGAGACTGTGGGGGACAGAGGCCGGGCCATAGCATGCCCGGGTACAACTGCCCTACGACGAGTGTGATCATATGTATACTAAATTGTACCCATGAACTTATTTTTTATCTTTTATTTATTTATAAAAGATAGGCAGCTCAGACTCGTAGTGATCCTCCTGCCTCAGCCTCCCATGTGCTGGGGCTACAGGTGCGCACCACACCTGGTTTTGGCGGCCAGCATGGCAGGCCAGGGCTCTGGGGCTGGCACGGCACACAGACTGGGGATGGAGCCTGGGTCCTTGCACTTGCCGGGCAGGCACTTAGACCACCAAGCGATCTCCCCAGCCCTGAACTTAATTTTAGAAAGCTAAAATACAAACGAAGATACACAAATGGCCAATGAATGTATTTTTTAAATTCTCATTGCAAATTATCTACAAAGTCCAAACTGGAACCAGGAGCTAACATCTCCCCTCAGAATAACTATTAACAAAAGTAAAAAAATAGCAAACGCTGGCCAGGACGTGGAGGAAGGGAGGCTCCGGACGCGGTGGGCGTAAGGCAGGGCAGCAGGATGGAACGCAGCATGGAGTTTCCTCAGAAGAGCTAGAAACAGAACCACCACGGGAGCCGGCGCCCCGCTACCCGGTGTGCGCCCGAAGGAAGGGATGCCAGCGTGCTGGAGAGACACCGCACTCACGCGTCCGGCGCAGCATCTGTCCCTCAGCCCGAGCCACAGTGCTAGCCGCGGTACCCGTCAGCGAATGAGTGGGGAAAACGTGGCGTAAACACAACGGAATGTTAATCAGCCATAAAAAAGAATGAAACCTGGTGGTGCGGGTGCCCCGGGCGGCCTGAGTGCCTTCTGTTCTGTGAAGTAAAGCAGACACGGGACAAGCGCCGCATGGTCTCGCTCGTCTAGAGATGCTCAGAAGTCGACCGCGAAAACAGAGAGCAGAATAGCGGTGGCCTCTGAGATGGGGCGGGGAGGGTGGGAGAGGGGGTCAGCAGGCTCTAGGGTGCGGCTGGACAGGAATGATTTCTAATATTATACGGCATAATATGCTAACAGGGTCGATAACAGTGGGTTTGAGTCTTCAAAGTAGCCATAGAGAACATTTAGTATGTTCCCAATAGAAAGGAATGATAAATGTCTGAGATGAGGGGTACCAGTACCCTAACCTGAGCATCATACTGTGCACTATATACACATGTACTGCAAGGTCAGTGGATACAATTACCACGGTAGTTTAAAAAAAATTATATATATATATATATATATATATATATACACACACCCATTTAGGTATTTGCACAGGGTCTCACTACACAGCTCAGACTCGTGGCAATCCTCCTGTTTTCAGCCTCCCTAGTGCTGGGATTACAGGCATGTGCTGCCATTCCTGGACTCGACTGCTGGCTCAGCACACCCCAGGGGTGGGGCCGGAGCAGCATGCAACACCAGGGATCGAACCCTGGTCCCTGCGCTTGCCAAAGCAGGCACTTAGTCCACTGAGCTATCTCATCAGCCCTTAAATATATATTAAAAATAACAAAATAAGATTTTATAAATTGCGCTCATGAACAAGGCAGCCCCACTGAGCACCGGTGTCTTCACTGGCGTAAAACATAATTAGGCAGACATCACTGCTTAAATCTTTGGCCACAGAAAGGAACCCTTGTCTCCTGCTCTCTGGCCTTCATCAGAGGTCAGGTTTGCCCGAAGTCCCAACCTCTCTTGGTGTTGCTGGTCTTCCCAGGATCAACCCCCACCTAAAGCCAGCAAGGACCCCACTACAAGTCATCTGATTACCATAAACTCACAGAGCTCTGAAATAATAAAGATACTTTTATCTGGAAATCCAAAACATTGCAGTTTCTGTGGCAGGAACCTTAGACAAAAGCCGCACAAACTATGATACAACACCGTCCTTCTCACAGGAGACGCGCCAGTCCTTCACGCTGCTCTCCTTCGAACCTCATCTGTGCCACAGGCCACCCAGAAGGCCTCTTCCTCTTCTGACGCAGAAATCGGTCTATAGGGTAGGCAGGCGGATCTTGGGAGCCTGGTGGTGTCCGAGCACAAAGGCACAGAACTGCCTTACCACCGGCCACAGGCACCCACCCGTCAGGCGCTAGGGTCTGTAGGTTTCCACTGAGCCACATGAGGGGACGAGGGTGAGGGGCGGGGCCTGCTAGGCCCAAGTGCGGCTCTCACCGTCCCTCTCCACTCTGGGTCAGCTTGAGCCCAACCCCACCCAGTCCGATTTAAAATGGAATTGTTCTGACACTTAAATGAAGTTCAGCGTACAGTAAGGAGTACCAGCACAATTACCTGCCGTTGTCCCCCTTGCTCTATTCTGATTAACCGAGGTCTAAATGTGGGTCATTACCTCCATCCCGGATAAGTGCCTCTCCCTAACTAGGCTTTTGGTTCTGCTGTGCAGCCAAATAACCCATCTCTCTGGGGCAAGGGGCAGGAAGAGGCCGTATAAGAATTCCCTAGGAACCCAGGTGGCCTGGGAGAAGGAAGTGGCAATGTCATGGATAAACAGCAAGCAAACAAACCTGAGAAAGACTGCTCCTGCCACGCGCTCAGTGTTCACCTGTTTTGATGATTAAACTTGATTGCCAACTTGACTGGCTTGGAAGATCCCGAAGCTAGTAAAGTGATGGAGACCGCCAGGAAGCAGCTCTGAGCAGGATTTACTACTAACCAATTGGCTTTCCATATATACGTGTGAGTTTGCCAGAGGCCTCGGCCCTCGGCTGGAGAGGGGCAGTGGACTCAGCCAGTGAACCTCTGTGAGTCACGGGTCCCCACCAAGGCCTGTATTGGTCTGTGAAGTTGGGACACCTCAAAGGACAAGATAAGGCTACGGCTGAGGACTTTTGCTCCAACCCCTGTTAACTAAAAGGAGACTGCACTGCACGCTTCTCACGCCTGGAGATAACCCAGTTCTCCTGAGTGAACATCGTGTACAGCACAAGCTCCTGAAGGGATTAGCGAGTTCTGCCCCAATTCCTACATTGTCTTCAGTCTCCGCCTCCTTTGTTTGAAAAGCTAATACATATGGGCCACCCAGAGAAGTTCATGGTCCTTAAACCCCAGAAAATCTCTGTGAGAGGGTCAGGATCTGGGAGCCCGGAAGTCACTTTATCTGTCTCACTGAGCTAAGCCTTTGCCGTGCACTTACTGCAAGTCTGATCGGCCCGCAGTAACTAGGGGGTGGTGACAATGTAATGAGAAAGCACACCTCCAGGTTTGTCTGGATGGATCTTGGGTCATCTGGTCCCGTACTCCCTGACACTCTCACTATACTCTGCTTCCTGGCTGCCATGGGGGTGAGTGGCTCTCCTCTGTCATAATGCTTCTGCCTGGCACACAGTGGCCCTGCCCCTGGGGAACACCTCTGTCCCTGGTGCCACCACACCCCCAATGTCCCCCACCCCCGCCCCATCCCTGCCATCAGCACGGAGCCACAGCACACAGAGGGGCTGCGGGTGCCCTGCCTCTCCCAGCCCATCTCCCTGCCCACACCACTGCGGCTGCAGGACAAGGGCTTGGGACGTCCCTCCCTGGGCCCAGCGCATGGATGCCCTGGCTAGGGGCACAGCCAGCACCAGCAGTGTCTGAGGACCCGCCACTCCGGCAGGAGGAGATGCACACTGCAAGCTCCGTGTGCCCAGCACGGGTGCACACACCTGCCCCAACGACTACCGCGCCCACTCCCACGTGGCCCCCGGGACAGTGGGTCTCTGTCCTCCGTGGCACACACTGTGCCCCAAATCAGTCATCACAGCTAAAGAAGCAACAGAGTCACTTTGCTGTGGGGCCTGCCTGGAGACAGAGCCAGTGCCGCATAACAACCTGCCCCAAGCCGCAGCCTGAGTGCGGCTGCTTCCTAGGAAGGCCGCCTGGAATCGCGGCAGGATACCTGATGCACCGGAAACCCAAATGCCGGCGCAATAGCACAAGAAGCAAAAACGGTAACAGGAAGCCTCTAAGAGATTAACGTAGCAACAGATCCAAGAAATCAAAATGGATAAAATGCCTGATAAAGAATTTAAAAGCATGATTATTTTAAAAAATCAATGAAATCCCAGAGAATACAGATAAAGAATTACATGAGATGAATGAGAAAGTCAGCCCAGAGATAGAGACTCGGAAAAAAAACCAAACAGAAATCTTGGAAATGAAGTCGCAAGAAGTCAAGGAGATGGTTGAAAGCATCCAAAGCAGATGTTTAAAAATACCCAAGTGAGGCAAAGAGAGAAAAGAAAATAAGAAAGAATGAAGAAGCGTTGAAGACCCACAGTGGGCAGGTGCACGGCATGCGCCACAAGCAGGCAGGCCGAGGCAGCGGACTGCCCCACCGAGGCCCGCCAAGGCCACTAACGAGACCCCCTCCGAAACTAAAAATATTTAAAGGTGAACTGGGGATATCTCTCAGGGGTAGAACACTCTTGGATTTGATGATGCACCACAGTGCACCAAAAAGAAGACAAAGATGAAGGCGGGGTGGGAAGAGACCCGTGGGACACCGCCAAACACACGTCCACGTTGATGGCCCACCTGAGGGCAAGAAGAATGAAGCGAGCAGCATGGACAATGCACGCAATGAAGCAACGGCAGGAAAGTCCCGGGTGCGTGAACAGCACAGAAACCCCACAGAGGCTTATGTAGGACCCCAAGTAGACCTAATCGGAGAGGCGCTTCACCGTGCTGTACTACAGTCAAAAGTTTACCAGGAGAAAAAATTCCTAATTCTTGAGTGAAAAGTAGCAAATCACATTTAAGGGTTTCCCTAACACAGCATCAAATTTCTCATCGAAATCTAAGCAGTCAGGAGTGAAAGAAATTATGGATTCCAACTCCAGAAACAAAAAACTGTCACTAGCCAGGTGTGGTCGCACAGACCCTAATCCCAGCACTGGAGAGGCTGAGGCAGAGGATCAGAGTGGGCTTGAGGCCAGCCTGGTCCACATGTTGAGTGTAAGGCTGGCCTGAATAAAGAAAGACACTGTCTCAAAAAAAATAATCTGCCAAACAAGATATGCTTCATAGCAAAACTATCCTTCAGACATGAAAGACAAACAAGACCTTCTAAGAGAAACAAAAGCTGTGGGAATTTATGACCACCAGACTAACCTTAGAAAAGATGATTAAGAAACTCTGTATTGGGCTAGGGAGATAGCTCAGCAGTCTCAATGCCTGCCTGGCAAGTGCAAGGACCCAGGTTTGATCCCCTGAATGGCATGCCATGCCAGCCACCAAAACCAGGTGTGGTGGCACACACCTGTAATCTCAGCACTGGGGAGGCTGAGACAGGAGGATCATGATGCATTCGAGCTAGGTAGCAAGACTTAGTACCAAATAAATAAATAAAATTTTATATCTAGAAGTGAAAGATAGCTACCATCGTGAAAGCATCTGATACCATAATCCCCACTGGATTTAAATAGAAAAGAATCAAACCTTTTCAGTGCAGTTGACCATCAAACCCAAAAGGAGGCTGCTGTGGTTCAGACCTTCAGTGCTCCCCAAAGTCTCCTTTGTGCAGTGGCAGCGCTTGCAGCAGGAGGCTGGACGGTGGCGGCATGCAGGCGATTACTGTCTGTGCTGCTAGGAGGTAGACCCTGTAGGGAGCTGGGTCACTGGGGTGCGCCCCGGAAGAGTATGTTCTTGACCCTGGTCCGGTCTCTATTTCTGGTTGCTGCGAGGTACGGAGCTTTCCTCGGACAGGCCGTTCTGCCTTGGAGCCCGCTGACAATGACATGAAAGCCTCTGAACCCATGAGTCTAGATAAATCTTTTCTCCCTTAACATGTTTTTGCCAGCTTGAACCACTGGTGGTACAAGCATGACTGTCCCATGGGGCAGCTTATACCAGCCAGTGGGACTGTCCCATCCGATGGGTCAGTCACGCACACAGCACCAGTAGTTCAGACTGGTGAGGGTCCTAAGTGAATTTCCTATTTCACAAGAACTTTATCCCAGCCATGAAAACATGACTAATACAATGGACAAGAGGGGAAGAAAAGAATGAAGAATATTCAAAACCAAAACTACAAAAGGAGACGTCCTTACAGACTCATAATAATGTTCAATGTAGATTGATTAAATAATGCAATTAAAGGACAGACATTGGCTGAGTCAACTTTTTTAGAACCCAATATATGCCTGAGAGAAACTCCACCAGCAAAAACAGTCTGAAAGTAAAAAGATGAACGACATTCCAAGCAGACAGAATGCTAACGTGAGCAGGAGCATCTGTCTTCATGTCTCACGCACAGTAAGGAAAGACAAAGGTCCCACAGAAGGGCCACGGGACCAACTCACTGAGAGCATATAATGAGGAAAAACCTATATAAGCCTAATGTCAGAGCACCAATTTTATAAAATCAACATTATTAGACCTAAAAGAAGAAACAGACTCCGATACAATAATAGTGGAGGATTTCAACACCCTGCTTGCATCAATGGATAAATCATCCAAAGCGAAACAAACAAAAACAAAAGGCAAAAACCAGACTGAAAGTGTACTACAAATCAAACTGATTTAACAGACGGCTGCAGCGTGCTCCGTGTGGCAGCCACAGCGCGCTCCGTGTGGCAGCCACACCACGCACGCGCTTCATCAGAGCAGGGAACTTTCTACAGAACAAGCCGTGTAGTAGACCTCAAGGAAGTCTCCAAATATTTGCATATTCAAGTATTTTTTAAATATCCAAATTTTCAAAAATGCTACAATCACATCCTTTATCTTTTGTGGTTACAGCGGCGGAGAAGTAGAAGTGAGCAGCAGAAGCAACTTTAGAAATTATACAAATGCGTGGAGACTGAACAGCGTGGTTTTGAGTGAACAGTGTCATTAAGAAAAGCAGAAGGGAATTTTTAAAAAATTCTCAGACAAGTGAAAAGAGGAACACAACCTACAATACTGACGTGATGCAGCCACAGGAGTATGAAGAGACAAGCTGTAGGAGCCACGGTCCCACCACTGACACACAGTCCCCAGCACACACCCCTCAAAGGAAGAGAGGAGTAATCTGATTCAGCTTCAGGGCATTCAGTCCACGGCTGGCTGACTTCAAGTCAGAAACCGCGTGGCAGAAGAGATAGCTGGCGGAGGTCACTGCCTGGTGCCCCGGAAAGGCCCAAGGGCAGGAAGAAGAACATACCCTTCCAGGTCAAGCTTCTAGTGACCCACTTCCAGCAAGGCCAGGCTTCTGAGCAGCACACCCAGCAAGTGACTTCTTCAGCGATGGATCCAGTGATAGCACAGCTGCCCGGTCACCTTCCGAACACATGACACGTTGGTAGACACGTATAGATCTAAAGCACAACAGTCCGCCTCTGCCCCCAGAAGACTCATGCCCATTTCATTTGCAAAATGAATCTAGTCCATCTCTAAAAGTTGACAGGTTCTTAAAACTTCTAGCATTACCAAAAGGTCCAAGCCCAAAATCTCTGAGACTCTAAGCAAACTCTTAGCCATAAGCCCCTGTAAAAATAAATGTCCAAAAGAAAGTTAAATACTTCCAAGTTCCTATTCCAAAAGGGAGAGATGGCTCATAGGAAGGCATGGGATCTAAGCAAAACTAAACCTCAGCAGGACAGACGTTAAATCGACTGCTCTGTGTCCATCACCTGGGGCAAGTGGTGAAGCAATCGGAACTCCAAGTGCTTAGGAGGCCCCACTCCTACCAAAAAGCCCCACCTATGACGGTTTGAGGCTTTGGGGTAGGGCACATCTAAACACAGCCCTAACAGCCCTTCTCAAGCTAAGGCCCAGGGACTCTTCTCAAATGAAAGTCTTACAGTTTTGTTCTCTTGAGCCTGTGAAGGGAGAGGCCTTGCTGGTTACTGAGATGCCCTCAAGCCCTCTTTCCTATTGTCCTGATACAAAATACTTGGCTGTTTTCTAATATTAGTCTTTTCAGCAACCATGCTTTCCTTGGCCCCACATTTGCAGGAACTTCCTTTCCAGTTTCCAGTGGAGTTCTTGTTCCTAGGGGAAACCTCTCAAGCCTGGAGCTGCCTCTCCCCACTCCTGTCAGCACTCTGAGCTCCATCCAGAACCTCGCACCACGCTAGGTGCACAGCATGCTAGGCCTTCTCTAGCCAGCCCTCCGCACCTTCCCAAGCTCCTCCCACAAAGCACTCCAAAGGTCTCCAAGCCACGTCAGAAGCAGCCCCGGCCTGACAGCGGCTGCTGTCCTGGCCACCTTCCCATTGCGGAGACACAGCACTCGGCATGCACGCACGGCCCAAGGACAGGAGTGCTGGGGCTCACGGTTGTACCCAGTGCATGCGCGGCTGATGCCAGTGCAGGACAGCATGGCAGAAGAAGGCTGCCCACTGCATGGTGGCCGAGAAGCAGAGCGCAACTCAGGAAGCCCCTCCAGGTCATCCCCCAAGGTGGGACCCGTCTTCAGCCGGGCCCACATCCTTACAGCACATTCAGCTATGAACTCATCGATGGGAGTCCCCACAATCCGTCTCCCAAACACATCAGGCCTTGGGGAAGAATTTTATAATATAACCATGACACAAGCTTATAGCACCCATGCCTACATCCATAAAATAAAGGTTTCAAATAATGAACCTAACAATGTATCTCAAAGACTTATGAAAGCAGGAAAAAATCGAACTCAAAATTTTGGAAGGAAGGATAACAAAGAACAGAGCAGAGATAAAAATAGATGCTAAAAATATAGAATATCAAAGAAACAAATAGTTTTTTATTTAAAAGCAGACAAAAATCGATAAACCATTAGCTAGAAGAACCAAGAAAAAAAATCCAAGAAAGTGTAATACTAGAGATGAAAAAGGCACTACAACAGCTAGCACAGAAATACAAAGATCTTTAGAATTATGAAAAACTTTGCTAGCAATGTGGAAAGCCTAACTCAAGACATAGGAGAACCTGTACTGTAACGTCATGTAACTCAGTTGTGCCCCAAATTTTCTGATCAAGGAGATTATGGAGCCACAGAGGAATGTGATTGATGATGTATAGTGTGCCTGGGGAGAGTCACCTGGAGAGAAAACATTCTCTCAGGCTTTCACAGAGAGCAAATTGGCCAAGCAATGGCCATGACTCATCCTCATGGCTGACACTGACAAAGGATCTGCAAACTGTGGTACAGGGTTTCAGGATAAATCCTGAGGGGATTTGATTGACCTTGTCAGATACAAAAGTTACATTTCTTGTTATATAGGTCTTGCTTTATCTTGGTCTTAGCCATCCAGCAGAAAAGTATAAAAACAAGGTCTATAAAGTAAAGCCATATTAATATGCTAAGCTGTGAAAGGCTCAGGTCAATAACTTCTGTGGATAACCCACTACTATTGTGGACTGCTGGACTGAGTTGGATTGTTTTGCTGAATTTATGAACCTATAGTATTTAGATGCCAATGGGATACCCATCTCTGAGAGGACTAAACAAAAAAAGGGGATACAAAGGAAGGACCACTTTGTATCTGTATATACAGAATAGTTAGGATAGATATCCAGCTACTTTCGTTTAACTCAATGAGAAGAAAGACATGTACTAGTAGTGTTTGGACAGGATATCCTGTCTGCTTCTTGTATTATGGATAACCACTAAGAAGATAACAATGTACAATGTATTAATTATTGAAACTATCCTATTAATCAGTTTTGAAACTGTCTCATTGCTATTTGTTTCTCAATAAGATAAACAATTTGGAAAACCTAGAAGAAATGGACAGTTTCTGCACACACATGGCCTAATAAACTGAAACAATGACAACATAAAAGAACTGACTAGACCAGTAACAACGAGCCCAATAAGCACTGAGAATCAGTAAGTCTCCCAGCAAAGAAAATCCACATGAGACAGGGTCAGTGAACTGTGCCAAACTTTTAGGGACCAAAGGCCAATTGATCTCAAACAATTCCAAAGAACTAAGAGAGGTAAGCATTCCAAGTCGCTCTTTTAGCCTGGCTTGACATGTTATCAAAACCAGATAAAGATGCAACAATACTGACAGGAGACAGGTTGTCTTGGTTACTCTTCTCTCATTGCTGGGACAAATATCCAACACTCAAAAAAAAAAAAAAAAGGAAGGAGGGGGCTGGGGAGATGGCTCAGGTGAATAAGCGCTTGCCCAGCAAGTGCAAGGGCCTGAGTTCAATCCTCAACTCCGAAAAAAAAAATCAGGAAAAAAAAGGAGGGAAAGGTGCATTTAGCTCACAGTTACTGGAGGTTTCAGTCCATACTCAGCTGGCTCCAAAGCAGAGCAGCACATGGCAGAGGACAACCTTTCATGGCGGAGGCAAAGAGCAGGAGAGCAGGGAGCAGGGAGCAGTGGCAGCAGCTGGCTTCTCTTCCTTCCTCACACTGAAATGCAGTATTTGGACGGCAATGGAATACCTGCCTCTGACAAAACTAAACAGAAAAGGGGGATATAAATGAAGCACCATTCTGTAGTGAAAAAAACCCATTATACACAAAATAGTTAGGACAGACATACAGCTACTTTCTCTTAGCTCAGTGAGAAGACTTGTACCTGTAGTGTTTAGACAAGATATCCTGTCTGCATCTTGTACTATGAATAACCATTGCGAAGATGACAATATGCAATGTATTAATTATTGTAACTGTCCTACTAACCTGTTTTGAAACTGTCTCATTGCTATTTCTTTCTCAATAAAATTAATTTAAAAAAGAAATGCAAATTACCTGCCCCAGAGCAGGCGCAGCATGCACACCCACAGTAATCAGTCACAAACTCCAGAAGCCGCCGCATGACTGCATGAGGCTTTGGAGGGACACCCAGACACAAACCATAACACAGGTTAACACCTCCAGTGTCCTAGGTGACAAGATTCCTAACAAAATACTAGCAAAATACTATTGAATTCAATAGGATACCAAATACATCATAATCTTGATACAGTTCAAGGATGAAAGGATGGTTCAACATACGCAAATCAATGAATACAACACATACCACAGAATGAAGGATAAAATACAATTATCATTGTAGGTGCCGGAAAAAAGCATTTGATAAAATTCAACATCCCGTGATAAATAAATTAGGTACCTCAGCAAAATAAAAGCCAAATGGCAGCCGCACAGCCACTATTATGCTGAAAAGTGGAAGGCTGAAAGCATTGACTCAATAATCAGCGGCCAAAACAAGGCTGATCTCTCACTGTTCTTGTTCAATGTGTACTAGATATTGTAGGAAGAGTGATTAGACCAGAACAAGAAATAAAAGGCGCACAGACAGAGAAGAGTCGAACTGTTATCCCTGTTTGCGGTTCTACTGGGTGATACGTTGTGTCAATTTGAGAAGTTTAGAGGCTTCATGAAGTGCCTGCGGAGAGCCAGGATTCTTAGCTTGTAAACATCCTCATCCTGGGCAGGAGGAGGGCTGGCCACTGTGCGGGTTCTACACCCCAGCCCAGGGGAGCCTGCTTGGGATGCAGAGGGGGGACAGGGGCTGGCTAGAGCCGCAGCTGCTGCCCCCCTTTGCTCGTCCCTGTTTTCCACGGCCAGGAACGGCTGCCTCTGCCGTGTGCCGCTCGGCCTGGGAGCCAGTGGGGTATGGACTGAAGCCTCCACAACTGTGGACTAAATCAACCTTTCTTTTCTTAATTTTGGGTGTTGCATAGTTTGTCCCAGCAATGAATGAAAAGTAACCAAGACAGCAGTATAATTCTATATATAGAAAAACTTTAAAACTCCACCAAAAGACAGAACTAGAAACAAAGTCAGTAAAGTAGGCTATAAAACTCAATATAAAAAAAAAAATCCAGTAACATTAATAGCCAATTTGCTGAGAAAGAAATCATGAAGTAATCTCATTTACAACAGCTACCAAAACCAAATATCAAAATGCCACTTTGGAATAAACTTAACCAAGGATATGAAAGACCTCCACAAAGAAAATACATTGACTTCTACATTTTTTACTCTGTATTTCCTCTGAGACTCAAAGTAAACTCTTAGCTGTGAGCCCATTTAAAAAAAAAAAATCAAAAGGTGGTTGCATACTTCTAAGATACAATGGCATGGGATAAACATTTGCATTCCAAAAGAGAGAGAGAGCACAGAAACTGGAAATCAGACTACAGCACAACCAGAACTAGCGGCAACAGCATTAAGTTCTGCGTCCACGCTGGGGCCCACGTCATCTGCGGAGCCAAAGGCCTCGGGTATCGCCGTCCCAGCCCTTACGGGATGCGGGGATGGGTTCCTCGGGGCCGGCTCCGCTCACTGGCCGCAGCTTTCCCCAGCAGGCTCTCCTACTGCCGGCATCTCTGCCTGGAGCCTCCACAGCAGCTTCAGTTTCGCCCACCGCTCTGGCTAGAGGCTCCTGGCGGGCTGTGACCCCTTCATTCCCTGCCTCACTGCCCAGGCTGCCCTTGAAATCTCCATGGCAGCTTCACCACACCACAGCTCTCGCTTTCAGCATGGCTGAAATGCAGCCCCACAGGGCTGACGCCAAACGGCAGCGCCAGTGAGACCAGTACCTGGGTCGCCCAGGGCCAGCGCCGCAGCAGCCTCGGAGAGCTGGGATGGCAGAGCACAGGGAATGCACCCCCGTCCTGAGCGCCTTGGGGCTCGCTTCTCAAGGTACAGCCTTTGAAACAAGTTTAAATTTTTGCAGCATTGAGCCTGGATCCTGCAACGCATGGGACCTTGCCCCTTCCTGAGAGGCCCTTAAGGCATCTTTCCAGTTGTCCCAGTGCAAAGAATTTGCCTTTTTAAATGACTTTAATCTTTTTAGCAAGGGCACCCTCGTTGCCTGAAATTTAATGTTCATTCTTATTTGAGCAAACTTCAAGTTTTCCAAATTGTTTACTCTGTATTTTCCTCTTGATTCTCACCACAATTCTGGCAAGAGGAGCCAGCAACACCCGGCCTGAATCTGCAAGACTCTGCAATATCTTCCACCAAATTAATCTACCATCTTTAAGTTCAGCCTCCCGCAGCACCTGGGGCATGAACAAATGGCAACAAATTCTTTGCCAAAGTGTAATGGGAGTGCTTCTAGTCCAGTTCCCAAGTGAGTCCCCGTTTCCATCCAAAACCTCATGAGGCTGACCTCACTCTCTAGGATTCCTACCAGGATTCCCACCTTCTGACTCGCTCCAATGTCACCGAGCCTTCTGTGCCCACAATGGTCTCAGCTTTCTCTAGGCTGCTTCTCTAAACTCTGCAAATCTCCTTTCCCCAGCCTGCTGCGAAGGCTTCCAGGGCACACGGTCAGGTAAGTCCACAAGACCCTTGCTGGTGTGGGGGGCGATGGAACGCTTCTCTTACACTTTCTCTTATTTGGGCAAGAAGTGCGGCAGCACCAATCCCTGCTTGCCTCGGCGTCTTCATGTAGTCCCGGACCTCTGCTACCAATCCGCCGCCAGTCCTGCCCAACTACTTCCGCTACACGGCTATTTAGACCTTGCTCACTTCCTCAGTGAACGGGAGACTTGATCAGAAAGCCTGTCTTGTCTCCGTCTCTTGTGTCTCTCGCCCTGTCCTGTTCATCCGCGTTCCTCCTCCAGGTAATCACCCCAGGTCCTGACTCGCGGGACGAGTCATCCTGGAACCAATTTTATGTTAGCTTTCTGTTGTGACACCTGAGATAAATGACTTCAGATAAGCAAAGACTCATTCTGCCTCGGGGGCGGAAGTTTCAGACCTCAGTCACTTGGTTCTGTCGCTTTGGGCCAGTGGCAGCACGACACGTCATGCAGAAGTACACGTTGGAGGAAACGTGTTTGCCTCACGGCAGCTGGGAAGCAGAGCGAAAGTACCGGGGCTCCCCCGCCCCCACCCCAGACCACGCGCCCAGTGTCCGCGCTTCTTTCTCTCTTCCTTCTGCTTCTTCCGGCTCTCCCTCCTGAAGGTTGCACCCACCTCCTAGCAGCACCACGGGCTGTGGCCACGCCCTCAGCTCAGGGTCTTTTGGACAATTTTAAATGCAACCCTAATACTACTACTAACAAGCAATCTGGAGCAGAAAGAACAAAGCTAGAGTTATGACAATACCTGACTTCAAAACATACTGCCAAGCTGTAGGAATGAAAACAGCATGGCATAAAAACAGACGCAGGTCACTGGGACAGAAGAGATGCCCCACTCTGGAGCCCATCAACCTACAGGCAACTGCGTTTTAGCAAAGGCACCAATCAGATGCAATAGAGAAGAGACAGTCTCTTCAACAAGCAGTGCTGGGAAACTGGATGCCCACCTGCAGGAGGCTGAAACTTGCCCCCATCTCTCTCTGGACAAAAATCAACTCAAAATGGATCAAAGATTTAATCATAAAACCTAAAACTCTGAAGCTACTAAAAGAATATTCAAAGAGTCCCTTAAGACATTGGTACAAGCAGTGCTTTCCAGGAAAGAACCCCAAATGGACATGAGAGAAAAGCAAGGCTGGGGCGATAGCTCAGCAGTTGAAGCAACTGCCTGGCACACACAAGGACCCGAGTTCAAGCCCCAGTGCTGCATACCATGCCAGCCCCAAAGCCAGGCGTGGTGGCACATGCCTGTAATCCAGCACTTGGGAGGCTGAAAACAGGAGGATCACTATGAGTCCCATCTACATAGTGAGCCCCTGTAAACCCTGTAGACCCTGTCCTAAAAATACATTTAAAAAAAATAGATGCTTCCCAAAGGAACATACACGGATGCCTAGCAAACACAGGAAGATCTCTTCATACCATTACTTGTCAAGGAAATGCAGGTCAAAACTACGCTGAGATATCAGGTCATCCCAGTTAGAAGGGTATTTGTAAATAAAATGCTGGCAACCATGCAGAACAAAAGGAACTTTTATAGAATTCTGGTCACAATGTAATTTAGTACAACTATTATGGAGAACAGTTTAGAAATTTACCCAAAAAATTGAGGAAAGTGAACATAGAGATCCAACAACCAACAGGCACTCCAACAACCCCGCTCCTGAGTACATGGCCAGAGGAAATGAGGTGAGCGCGCCGAGGAGACCCTGTGCACCGTGCTTACTGCAGCACTGTCCATGGGAGTTAAGACGCAGGGGCGCCCATTACCAGGCAGACAGGGAGATGCACTCCACTCACGCAGAGGGGTGCGCGACCGTGAAGAAGGCAGGCCTCTGGACAGCGGTCACTGGAGGCTGCGCAGGGGAGTACGCGATCAGTGCACAACAGGGAAGATTTGCGTTAGAGTGATGAGAATGTTCTAGAAGTGGATGGTGGAGGTGGCTGCACAAACATGAGTGCTCTCGACGCACCAAACTGTGCCCCTGAGAAGGATGCTGACCTGCTATGTGCATCTCCACGGGAAGCCGAATCAGACACCGCTCCCTCCCTCCGTGGTGAGGTAAAGGGCTCAGGGGCCCAAGCCGGGATTCCCGGTTGGCTCCACGCAGGGCCGAAGCACCCCCACTCGCCCAGAGTGGGTCTGGAGCCTTCCCGCTTACCACAGCCCACAGTAGGCCGAGCCGCCCGGCTCCCAAGGGACCTCCTCTTCTAGAACCCCGTGGGCAGCAGAGGTGAGTGCTGACCCTCAGGTCCTGCTGTGGCATGTCCTTCCTGACCCCCAGGCCTTCTGTCTGCTTCCCTTCTCTTCAGGAAGTACTGAGGGCTCCTGCCAGTCAGGGGACCCTTGGCGGCCCTGGGTCCCGGCTTCCAATCCTGCCCCAAGTCTCCACTCCTTCTGCTGTTGTGGCGCTGAGTTGCAACCTGCTAAAGACAATACTCTGGCCTGACAGAACTGTGTTAATGGGACTGTCCCCTTGCCTGGGATTGTGCTCGTGGAATGGGATACTACCGAACACCTCCAGCTTTCGCTATAAGAGAAGTGGAGCCCCTTGGGAGGTAGAGAGCACAAGTCACCCTGGGTGCCAGATGACCCGAGAAGAGCTTGGAAAGAGAACAGGACGGTGATTCCCTGCCCTTCTTCCCAGGGTCAGGCGGTGTGCCACAGACCCTGCTGCCTCTGACACAGGCGAAGAGACGCCAGCCCCTGTCAGCCGTGGACCTCCCCTTTGCCTCCATTTCCTCAGGTCTCTGAGGCAGGTCTCCCCCACATGAGAAGGCACCTCAATATGCTGGGGAGATAGCTTGGCAACCTAAGATAGCCTGGGTCCCTGGCAAGTGCAAGGACCCAGTTTCGATCCCCAGTATCACATGCCATACCAGCCCCAGAACCCAAGGTGCACTGTGCTAGCCACTGAAACTAGACGTGGTGGCACACACCTGTAATCCCAGTGCTGGGGAAGCTACGACAGGAAGATCACTGGGAGTCGGAGCTTCATAGCAAGATCCTATACCAAATACATGCATAGATTTTTAAAAAGAAGAAGGAGGCAACACAAAAACTAAGAGTTACGGGATAGAGAGGTGGCCCCAGAGAGTACCATAGGTACTCTGTGTCTCAGAAAATCTCCAGTCGATGCAGCAGGATTGGGCACCCCGGGGCAGCACTGCCAGCACAGACTCCGGCTTCTGTGATGTCCCCAGCAGCAGCCAGCTGGCCCAGGGAGCAGCAAGTGTCCCCACCAGCCCAGAACCCCACCTGGCAGTCGGCAAGGCCTTCTGGTTCGTGACGGCAACATGGAGCTGCTAATGGGAGCAACAGAGAGCTTGAGACTGTCGCACTGACTAGTAGAGCGGTCTGGAAGGCGGGCCCTTGCTCCTGGCAGAGAACTCCAGCCAGTGCGGATGGAGCCACTCATGACCCCAGCAGATGCCAGGAAGCGACATGCTTGCCTCCTCTGCAGGGAAGGCCCAGGTCATCTGGTTAGGCAGCAGCTGCACCCCAGGATGGGCTCAGCATTGTGACAATGAACTCCCATGTCAGGACCAAGGGCCAACAGGGAGGTGTGGTGGGCGTCACCTCAAGGTGACCGTTCCTAGATTGCAGCCGGCATGAGAGGAAACCTGGCCCTCGCCTGTGCTGGTAAAAGCTACGTAGCTATAACACAGCCCCTGCTACAGGAACTTTATAAAAAGGTTCAGGTCTCAATTCTACTGAGTGGAGGGGTCCAAGGATGTGTGCCAGGGTCTAGGTGAAGAGCCCCTGGCTGCCTCACAGAGGACAGAGAAATGACAAGGTGACCAGAGGTGCAACAGGGCATGGGTGGCCTCACCCTGTAGCACCAAGCAACCAGCTCTCTCAAAGACCAGCGTGACCCCTGCAGGGGCACCCAGTGCCCTCCCACTGCACCCCAGGGATAGGACTTTCTGCACACGGACCTCCAGGCCACACACAAAGAGCATGGAAGACACAGAAGGCCCTCTTTAGGCCTACCTGCCACCTCCAGGAAGTACGTACCAGTGACATTAGAGATCAGCCAAGAGCCACCCCTCTGGGCGACCCCAGAAGGGTCCAGGACCACAGTTACAGAAACCCTGGCATGGAAGAGACCATGAACAGGCCTCCATGAACCTCAGCCCATACGGGAATTCTGACCCTTGGGCATGCCAGCCTCCTGGGGACCTGCCAGTCCAGCTGAGGGAACGTGTCCCCCAGGGCCACAGAAGGCTGCTCTACCCTTCCTGGGCCACAGACTTGCGAGTTGCTAGAAGCCTATCGGTTTGGCTGTACGGCCAGCCCAAGGCAGAAGGCCCAGCTTTCTGCTTATCTGACAACTTAATGAGGGGCCTGTGCCCGTCTGCCCCAGGCTGCCCCCTCCCTCCCACTAACTGAAAGTCTCCATTTCATGAAATACCAATTAATCGGTCATTACCCTCATTTTAAAGTATGTATATCTGTTAAACATAGCTCACCTCTCTCTCTGATCCCATTAGCTGATAAAAAGCATTAGTAAATTGCCACACATTTAAACGACCGTGTAATGGGCACTGGTTTTAATTGTTGGTACTTAAGTGGCTGTTATAACAAAGCGTCTTGCTTCAT
Organism: Octodon degus; assembly: GCF_000260255.1. Classification (NCBI taxonomy): domain Eukaryota; kingdom Metazoa; phylum Chordata; class Mammalia; order Rodentia; family Octodontidae; genus Octodon; species Octodon degus. The sequence goes on from NW_004524651.1 coordinate 11,440,405, forward strand.
AGTCAGGTAAGCCCCTCATTCTCAGAGGAGAAAGCCCCTCACTTAAGACCTGGCTGCTGCAGAGCGCCGATAAATTTGTAACCCACCAATAGCATGGAGAGGAGACTCTGAAACCTCATAGTCTCTTCTTCATTGTGGTAAAAGTTACATTTCCATACATGTTAGCATTTGTGCCCATGAAGGGCACAATCGGAGGCCTGTGCACTCTCACTGCTGCGTAACTGCCTCCCCCACCCCGTCCAGGAGCTTTCACCCCGACTTGCCTGTACGCCCTGGAACACCAACTCCGCTTCCCTCCACCCCACGCCTGGGAACCGCTTTCTGCTATGTCTCTGTGAACTTGACCACTCTGGGGTCTTGACCTCTCATGGCATCATGCCACGTGGGGACTAGTCAGACTGCTGCACAGCTCAGGGGCATCTAAGGACACCTGAGGACGTGGCCCTGCTTGTCTAGTGCAGGTGCACAGAGGGACGCAGTGTGTAACCGTGACTGAGCACAGGCGCACGTGCATGCGCTGCTACGACATTGTGCAGCAGCATACACATGAGCTACCAGCCCATATAGGAATTATGCACCAACAGCTGGGGAGACAGCTTGGCGGTCCGAGTGCCTGCCTGGCAAACGCAAGGACCCAGGTTCAGTCCCCAGGACTGCAGGCCATGCCAGCCCCGGAACCCTGGGTGCATGTGCTGTGCGAGCCACCGAAACTGGGCGTTATGGTGCATGCGTATAATCCCAGCGCTGGGGAGGCTGAGACAGGAGGATCACTATGTGTCTGAGCTGCGTAGCGAGACACTATACCAAATAAACAAATAGATTGTTAATTAATAAAAATAGAAATAAAGAATTACACAGTCAAGACACATGCTTCTCTTGCACTCCTGCCCTCTGCTCTGCCCCGTGCTGCCGGCTACTGCTGCTGATGCCGTACACGTGTGCTCCTTATCCTGGGCCTCACCCATGCAGCACTCCCTTGGGCCCCCATGCAAGTCGACACCCCACATTTCTCCACCCACAGCTGGCCTCAGGCCTCACCCACCACCTCAGTGCCTGCCCATTTTAAGGCTGAACAATATTTGCACACACTCATGGCAAGGCGGCCAGACAGCAACAAGCAGGGACTGCATGACAGCGGCAGTCTGGTCTCCAGGGAAGAGGCGCGCCCTCGTCCCCACCCCCGGATCACCACACCCAGGGAGGCCGGGACCATGCTGTCCCCTGGGGGAGCCTGCTGTCAGGGAGCCAGCTCTTGGCCAGGCAGCCCTGTGGAACACTCCTCTCCCCAGAAACCTTGGGGCCTCAGGGGTGCACCTGCACCTGCAGCACCGCAGGTCACCTGAGGAGCATGTAAACCGTTGGGATACGAGAAGCCGCTCTCCAGATCCGTCACAAGAGCCTCTGGGCAGGCGGCCTGACTTGGCCATTGTTTAAGCCCCCAGCAGAGGCTGACGCGCAGGCCCATCCACTGCCGGCCTCTGCCCCTCCTGCCTGTGTGGCGCCCCCACCCTGCCGGTAAGGTGGATCTGTGTCCTGGGCCGCTTCAAGGAGCCCCACTAGGAGGCACACTACGGGATTCTAATGGGGCGTTTCCCACACCAGCTGGGCAGGTGGCAGCTGTAACCTGCCACTGCGGTCAGCTGGACCTATGCCCACTTGGTCAAGCATTGCACAGGGCTGTGACTGTAGGAGACATTATTCGTTGGACACGCGGCGAGTTTAATTGCTATTTCACAGTATCCTCAAAATGTTAACTAAGATCCAGCCTTGCAATGGAAACAAAAGGATGCACGGGCCTGGACGCGGAACGTGGAGAGGGGTGTGAGTCTCACTGCCACGAAGCGACTGCTCGTCACCGAACGCCGCGCTCTTCTGCAAAGCAGCGGCCCCGTGCTGCGTAGGACGGAAGGAAGGTACAGCAAGGAGAGCCACACTGCCCACCCCTACTGGGCAGCGCAGCCCGCGGACCGCGCAGCCTCCAGTGCTGGACACACCTGTTAAGAGGAAAATTCCTGAGACCGATTAACTTTAGTAGAGTTTATTTCAGTAAAGAAAACTAAAAATGATTCATCTTCCAGAAGCAGAGCAGGTTCTAAGGTGATCAGACAGATGTTATAGGAAAACCAAAGTGAGGCATAGGAGACAACGTCATTGGCCTCAGCTTGCTGAACCCACCAGCCGCGGCTACAGTTCAGTGCTTTCGTTGTTCACAGTCAGGCAACCTGCGCAGGCCCTCTACGGCCAGCTGGACCTAGGTCACTGTGGTTAATCCCTCATGGCTTGGTTCTGCGGGGCCCAATGTGGAAGCCTCTTCCAGGCCCATGGCCTCCATCCTCTAAAGCCCCATCACCCTCGTGTGCTCCTGTCCCCAGAGCGAGAGCTCACCCATGGCCGAGGGCTCAGAGCCATGCCCCGCTGCCACCACCCGGGCCTCTGCTCTCAGCAGTGCAGTGCTGGGGGGCCCGTGGTATGCATGCTGCGGCTGGCTGTAACCGACCACTCTGTGAAGTCCACCATCCCTGAATGAGAATGTCCTCACGACAGGGCGCTTGAGTTCTTATCATTTCAGCCACAGAAACCGTAGACCACACAGCAGATGGTGGCACAGGCACGAGACCTGAGGACATGCGCGGCCAGGGCCGACTGTGACACAAGGATGAGAGCAGCAGCCAGCCCAGCTCCAGCGCAGACGACCGAGGACCAGGCCGGCGAGCAGTCACCCACTCTAACCCAGCAGCTTATTTTTCTCATAACCAAGGCTCCACACTGCTACTCTATTTAGCCACATGCCCCAGAAACATGAGCACGTGCAGATTCTGCCCAGAAGTCAGTAAGTTAGCAGCCAGCCTGAGCGTGAGAATGATCTAGAAAGCTCCTATGAGCATGACCCCAGCGAGGGAAACAGGAAGGCCCACGAAAAGTGTCCGGATCTTACGGCAGGGATAACCCCAGGGAGGGAAACAGGAAGGCCCACGGAAAAGAGGTGTCCGGATCTTACGGCAGGGATAACCCCAGGGAGGGAAACAGGAAGGCCCACGGAAAAGAGGTATCCGGATCTTACGGCAGGGATAACCCCAGGGAGGGAAACAGGAAGGCCCACGAAAAGAGGTGTCCCGATCTTACGGCAGAACATCGCATTCTGGCAGTTTCAGTGAAGCTGCCCACATCTTAAGGTATTCTGGAGGCCTCAAAGCCTCCAGCAGGTAAATGGCCCCGAGGTGTGGGGGCCTCAGTTCTCCTGCAGTGGGGGCGTTGAGAAGAACTTGCTGTGGTCCCACCTGACAAGGCCTCTGGCCAGGCTTTCTCTGAACACTCACATGAGTTTCCCCAACTTGTGTTACTCTGTCTATCCCGTATGAGTCACCGACTGCAGACATTAGTAAGGATACAGAAAAGAGGGAAAGGTATCCTACGGGTGCAATTTGGATTAATGTCATTTAAATGGCCACACAGGTCAGAGCAATCTACAAAGTCAGTGCTGTTCCTCTCACAGGAATAAAGTATCCAAAAATTCCCATGGAAACACAGAAGACAAAAACAGCCAAATAATCCTAAAGGTGGGGAGCGGGAGCTGAAGGGATCACAACACCCAGCTGCAAAGCATGCTAAAAGCCATAGTAATTAAAACAGCACGGCACTGGCATGAGGACAGACACGTAAGCCAGTAGAACAGGATGGACCAGCCAGAAATGGACCCACATACATACAGCAAGTGACAACAAAGGCACCAAAAACATGCATATAAAGGAAAGACAGCCTTTTAAGTACAGAATTCTGGCAAAACTAGATGTTCACACACAGAAGAACAAATTAGATTGCTGCCTTCTTGCTCCTGCGCATGCGCGCGCGCACACACACACACACACACACACACATATACAGAGCTTTAATATGAATCAGAGACCTTCTTGCAAGACCTGAACCTATGAAATTACTATAGAAACATGCAAAAGAATCACTCCAAGACACTGGCATAAATAATGAATATTTCAATAAGAACCCAAAAGCTTAGGCAACAGGAGTCAAAACAGACAAGCTGAATTCCATCAGAGAAGCTTCTGCACAGCCAAAGAATGATCAGAGTGAAGACAACCTGCAAAGTGAGAAGAGCAATCAGCAAGCTGTGCCTCTGATGGAGGTTACTATCCGGGGCATACAAGAAACCCAAAACAGTGCAATTGAAAGTGGGATCTGAGCAGATGTTTCCCAGACACGCAAATGGCCAAGGACTACCGGAAGAAGCGCTCCATGCCTATAATGGGGGGACGCAAATTCAACCCACAATGTGATCTCACTTTCACACCAGACAGAATGGCTCTTACCGAGAGCCACAGTAACTGCTGTGACAGTGCAAAGACGGGAGAGCTGAGACCCAGTTAGTGGAAGTAGGAATTAGCACATCCCCTCTAGAAAACAGCACGGGGATTCCACGTGTAGAAACAGAAATACCACACTGTCCAGCAATCCTGCTACAGGATAATGTCCCAAAGCAATCATATCAAGACTCTGCACCCCATGTTTATTGCATCACTACACAATGGCCGACATATGGAGTCAATCAATAGGCAAACAGGTAAAGAAATGTGGTATATCTGTATAGTGGAATATTATACAACCATAAAAAGGATGGAATCCTGTCATTTTTAGCAACAGGACTGGAACTGGAGAATATTATGTTAAGTGAAATATGTCAGATACAAATACATATTCTCAAATAAATGAAACTAAAATGAACCTCATAAATGGGCAGAGTGGAACAGTGGTCACTAGAGACTAGAACTGTGTGGAAGAGGACAGAAAGAGTTAGAAAAAGGACACCAAATCAAACAGGAGGCCTGAGTCATGGGTTTCTGTAGCACAGTAGAGGAGTGCCTCTCTAAACAAGATGAAATTTCAAGATAACTAGGAAGGAGCATGGCCGCTCCCAGCACCTGCAGTGACTGATGCTGAAGACGGAAGTGCCTGGCACCTTGGTCTGACACTGCGCACATCTCCAGCCACTGCACTGCACATTCTTCCTAAATACATGCAAATAAGTTTCCAACAGCACACGAGACACCCAGAGCTTAGTCATGAGGCTTTCAGATTCAGGAATTGGCAGGCAGCCGCCCACGCCCTCCGTGAGCCCACAGTTAACACTAAACCACTTTCAAGCGCTGTGCTTCTTCTCTGGCCCAGGCAGATGGCCCTGTCCACTAGGCAGGCCAGAGCAGGCGGACTGCCCTGGGTCACCTGAGGAGCCACTCAGTCCCAGCCCAGCAGCCCAGCACTGGCTGACCTGATGAAGCCTGCCGGAGCGGCTGCCTGCTACTGGCTCAGCAACCTTGTGGCCCATCAGTCTCTTTGCTAGAGTCCTAGAAATTCTGACCCAGACCAGTGATGCGATCTCCAAGCTGTGCAAAGCCTGTACCTATCAGAGGCCTCTCCTTGAGTCTCCTTGAAGAGGAAATGTTTGGGGCCAGAACCAGTCCGCAGCATGCGTGTCCCCAAACTCAGAACTGCCTTGACTGCAGCTCTGCTGAGGTTTCCTTATCATATGGTACAGCTGACCAGGACATTTAGTTTCTGCAGCACCTGTGACACTAGGACCGTAACTAGGCCCGTAACAAAGGCATGAGACACCCAGGAATCCCACACAATTTCTAAACCTATTATTACATTTGCACAAACAGAACTCAGCGACGATCCACCAGCATTGTGTGATAATGCTTCCCAAACGACAGAAGGTATCAATAGGCCTAATTTAATAGCCTCCATGTTCAGATGACCCAGGGGCACTTCTGGAACATTCCCAAAGTTCAAGTCAAAAGAGTTCATGTAGAATTTGATTTTAGGAATACGTTCAAAAACAGTTCACAGCTCTTGCTTAAAATAAGTACATTCGCACACAAATGTACTCCAGTGCATTTTGCCTGAGGCAGCCACTACAACCCGCCCCCCCATGCGCCCTCTCCTCACGACTTGGGACCACGCCAAGGTAATGGGCTCTTTCGGAGCAGGCAAGGACTGGTCAAAGCCCAAGGTGCATGCTTCCATCTCTAAAAATTTGTTACAGGGAAAGGCACATTGCCATTAATTCCCCTCAAAATGCTTCCTTCGTCGGAACACACTTGTCTCTTCATCCTGGTCACTAGCTGTGGCAGCTCTGGAAGTGTTCTCTCCTGACTGTCTTCACAAGGTGCGATCAAGACTGCAGCAGTGAACGCAGGTGCCTGGGGCCACGCAGTGGAAAGGCCGCTCGTAAATCGTGACGGCGTCCCACCCGCCTTATGCCCTGGATAGGACGACACAGGATCTTCCACACAGTAAAACGGCCGTGGCCGGGAAGCGGCCATCGAGGCAGCCTGCACAGTCGGGACCGAGTCTTTGCTTACCGAACCAGCCAGACAGAGTGTCCTCCCCGCGTCTCCGTTCCTAGCGGGCCACAGCTCCCGCTGCAGCCCAGGCCCCACAGGCTGCCTCACACAAGCTCAGGTTCTCCCCTAGGCCTGTGGACCCTGGGATCTGGGCAAGAGCCGCCCGGGGAGCAGAGACAGCGAGGATGGCGGGCGGGCGCGGCGGCAACTCACAAGGCCTGCAGGGGCTGCGGCCGGCCGTGGGTC